>NC_133383.1:26405399-26555257 GCF_049309525.1 Garra rufa
TAGAGCTGACACAAATAGATTCAGATTGCTGTAAAGTCAGCGTTGAATGAGAAATGCAGATGTGTGTATATAGAAAGTTGCAGCATCTTTACCGATCTCATAATGACAGAACATCCATTTTTGGGTAAACTATCGCTAGTTTGTGAATATACATGGTGCATCTCAGTAAATTAGAATGTTGTGGAAAAGTTCATTTATTTCAGTAATTCAACTCAAATTGTGAAACTCATGTATTAAATAAATTCAATGCACACAGACTGAAGTAGTTTAAGCCATTGGTTCTTTTAATTGTGATGATTTGGCTCACATTTAACAAACACCCACCAATTCACTACCTCAACAAATTAGAATACTTTATAAGACCAATAAAAAACATTTTTAGTGAATTGTTGGCCTTCTGGAAAGTATGTTCATTTACTATATATGTACTGTACTCAATACTTGGTAGGGGCTCCTTTTGCTTTAATTACTGCCTCAATTCAGTGTGGCATGGAGGTGATCTGTATGTGGTATGGAAGTCCAGGTTTCTTTGACAGTGGCCTTCAGCTTATCTGCATTTTTTTGGTCTCTTTCTTCTTATTTTCCTCTTGATAATACTCCATAGATTCTCTATGGGGTTCAAGTCTGGTGAGTTTGCTGGCCAGTCAAGCACACCAACACCATGGTCATTTAACCAACTTTTGGTGCTTTTGGCAGTGTGGGCAGGTGCCAATCCTGCTGGAAAATGAAATCAGCATCTTTAAAAAGCTGGTCAGCAGAAGGAATCATGAAGTGCTCTCAAATGTCTTAGTAAATGGGTACAGTGACTTTGGTTTTCAAAAAACACAGTGGACTTCAAGCAGCTTGGGCTATGAGCTTCTCCACCCTTCCTCCAGACTCTAGGACCTTGGTTTCCAAATGAAATACAAAACTTGCTCTCATCTTAAAAAAAGACTTTGGACCACTGGGCAACAGTCCATTTCTTCTTCTCCTTAGCCCAGGTAAGACACCTCTGACGTTGTCTGTGGTTCAGGAGTGGCTTAACAAGAGAAATACAACTGTAGCCAAATTCCTTTACACATCTCTGTGTGGTGGTTGTTGCCCATTGGTCCAGTGGTCCAAAGTTCTCTTGATGCCTTGACCCCAACCTCAGTCCATTCCTTGTGAAGTTCACCCAAGTTCTTGAATCGATTTTGATTGACAATCCTCTCGAAGCTAAGGTTCTCTTGGTTGGTTGTGCATCTTTTTCTTCCACCCTTTTTCCTTCCACTCAACTTTCTGTTAACGTGCTTGAATACAGCACTCTTTGAACAGCCAGCTTCTTTGGCAATGAATGTTTGTGGCTTAACGTCCTTGTGAAGGGTGTCAATGATTGTCTTCTGGACAAATGTCAGATCAGCTGTCTTCCCCATGATTGTGTAGCCTACTGAACCAAACTGAGAGACTATTATGAAGGCTCAGGAAACCTTTGCAGGTCCTTTGAGTTGATTAGCTGATTGGCATGTTATCATATTATAATTGGTGGGTTTTTATTAAATGTGAGCCAAATTTTCACATCTCACAAATCTGTGTGCATTGAATTTAATTTGAATTTGAATTTTCAATTTGAGTTGAATTACTGAAATAAATGAACTTTTCCACAACTTTTAATTTATTGAGATGCACCCATATAGGGAAGAGAGTTGAGAGCTGAAAAAAGAAATCACATCCATGGATGCAAACACACAAACAGACACTCACACATACTGTATATATGCACACCATGTTTCTTACTGAGTAATAGATGCTAAACAGAGTCAATAGTGCTGTTTCATTCTGAAGCTGCACATTCCCAATTGGTTACACCCTCTCACAAAGATGTAGTCCAGTACTGCAACATCCCCACAGGGACGGAGCAAATTGCTTCCATTTTATCAGATGCAGCGGACCAAAGGCTAAAACAGATCTGCTCATTTCAGAGCTTAATACTTGGAAAGTAGCATACACGCACAACAGGAATGGAGGGAGGATAAGATCTGAGTTTGAACCATTGGTTACTGTTTACTCGCAGTTGCTTTTATTAAAGGAGCATGATGGGTTAGTGCTTTGCTCAGACTTTCTGCTGCAGAACTTTCTGTTGCTTGGGTACATTCCCACTGAGAATGGGCAACAAATTTCTAGATTGGTCGTGGGCCCCGTGTCTCACCTGTTTGCCTGTTTGCCTGTTGAGAGAAACATTGCCCAGCAACATTGCTCAAAACTTTGCAGCCTTAGGGCTGAAACTGCATGGTCAGTTGTCAAAAAGCCTTAGTCACTTCAGCCATTCCTGCAGAGCTGCAAATTATTTGCTGTTTGCCATACAGGTGAGACGATGATCTGGAGGAAATGAGCTTTGTAATGTCACAGCAAATTAAGGAAAACAGCGGTATGATGGTGCATTGCACAGAATTGATTGCATTCAGTTTCTAGGAATAGGCATTCATGCAAGATTTTCCTTTTTTCAGATCTTCTGGTATGTTTGTATACATATTTAAAGGTGCAGATGAAAGGCAGGCAGTTTACATTTTCAGTCATTTCGCAATGAATAATACATGCTATATGAAAACATACAGGGACAGAGGAAAAATATAAATCGACATTAAACACAAACACAAACATTGAGATCTTTCGTCTACTGCAGAAACCATCATTTCAAACAAATATGCAAATGTGACACGTTCTCCCTGTCTGTCATTTTGAGCTTCCCCCTTAGGAAGAAAATTGAAAATGAGATCTCTAGAATATCTCAGTTGTTTTTCCTAGAGAGTAATGAGATTAAAGAGAGATCAAATGGAGGCTTCTGCTTTTCTGTTGTGAAAAAGACCAAAGTAATGTCTCCTTGGCTACATTTACACTGCAGGCCTTAGTGCTCAATTCTGATTTATTGCTCAGATTATTATTATTTATTTTTTTTGTATATTCACATAATTTTTTTCAAATGTGGCCAGTATTAGATTTGAGTCACAGTCCTGAAATTACAATAGAGCAAAAGAACAATGACATATGGAAGTAAACATGGAGGTCACATGTTTATACCATCATTTATAAGCAGAACCCTATGAAATCATTTTATCTTTTTTCAAATTCCATTTTTTTTTCCATTTAAATTTTTCTGGATTCCATTTTTTTAGTTTAGTTTTCTAGACTCTTTTTTAAGTGTTAAATTAAAAAATAATGATCAAAACTGTCTAATTATTAGAAATCATGAAACTTAAACAATTTAACAGCAATTTAGTTACATGGTTTCATTGCATTTTAATAATCAAAAGAATCGAATTTATTGATTTTATTTAAAAAAAATTATAATTATTTTATTATTTTATTTTTTTCATAACTTCTAGAAATGTTGTGTATTTATATTTTTCTGGTAAATATTCCTTAAAAATAATGTTTTAATAATTTTTTTAGTAGTAGTATCATTACATCAAGTAATATATTTAAGTAACAATTTATTCAAGTTAAACCGAACCTTTATTTTATATATTTACTGTTAAGACCTGTGAAGAAGTGAAGAAGTTTCTGTGTGTGTATGATATGACAATACAGATGTTCCCAAAAGAAATGGTCAAATGGTTATGAAGTGACTCTCAGAGCAGTTCTAGAAATTATGTTTATGTGTTCATGTACTCATAGGTGGCATAGACTGAAAACACAGCAAGCATCACTGGTTTTGTGGTTCAAGGTCACATATGGCCCTAAATTTATAAGGTGATGTGCTGTAAAAGACAGCAAAATTGTCAGGAACTAATGCCAGGAACTTCCGCCAATAGTTCTAGGAACTATGAAAAGGTTCGTCTGGTGCGAAAACCTTATAGTTGTCCCTTAAGTTTTGCTTGTGCGCTGTTCCAATACTTTAGTTCTAACACCTCACTGTCACTCCATTGACTAACTTTACAGCTGGTTTCAATATTAACTGAGTGACCAAAGAACTGCAGCTATGTAAAATCTTTGGAGTGACTCCCGTCAGTACAGAATTGTACTGATATTGCATTACTGTCAGTCACTGAAGCCTTGCAGATTGGAAAAGCTGATTCCAAATTAACAGTTCTCATTCTGCTAGATCTATCTGCCACCTTTGATACTGTGAATCATCAGATTCTTCGGTTCGTCCTCTCATTACTGGGCATCACAGAGATTCTACTTCGCTAATTCGAATCCTATATTACAGGTAGATCTTTCAGGGTGGCCTGGGGAAGGGAGGTATCCAAAGCACATGAGCTGGTCAATGGGGTTCCTCAGGGATCAGTTCTTGGACCCCCCCTCTTCTCCAAATACACTACATAACCGGGACCCATCATACAGGCACATGGTTTCTCCTACCATTGCTATGCTGATGACACACAGCTCTATCTTTCATTTCAACCAGGTGATTCAATAGTAGCTGCACGGATCTCAGGCTGCCTGGCGGACATCTCGGCATGGATGAAAGAACATCACCTACAGCTCAACCTGGCAAAGACTGAGCTTCTTGTCTTCCCTGCCACTTTGACTCAGATTCTGTGGGCTTTAGGCCACTTGTGCCTCCAGACTTAATGTACACCTCACAGACTGTGCTCTGATTTGCCAAGATTCACCTTCAATTGAAAGTCAGAGATTATAATTTGCATTCAAATATTATTCCAAAATCTAATGATCTAATAAAATGAACTAATAGGGGAGAGTGGGGACAGTTGCAACATGTGGCAGTTACAACATTGCTTATTTCTTCAAGCAGGAATAAGATACAGTGATAATATTCATACTGCACATGCTTTATTGGCCCCTTATACTTCATGGAAGAAATCGTCTCGGGTTACGTATGTAACCTTAGTTCCCTGAGGGAACGAGACGCCGCGTCAGGAACGCTATGGGGAACGCCATTGGCGGGCCGCACTCTGAACTGTGTATAACAACCAATGAAATGACGTGGGTGACGTCACAGACGCGGTGACGTCACCGACCAGGAAGTATAAAGCACGTGCGTTTGAAGCCGGCGGCAGCTCTTAGGAATGAAGCGAGCGCCGCAGGGTGCGGGAATTATGGTCCGAGACGCGGCGTCTCGTTCCCTCAGGGAACTAAGGTTACATACGTAACTCGAGACGTTCCCTTCCGGGAACTCGAGCCGCGTCAGGAACGCTATGGGGAACGAGACTACCAACGCCCCCATAATTTCCGAGCCCTGCGAGTGTCTGCTCAACCAGGGTGGAAAAAGAGAGAGCCCTTTGTCTAGCATTCCGCGGACAAGAAGGCCCTGAGTCCTCGGCCCTCGGGCACATGAGGAATGGTAGTCTTCCTCTGTCTGGTCGCCAGCCAGAGCAAGAGGTACTCCGCGGCCCTCAGGCACACGCAGAGTCTTAGTCCTTTGTCTGGGAGTTAGCCAGAACAAGAGGGACCGAATGACCACTGTTTAGCACTCGGCGGACAGATGGTGTGGGGAGTCCTCGGTCCGCAGACCCACGAGGACGGTGAGCTCGACCTCAAGGCTCCTCGGCCCTCGGGCACACGAGGAGAGGGTGATCCTTTGTCTGGGGGTTCAGCCAGAACAAGAGGGACCCAAGGCTCGGCCTGGAGCTCCGCCAGGACGCGAGGGAATAAGCCATTGTCTAGCATTACGCGGACAAGAGGGCACTGCAATCCCCGGCTCTCGGGCTCACGGGGAAGACAGTAGGGGCCTCTGCCTGGTAGCCAGCCAGTGCATGAGGCACTCCTCGGCCTTATGGAAGGCAGACGAGGAGTCTTAGTCCTTGGTCTGGGGAAAGCCAGAAACCAGAGGGACCGAAATACACTCGGTCTGATAGCATCCTGCGTCAGAGCACGAGGAGAATAAAGCCATTGTCTAGCGTTCCGCGGACAAGAGGGCTGTACAGTTCTCGGCCCTCAGGCACACGAGAACCGTGACCTCTGCCTGGTTCGCCAGCCAGTGCGAGAGGCACTCCTCGGCCCTCGGGCTCACGAGGAGTCTTAGTCCTTTGCCTGGGGGTTCTGCCAGGACAAGAGGGACTGAAAGAGCTTTTGTCTAGCTTGCACGGACAAAAGGTAGAATTTGCAGATCTCTTTAAAGTGGCGAAACGACTTCTCTTCTTTCCGCAGAAAGAATGCGCCTTGAGAAGTCTCCTCCTGGCTAGGGAGGTGGCTGACCCTCCAGGCCTAGCGCACTAGGCCGAGAGTACAGCCGAGCCTGGAGCGGCTCTGAGGTCGAGCTCGTAATACCTAACGAATGTTAGGGGCGTGGACCAACCCGCAGCATTGCAGATGTCCGACAGACCTCGAGTAGAGTGAGCCTTGAGTCCCATCGGGGATGGGAGACCAGAGGACTCGTAAGCTGTAGATATGGCATCAATGATCCATCTACTGATAGTAGGCTTTGAAGCCGGGCCCCCTCTCTTTGGGGGGCCGTAACAGACAAACAATTGCTCTGTTCTACGCCACGTGGCAGCTCTGTGGACGTATGCATCTAAGGCTCTGACTGGGCACATGCAATTGAACTTCCTGTGGTTCGGCTCCGCGAACGGAGGAGGATAAAACGCCTGCAGTGTTACTGGCTACGGTGCTAGGGAGGGGACCTTCGGGACGTACCCGACCCTGGGATATAGAAAGGCCTTGGCCATCCCTGGGGCAAACTCTAAATGAGATGGGGCCACCGAAAGGGCCTGCAGGTCGCCTACTCTCTTGAGAGAAGTGAGTGCTAACAGGAGCGCCGTCTTAATTGTGAGGGCGCGATCCGTAGACTCCTCTATGGGCTCAAATGGAGGCTTGCATAGAGCTTCTAGCACCACAGCGAGGTCCCACGTGGGGACCCTGGGTGTCACTCGAGGCCTCAGCCTGAGCGCACCGCGGAGGAACCGTATGACCAAGGGCTCTCTACCTACTGAGAGGCCACCCAAAGGGGCGTGGTAGGCACTTATGGCCGCCACGTATACCTTTAGAGTGGAGTGAGCTAGCCCTGCGGATAGGCGAGACTGTAGGAACTCCAGAACTGTACCGACTGGGCAGTTGACTGGGTCCAGGTGGCGCTCGCGGCACCATCTCGCGAATAAGTTCCACTTAAGGCCATACAGTTTCCTCGTAGAGGGAGCTCTGGATTGGAGAAGGGTCTCAACAACCTCGGTTGAGAGACCCGCTCCTATGAGTTGTGCCCCCTCAGGGGCCACACCCATAACCTCCATTTCTCTGGGTGGGGGTGGCATATTGCGCCCCCAGCCTGAGACAGGAGGTCCCTCCTGACGGGAATCTCCCACGGAGAGCCGTCGAGGAGAGATACCAGGTCCGAGAACCATACTCGTGCCGGCCAGTACGGGGCTACTAGTAGCAGCCGCACTTGAAACCGACGGACCCGTTCCAGAACTCCCGGGAGCAGAGCGATCGGGGGAAAGGCGTACAGACGCAGCCTCGGCCACGTCTGTGCCATGGCATCCAGCCCCAGTGGAGCTGGAGGAACTAGAGAGTACCAGAGGGGACAGTGCGATGTCTCCTGAGTCGCAAACAGGTCCACCTGTGCCTGGCCAAACACTCTCCAGATCTGCTTCACCACCTCTGGGTGAAGCATCCATTCCCCGGGCCTCGGCCCCTGCCTCGACAGGACGTCTGCTCCCACATTCAGATGTCCAGGAATATGGACTGCTCTCAGGGAGAGGAATTTCTCTTGAGACCAAAGGAGTATCCGGTACGCCAGCTTGTATAAGGGGCGTGAGCGGAGTCCTCCTTGGTGGTTTATGTAGTAAACCACCGCAGTGCTGTCTGTACGGACCAGCACGTGTTTGTTTCTTAGGTCTGGGAGAAACCTCTTTAGGGCCAGGAATACTGCCAGCATCTCTAAGCGTTTTATGTGCCACAAAAGATGGTGGGCGCTCCATAGGCCTTGGGCTGAGCGGCCACGCATGACCGCCCCCCAACCGGTAAGGGAAGCGTCGGTCGCTAGCGTGATGCGGCGACCAGGCACTCCCAGAACCGGTCCCTGAGAGAGGAACCAGGGTTTCCTCCACATGGCCAAGGCACGTAGGCAACGCCGCGTGACCTTGATCTTGCGGAGCGGGTTTCCCCTCGGGGAGAACCCCCTGGTCCTGAGCCACCACTGTAGTGGTCTCATGTGCAGCAGTCCAAAAGGTATCACGTTGGAAGCGGCTGCCATAAGACCTAACAGTACTTGAAACTGTTTGACAGTGAGTGACTGGCCTAGCTTTACTGCATTCACTGCGGTCAGTATGGAATCGACTCGTGCAGGAGACATGCGTGCCTGCATGGAGATCGAGTCCCACACTACGCCTAAGTAAGTGGTCCTCTGTAGTGGAGAAAGCACACTCTTCTTGGCGTTGAGTCTCAACCCCAACTCTTTCATGTGAGCGAGAACAGCACCTCGATGCTGAACCGCTAACTGCTCCGAGCGGAGTCCTCCTTGGTGGTTTATGTAGTAAACCACCGCAGTGCTGTCTGTACGGACCAGCACGTGTTTGTTTCTTAGGTCTGGGAGAAACCTCTTTAGGGCCAGGAATACTGCCAGCATCTCTAAGCGTTTTATGTGCCACAAAAGATGGTGGGCGCTCCATAGGCCTTGGGCTGAGCGGCCACGCATGACCGCCCCCCAACCGGTAAGGGAAGCGTCGGTCGCTAGCGTGATGCGGCGACCAGGCACTCCCAGAACCGGTCCCTGAGAGAGGAACCAGGGTTTCCTCCACATGGCCAAGGCACGTAGGCAACGCCGCGTGACCTTGATCTTGCGGAGCGGGTTTCCCCTCGGGGAGAACCCCCTGGTCCTGAGCCACCACTGTAGTGGTCTCATGTGCAGCAGTCCAAAAGGTATCACGTTGGAAGCGGCTGCCATAAGACCTAACAGTACTTGAAACTGTTTGACAGTGAGTGACTGGCCTAGCTTTACTGCATTCACTGCGGTCAGTATGGAATCGACTCGTGCAGGAGACATGCGTGCCTGCATGGAGATCGAGTCCCACACTACGCCTAAGTAAGTGGTCCTCTGTAGTGGAGAAAGCACACTCTTCTTGGCGTTGAGTCTCAACCCCAACTCTTTCATGTGAGCGAGAACAGCACCTCGATGCTGAACCGCTAACTGCTCCGAGCTGGCTAGGATGAGCCAGTCGTCTATGTAGTTGAGTATGCGGATGCCCTGGAGACGCAACGGAGCCAGAGCAGCATCCACACACTTCGTGAAAGTGCGGGGTGAGAGAGCTAGGCCGAAAGGAAGCATCCTGTATTGGTAAGCCTTGCCCCTGAAAGCGAACCTGAGATACTTCCTGTGCTGAAGAAGGATGGAGACGTGAAAATAAGCGTCTTTTAGATCTATCGTGACAAACCAGTCCTCGGACCTGATTTGTGACACGACCTGCCTGACAGTAAGCATCTTGAATTTCAGCTTCCTGACTGAACGATTTAGCAGCCTGAGATCTAAGATGGGCCGAAGCCCCCCATCCTTCTTCGGAACAATGAAGTACCGGCTGTAGAACCCGGATTCCCTGTCTTGAGGAGGGACCACCTCGATGGCCTCCTTCCTCAGAAGAGTTTCTATTTCTTGTTCCATCACCAGACCCTGCTTGGGGCTTACTAGAGTTGGAAATACCCCGTTGAAAGGTGGCGGCGTAGCGCCGAACTGGATAGCATAGCCTTTCTCTACAGTACGCAGGACCCAATTTGAGACTCTTGGCAGTAGTTTCCATGCTGCCAGAAAGTTCACTAAGGGTACCAGCCTCTCGAGACTGGTGTCTGGATTTACTCGAGGAACTAACTCGGAGACCTGTAACAGCGAACTGGCAGGAAGCTCCTGAACTAGCTCCTCGGGAGACCCCCGCGGGGGCTGCGAACTCTCCAGGGCCGCTACGTTTCCGGGCGGAACAGCTAGAGGATGTTCGAGGGAGATAGCCGCGCCCTGTAACACTGGCAGGGTTAGCTGACTCATCTCCTGAGGGCCACGAAGGGGTCTGAAACCCGCACCTGGAGGTACGGTGCAAACCCCCTCGAGAGACGCTGCCCTCAACGGCCCTGAACCACAACCGTCAGGGCCGCTTAGTCGAGGACTTCCTTGACTGGAGGACGACCCTCAGGTCAGGCCTCTTCGTCTTGGAAGCCCCCGACTTAGAGCGTCGCTTTCCGGGTCCCCTAGGCTGGGCCGGGGGAGCACGGGCAACAACGCTCTGCTTCTGTGCCTCACGATGGGAGCTCGTACACGGCTGAGGCTGCTTCTTTGATGGTGCAGCAGCCTCAGAGGAGAACACGCGGCGAGGAAGAAATGTTCTGAACGCCGCCGCCTGCTTGCGGGCCTCCTGGTGCCTAGCCACAACGGTATCAACCGCGGCACCAAAGAGGCCAGAAGGTTGCAGGGGGGCGTCCAGAAGCGTGACCCTGTCCTTTTCCTTTACGTCGGACAGGGTCAGCCAGAGATGCCTCTCCGCGGCCACCAGGGCTGCCATAGACCGCCCAACAGCACGGGCGGCCTCCTTGGTGGCGCGGAGAGCGAGATCTGCAGTTTTCTGCATCTCTGTTACGCTAACTTCCTCGCCGCTGCTGAACTCCTTCAGCAGGTCAGCCTGGTAGGCTTGCAGGATGCCCATGGTGTGAAGGCAAGACCCTGCTTGACCTGCTGCCGTGTATGCCTTACCCATCAGGCCAGATGTAACTTTAAGGGGCCTGGTGGGCAAGGACGGAGCCTTCAAGGACGACACCGAGCCGGGTGACAGATAGCCCGCAAGCGTCTGTTCAACCCGTGGCATCGCCCTATAGCCATTCTCCTCTGCCCCCCCCACATTTCCATAATTTTCAGCGGGGGAGAAAAGGCGTGAGGAGTATGGCTTCTCCCACGATCTCGAAAGTTCTTGGTGGAGATTGGGGAAGAAGGGAAGGCTCCGTTTTGGAGGTGCTGACTTTGTCCGCAGGAAGCGATCATCTAATCGGCTTCGCTGCGGCTCATGTGTTTGCTGTTGTTCTGCGGGCCATGAGATGTGTAGTTTGGCTACGGCATTAGTCAGCACCTCTATGAGCTCCTCATAGTGAGGCGGGCGTGATGGCGGTTGTGGTTCCTCTAAAACACTTTCGATGTCAACCTCCTCGGAGGAAGACAAGAGGAACTCGGGGACCTCCTCCCGGGGGGAAGAAACCGCAGTGCGGGCTTCCGCATCCAGGAGGAGATCGCTCGATCCGCTTAGTGAGGGCGGAGATAGGGGGTCACCCGTCTCCATACCCTCCAGCAGATCGAGCTGCGAGCCCCACGAGTGCAGCCGCCGCTCCGCCTTGACGGAAGCAGGGCCAGACCCACGGGGCACGCTGGTGAAAGCCCCCTCCTCGAAGAGGGCTTTCCGGGAGCGAAGCACGCGCACCGGCAGGCGTTCACAGTGCTCACAGCCAGCCTTTTCGAGGGCTGACTGAGCGTGCTCCGCTCCCAAGCAGACCACGCATAAACTGTGTGTATCCCCACCAACAATGAAGCGTTGGCAGGGAGGGACACACTGTTTATGCGGGCGCTTCACCACCATCAAACTCTTTTTCTTATTTGGTTGAAAAGATGCCATACTAACTCAAATAAAAGGGTGTCAAACTGGACACAAAAGCAGCAGTATGGCATAGACAGACACAGAGCGCTCTCGCTGAATGACAAAAGCTGCCGCCGGCTTCAAACGCACGTGCTTTATACTTCCTGGTCGGTGACGTCACCGCGCCTGTGACGTCACCCCCGTCATTTCATTGGTTGTTATACACAGTTCAGAGTGCGGCCCGCCAATGGCGTTCCCCATAGCGTTCCTGACGCGGCTCGAGTTCCCGGAAGGGAACAGTCACATGTGATCATTCCTTCTACCCAAAATCATTTTCTTGGTAAAAAAGTATTTTTTTAAAGATTAGATTTTTGGTCATAGTGTCTAAGTAGTTTGTGTGACGAATTGTAAAAACATAACATTTTAATCAGTGCATTCTTAGTTTCCAATAGGCATAGCTAGCGTGTGCCAATGATATGTTGTCAAGCTAATATACCAATTTTTATCATGGCTATCACTGAGGGACAGTTGCAACACATTGTTGCAACCATCCCAACATGCTGTCCCTTACCACAATAATGATTTAAAAGCTTGCCATAACATTACATAATTGGAATTTTATAATGATAATACTAATGAACCCCTTTAATAGTCAGTTATCTCTCCTTTTTTAAGTGAATATGTAAAAAATCTACTTGTCACTTAACAATGTTTTTAATTTACTATTCTTTGTTTTTTTTTTACAGCCAATTTACCTTATTGAAGACTGTGACTGTGAACAAATAAAATAAAGAAATTGCAAAATTATATTTAAGAATGATTTCATTACATTTTATTGAATTTATTGGGACGGTTGCAACATTTCACTTTGTCTATTTAAGTGTAAAGTGTACATATATTATAATATGTACACATGTTGCAGCAATATGGGTGAGTAGCTGACAGATGCAGCTTTATTGTATTAAAATTTCGGCTTTCTAATACAAACAGTCTCTGAGAAACTAAAGGAAATGCAAAAGTGTTGCAACCGTCCCCACTCCCCCCTACTGTATGTCAACAGTTGTCCCATTTGCTTTTTATCTCCCACACTGAAAATAACAATAAGTAAATTTGGTTTCTCCTACCTGGTTTCTTTGGTTTCTCCTCAAGTAAAATTGAACCCTGGTGCGACCTTATGGACATTTTTGTCCAATTCAGTTTTGTTTTTTTGTTATAAGTGTTCCTGTGTTAATGCCAACTGCAAACATTTTGGCTCAGGTGTTTATTTTTATTGAATTTTTATATTTTACCCTCATTTCCTTAAAAAAAAAAAAAATTTTACCCTCTGTACAAAAAATACTCACACTCAGGACCTTAAGGACAATAATGTCCTCATTGAAACCCATTAAAACTGCAATTTTTTAATCCAGGGCCATTTGACTATAAAATGCTGCAATATTTGCTAATAGGCATTCATTCTATCGGCAAGGCTTCAGATTTTACATTTTTAAAAATATTTTTTACTAGATTGTGCCATTTTTTCAAATTTGGCATATAAAAGAAATACTCGCTTTATTTGTGTTTTCTGCTTATGCATATTATAGTCTATTATAGAGTCAATTGGAAAAATAATGCAGCTATAATTGTGTGGGTATGTTGGTAAGGATGTCAGAGTGTGGTTTACATGTGTTTACTTTAAACTTAATCCCCCGGTTTCACAGACAAGGCTTAAGCCTAGTCCTAGACTAAAATGTAAATCTAAGCTGTTTCAACTGAAACAAAATTGCACTGATTGATCTTAAAATATATCAGTGCCTTTGTTTTGTCTCAAGATGCACACCAGTAATGTTTTTTTCTAAGCATGTTTATAAAAATTACTTAAACGTCCTTATTGAACTATGGCCTAATCCTGGCTTAGTCTAAGCCCTGTCTGTGAAACCGGGCCAATGTGTTTAATTAGTTTGAAAGAAATTATATTGTACTGGCAATCAAAAATCCCACTCCATGTATATGAGTTTTACCCTTGGCAGGGTCATAGGGCCATGTGAAAGCTATGAATAAGATCAAAAAAGGTCAATGAGCTTTGAGGATTTTTCTTTTTCACCCAAACACACATCTAAATCTTTGATTACACTTTTTCATTTGTTATTGTTATACAAGAAAATGCTGATTGTTTAGTCTGGTAGATTTTATACAAAGCTTGAGTGTTCGCACAGCCAAACCTATACATATTTGGCGCTTGAGGGCTTGGTCAATTCATTGCTTGCAAGATGAAGAGACATTACTCAGCAGAGGAAGCTCTGGAGCTAGTGTTGCCCACTGACAGTGAGCATTATGTAAAGAAACCAGCTTTTAAAGCCTTAAAATTCTGAAAATGAATGAATGTTTGGTAATTATTGGCGCTTTTCCACTACACAGTACCAGCTCGCCTCAGCTCGCCTCGGCTCGACTCGACTCGGCTCTGTTTGGTTTTCCACTGTGTAAAAGTTGTACCTGTACCGGCTTCCAGGTACTTTTTTTCGTACCACCTCCGGCAAGGTTCCAAGCGAGCTGAGGCGAGCTGAGGCGATACTAAAATGTGACGTGAAAACACAGCAGGCTGCTGATTGGTCAGAGAGAATCGTCACTATTCACTGCGTCATCATTGCACGCGCCAGCAATAGTATCCAGAATAACCCCGCCATTTTTAAAAAGCTTGGCCAGAGATTGCGTGACATATCCAATCCATTACATATTATGGCAACTCGGAAGAGTACGCCGTGGTCAAACGAGGAGGTGCAGACCACGTGTCGCGTAGAAGATTACATCACGGCAGTTTCTTGCAGCGTCGCTATGACAACCAGGTACTATTGTGGAGGTACAGGTACAACTTTTACACAGTGGAAAACCAAACAGAGCCCAGTCGAGGCGAGCCGAGGCGAGCCGAGTCGAGCTGGTACTGTGTAGTAGGGCTGGGCAATATATCGAACGATATTGTGAGGCGCGTTTAGTCAATGAAGCCGGTGCTTTGATTAGTAGTAAATCTCCATCACGTGCGTTCCGCTCTCATTCAAGCATGTGGTTCACTTACAAACATGTATGTAAACAAGTAGATGGCCCCTTATTGCTTTTTAGGTTATAAGTTGACCCCAATGAAGACCTCAATACTTGGCACATGATACACAATGATGGTAACAATCAGTGAATAGTTTTTGAGTGTGCATGGGTCATTTTGAGTAAAAAAATGTATTCTAGATGTTAAAAACAGCAAGTTACTTAACCTAACAACAAAAGCAACCATAAAACAATGTAAATACAGCAAAAAAAAGTACCTTATTAATAATATTAATTATATACAAGTGCATGATGGAAACAACAAACAATTCCAAGTAAAATATGAGTTCAAATTTTTAATTCTCCAAGCTTAAATTAACTACTAATATTGTATTTACTCTTTTTTATTATTCTTGCCTGAACTCAATTATTTAATGTAGAAATTACATTTGTTTTTCTGTATTATTTACTACATTTACCACACAATCATTTGTATCAGTGCATAGTAACACACCCAAATGTATTGCCTTGAACGTTATTCTGAAGCAACATGCCTTATCATGTTGCACACATCACAAAAAAAATAATAGTAATGATATGGGTCAGGACAAAATCAATGCCAGTCCATGAGCTGAAATCCATATAACTGCATCTCAGCAAACAGCATTAGAACAAATATACACACACATAGCCCTGGATGACACTAACAGATACTGATTGATGCAATCAGATGCAGTTATATGGTCTTAAATCTGCTGGAATGGGGTGTAAGTCCGCTTGCTATGACTATACTCCAATGAATTGGCATAAGTGGTTTAAAACCTTCCATTTAAAAAAAACATATTTGGTTTCCTGGTGAAATTAAAGTTCAGATACGGTATGATGTTTCCTTTTATATGCCCTCAAGGGACAGCGTGATCACAGTCTCTTTGTTTTGACCTCTGGGATCGAATTCATCCAGTTTGTGCTAATAGTGCCCAATAGTTTTTGACCTGCTGTCTCCCAGGCAATTGTGTCTCAAGAGCAAAAGGTTGTGACCCCAATCTCATCATGTGGACACAGACATTGTTTGACCTTTACGAATATGTGTGCATTTGCGTGCATTCATGGGGAAAAGCCTTTAAGACCTTTTAGAGCAGGAAAACTAAACTGTCCATCTAAATGCATTCTCAGTTTCTTCCTCTGTAAGTACTTCAAGCTTTACTCAGATAAAAATATTAAATCATGCATGCACCCTCAAGCAATGACAACTAAACAGTCGCTACAAATTTGTAGCAATCTAACCTCACTAGGGTAATTAAACCATCTAATTAATTTAATTATCATAAACATCAACCAGAGCATTTGACACAATATTTAAAAATGCTCCCTGTTTGCACATAATTTCCCTGTGGACGTGTTTTTTATGCAATAATTTTTTACTTTTAAACAATATATAAAGGTTGCTAGCTGGAAATGTAATCACATTAAGATTTTGTCTAATATAAACTAATTGAAAAAACTATGATGTTTAGGCAAAATAAGAAAAATGTACACATCTTCATTCTGTTCAAAAGTTTACACCCCTGGCTTTTCATGCATTGTTTTTCCTTCTGAAACATGAGTGAGTGTTTGAACCTTCTGTAATAGTTGCATATGAGTCCCTCAGTTGTCCTAAGTGTGAAAAGATGGATCTCAAAACCATATAGACATTGTTGGAAAGGGTGCAAATACACAAAAATGCTGAAAAACAAAAGAATTTGTGGGACCTGTATGATTTTTCTGAAGGACAGCAGGCAGTTTAACTGCCTTTAACTGTCAGGACAAACAAGATACTCAGGAATATCTATCACTAAACAACAACAACAACAACAAACACAGCTGTGGATCATTCAGGTAACAACACCGTATCAATGTCTTATATTTTTGTTTTATAAGACATTGGTTTCTGTTTCTGTTTCTTTCTGACCACATGTGGAGGCTACTGGCACCACATTCATTATTTTGCATCAGTTAAGCAAAAAGACATCAAATTAAAACTTCTTTTGTAATGCTAAGCAAGAAGAGGAAAAACAAAGACTTGAACTTGTTTAAGCGAGAGGCGAGAGAAAACAAGATGGCTTGCGTTCTATTTAAAGGGACATCTCATGCCAATAGCACATTGCCTTAATGAACAACAAGGTGTCAAAACAGCTTAGACGCTTCTCAGTGTTTTTCTCTGGTTTTGTGGAGCTCCCACCATGAGTTCAACAAACCCAGCCCCCTCTAACAAAGAAACAGCCTGAAAATTGACCCTGGAGCTTCAATGTCATGCCAAGCAATTTCACATAGAACATGGTGCTAATGAGTAAACATCACATCACTTTTTAAATACATAATCATAAGGTCAAAGATCAACAAAGTAGAAGCCAGTGTTTGTGAACTGCCATTTACTTCTGTAATTTGATGTATACTGAAGTAAACAGGATATTTAAAGAAAAAATGTGGGAAGAAACCTAAGTTTATCCATTAGGAATTCACAGAATAGTAAAGCTTTCTTCCACCTATGCCGATGGGTCGTATTTTGATTTTCAAACAGAAGGAGCTGGATGGAAAAAATGCTAATAACATAAATCCATAAATCTGACTTGTGATGCAGACCAGAATCATAAATCACACCATGTTTGATCATTTGGCCAGAGGAAATCTGATCCCCTAGTGAGCCTGGTTTCATTTCCCAAAGGTTTGTTCTCCATTTAATCCATCATATAATGGAGTTAGGCTTCTTTGCTATTATATTACTTGCTGAATTATGTTTTCTGAGGTAAACATTTCAGGATTTCTCTCCATATAATGGACTTCTATGGTGCCCCGAGTTTGAACTTTTAAAATGCAGTTTAAATGCAGCTTCAAAGGGCTCTAAACTATCCCCGCCGAGGAAGAAGGGTCTTATCTAGCAAAACAATTGGTTATTCCCTAAAAACATTTACAATTTATATACTTTTTAACCTCAAACGCTTGTCTTGTCTAGCTCTGCATGAACTCTGTGTATTCCAGTTTATGACAGTTAGGGTAGGTCGAAAAACTTTAATTTCATCCTACATTGTTTTAAAGTTAAAAAGTATATAAATTGTACATTTTTTTGGAAAATAACTGTTCGGTTTGCTAAATAAGACACTTCTTCATCGGCTGGTATCATTTAGAGCCCCTTTGAAGCTTAATTTAAACTGCATTTTGGAAGTTCAAACTCAGGGGCACCACAGACATAATTTTTTACGGCTGAAGAAAGAAGGATATTAACATCTTGGATTACAAGGTGGTGAATACATTATCTGTAAATTTTGTTCTTGAAGTGAACAACTCCTTTAAGACTTGTATCGCTTCCGGCTTTGCTACTGTTCGGACGCTTTTGCTTACTGCTCCGCGCTTTGCTCCCTGTTTATGAACTTTTCTCATATTTTTCTAAGATTTTAACTTCAGCATATCAGCACAGTGCTCAGACAACACATTTTTGATACAAACATTACGAAAAAGGAGACTTTTTGCCTCCCACTGCCAGCAGCTTACATTCCGGAGACGGGAAAACACAGCTGCCTACTTTCAACAGACAAGAAAGAAAAATGCCTCTTCTGAAATCTACTTGCTGCACAAACTGCCACAGACTTCTACAAAGGATCGTGGTTTTAGAAACAAAGTTACTTGCTGGACTTCCAAAACAGGCGGAACACACAGAAGATCATCATCACGGACCCCCTCAGCATACAGCCGATGAGTCCTGTGAATCTAGTCAATATCGACAGTTTATAAGTGTAGAGGAACAAGCCAAAACTGATCGACACACAAATCAATGGCACAAACCCAAAGGCACTCAAGACATTAGACTGTCAAGAGTATCTCGTATTGCTGCGGTATCATCCTCTACTCCAGATATAGCTATGACAAGGCTTGCAAAAACTGGTGTTTTACCACCCCCTATACTGCTTGAAAACAGATTTGAAGCATTAATGAATGTGGGTGACGAATCCCCAAATGTGACTGAACATGGATCGTATCAGCCTGCTGCTAATATCGCTACAAACAGGCGTGCAAGTTCGAGCAGACAGCGGCACTCAGCTCAGAGCGCAGCCGAGCCCAGGACTCTGATAGTGGGTGACTCCATTATCAGAAATATAAGTAGCAGAACTACAACTACATGCTGCTGTCCTCAAGCAACCATCTCTGATGTGAACAAGGAACTTCGGAACATTCTAATGAAACACAAGACTGCAAATCGAATCATCATCCATGTGGGAAAGAACGATATTCGGAAAGAGCAGTCAGAACTCCTAAAGAAGGATTTTGGTGAACTCATTGAAACACTTCGAAGACTTGAAGTTCAGTCGTTCATCAGTGGACCACTCCCAGCAAGGGGAACTAACATGTTTTCACGGTTGCTTGGACTGAATACCTGGCTACAAAGAACCTGCAGTCTAAAAGGAGTCAACTTCATTGACAACTTCAACCTTTTCTGGGGCCATAGACAACTGTTCAAACTGGATGGCCTCCACCCAAACAAACTTGGTGCGAGAGTGCTAAAGGACAACATCTATTTTTCACTCCGGCATCCATCAGTGGAATGTGCCAGTCTACCCAACATGAATGGCACACACACACTTGGACAATGTATGCGTGACGACAGGACATCTTATCAGCTTCAGAGTCATCATATGGTCAACACAACCCACAAAGACACTGACAACGCCACACAGCCACAACAAGCACTGCTTATGGACACTTTTCTGGCTGAGCCCTGCCCACAGAGCTCATCACAGACAGACTGTGACGTATTACAACAGCTCCAAGACTCAGCACCGAAGGACGACTTTCTGGTAAACAGCCAGGGAAGCCAGGACATTTTTCAGCCACTGGAAACACCAGAGCCAGAGCTCCATTCACCAGACACATTATCCCTCTCTCCAGCATCTCCACTTTTAAGCTTCTCACAGAAAATGGAGGAACTGGTATATGCTGGAACCAGACTCTCCCACTCTTTTGCTGCAAGCCCCCAGTTATCAACTAAAAAACGGCGGGCACCACAACCACCAAAGCCTGTGGGTCCAGCTCGCCCTCCTCCTCTTGTGAGAGCTCTCCGGCCGCTGCCACAACGTCAGGGCCCAAACCCTCCTCCGTCTGCTGTGAGTGAACCAAAAACAACTGATAACAGCTCTCAGTGATATGCGTCGGGTCCCCGCTATGATAACAGCAACATTCAGCAATGTTTACAGAACAAGCGGGAACCCAGTGTGCCTGTAGTTTTCCCTATTTCTGTTTTAATATGTGATAGAAAGTCTAAGGCCATCTCAAGCCGTACGGTTGACCCATCTAATCTGAGGCCTATTCTGCATCAAACTAAGATTGCTCTAGAGACAAAAAGTAATGCCATCAAGCTAGCATTTTTAAACATTCGCTCACTAAAAAATAAATCACTTCTGATCAATGATTTTATAACCACAAACAACCCAGATTTTATGTTTCTAAATGAAACATGGCTAGAAGACAGCTGCAGTGCAACAGTCCTCAATGAAGCAGCCCCTCCTAACTTTACTTTCATGAGTGTCTGCAGAGCTGTCAAGAGAGGTGGAGGTGTAGCTGCTCTTTTTAAAGATGTCTATCAATGCAAGCAAGTGTCATTTGGTCAGTACTTGTCTTTTGAATATCTAGGGATTGTGCTGAAAGGTTCTCCACGCATTCTATTTATCATTATTTACAGGCCCCCAAAATACTGTCCAGTCTTTGTTGATGAGTTCACAGAACTGCTATCAATGATTTGTTCAGAGTTTGAGTGTTTTGCTATTGCAGGGGATTTTAATGTTCACATAGAAAATGCATAAATCAAAACCACAAAAGAAATTATAACGGTTTTGAACACTTTTGACCTGATTCAGCATGTGCATGGGCCTACACACAATCGTGGACACACTCTTGATTTAATCATCAGTAAGGGTCTAAACATTTCATCCACTGTTATCAAGGAAGTAGCACTATCTGATCACTTCTGTATTTTCTTTGATATATTGATCTCTGCTCCTAATGAATCTAGATCTGTCTCTGTCAGAAAGAGATGCATTAACGATAACACTAGTGTGCTATTTATGAAGGCTATATCTTCAATGCCAAGCATTTCTGCAGACTCTGTTGATCTTCTCCTGGAGTCCTTTGACTCAAAAGTTAAAAATGTCATTGATGACATCGCGTCTGTAAAAATCAGAATTTCTGGCGAACAGAAATCGCCGTGGAGAAAATCAACAGCAGTACAGAGTATGAAAAGACAATGCAGAAAATCTGAGCGGATGTGGCGGAAGACGAAACTCGAAATTCACTATAGCATCTATAAAGACAGCCTTCATGCTTTCAATGCTGAACTAGGTAAAGCTAGACAAATGTTCTTCTCAAACCTTATAAACAGGAACTTAAACAACACTCGCACTCTTTTTGCTACCGTTGAGAGACTAACGAACCCCCCTAGTCAGATCCCTAGTGAACTGCTCTCTGACAGCAAGTGCGATGAGTTTGCTTCCTTCTTTTCTGAGAAGATCAATAATATCAGAAAGACAATTAGCACACCCTCAAGTTATGCAGAGGTCAGACAGATTCGACCGCAATTTCAAAAAGAAGTCACTATGTCTACTTTTGAAGCAATCGATAGCAACATTTTGGAAGAAACAGTACAGCACCTCAAATCGTCAACCTGCCACCTTGACACACTTCCCACATCTTTTTTCAAAAGTGTGCTTAACTGTTTAGAAGCAGATCTCTTAGAAGTGGTGAACACCTCACTTCTTTCTGGGACTTTTCCAAACTCCCTGAAAACTGCAGCTGTTAAGCCCCTTCTGAAAAAGAAAAATCTTGATAACACCATATTGAGCAACTATAGACCAATATCAAATCTTCCTTTCATAGGCAAGATTATTGAAAAGGTTGTTTTCAATCAGCTGAATCACTACATAAACTCAAATGGATACCTGGACCATTTCCAATCTGGTTTCAGACCACATCATAGCACAGAGACAGCGCTCATAAAGATAATAAATGATATTCGCCTAAATTCTGATTCTGGCAAAATATCAGTGCTGGTACTACTGTACTAGATCTCAGTGCTGCGTTCGACACTGTAGATCATAACATTCTTTTAGATAGACTGGAAAACTGGGTCGGGCTTTCTGGGATGGTTCTAAATTGGTTCAGGTCATACTTAGAAGGAAGAGGTTATTATGTGAGTATAGGAGAACATAAGTCTAAGTGGACGTCCATAACATGCGGAGTCCCAAAAGGCTCAATTCTAGCCCCGCTGCTGTTCAGCCTGTATATGCTCCCACTAAGTCAAATAATGAGAAAGAACCAAATTGCATATCACAGCTATGCAGATGATACCCAGATTTACCTAGCCTTATCGCCAAATGACTACAGCCCCATTGACTCTCTCTGCCAATGCATTGATGAAATTAACAGTTGGATGTGCCAAAACTTTTTACAGTTAAACAAGGAGAAAACAGAAGTCATTGCATTTGGAAACAAAGATGAAGTTCATAAGGTAAATGCGTATCTTGACGCTAGGGGTCAAAAAACAAAAAATCAAGTCAAGAATCTGGGTGTGATTCGGGAGTCAGACCTCAGTTTCAGTAGCCATGTCAAAGCAGTAACTAAATCAGTATACTATCATCTCAAAAACATTGCAAGAATTAGATGTTTTGTTTCCTGTCAAGACTTGGAGAAACTTGTTCATGCCTTTATCAGCAGCAGGGTGGACTATTGTAATGGTCTCCTCACTGGCCTTCCCAAGAAGACCATTAGACAGCTGCAGCTCATACAGAACGCTGCTGCCAGGATTCTGACTAGAACAAAAAAATCAGAGCATATTACACCAGTCCTCAGGTCCTTACACTGGCTTCCAGTTATGTTTAGGATAGATTTTAAAGTACTTTTACTTGTTTATAAACCACTCAATGGCCTAGAACCTACATACATTGCAGAAATGCTCACTGAATACAAACCTAACAGACAACTCAGATCTCTAGGATCGAGTCAGTTAGTAATATCAAGGGTTCACACAAAACAAGGGGAATCCGCTTTTAGCTATTATGCCGCCCGTAGTTGAAATCAGCTTCCAGAAGAGATCAGATGTGCTAATACATTAGCCACATTTAAATGCAGACTCAAAACTCATCTGTTCAGTTGTGCATTTATTGAATGAGCACTGTGCTACGTCCGAACAGATTGCATTATTTTATGTATAATCATTTTACTGTATTAATTAATTTTAAATCATTTTTTAAAATCATCTTAAATGTTCTTAAATTTTGTTTTTATTGTTGTGATTATTATTTTAAATTTTTATGATTTTTATGCTATTATGATTTTAATACAGCACTTTGAATTACCATTGTGTATGAAATGTGCTATATAAATAAACTTGCCTTGCCTTGCATGATGTAAATGATGTCTCTTACTGAAATATGTAGTAGAACACCCATGAAAGGTTTACATTATTTTAAAAATCTACATTGTTTTGTACATATTTTGGACTATGGTGGGCACCATTATGATGTGAAATGGTTGCACTCGGTGAGCTACTGGAGCTACCTGTTGCTATATTTACCGCAACACAACTCGGAAAATAAAATACTGAAATGACGACCACAATTACTGAAAGAGATTACAGGTAGTAATGGATATAAGTGTAGGCTTAAACCAAAATCCGTACCATCAATATTTCCCACAAAGTGCCTAAACTTCCCTGGATATCGAGTGAAATCCACGCTGAGAAACTCTTTCAGAGGCTGCGATGTCATGACAAGCGTCGCCATGTTTACATCCTGTCAGGATGGCATCTAGCGTTTCTTGTCTCTGCTGTTTGTAAGCTCTTTCTGGAGTTGTGCTCTACTAAAAGCCTCAAAGGCGATAGGGCTGAAGTGGAGAGAACAAAGACGCAGGTCTTCAGGAAGTTTTATTTGTCCACAGGCATCTTCCCATTCTTTCCTCCTCTTCTTATTGCTAGGAAAGCAGTGAAATTTTACAATGCTTTTCTTGTTTCCCTTTGACTGAAAATTACAACCAAAAGCTGCACAATGTGGTCATTGTATCAGTATTTTATTTTCCGAGTTCTATTGCGGTAAAAATAAGCAACATGTAGTGCAAATTGTTTACAGAGTGCAACCATTTTACATGATCGAAATAATGGCGCCCCCTATAGTCCGAAATATTGATAAAACATATTTTGATGTGGATTTTTTTAAATAATGTAATTTCTCATGGATTTTCTACTACATATTTCAGTAAGAGACGTCATTGACGGTATATTAAGCCACACAAGACCCAGGTTCCCTTTAAAAGATACTTACTTTAGCAATACTTCATTATCAGTATGACTGCATTGACACTATTGAATAAGAACAAAACTTGAACTGAACTGAGCTGAAAACTGTCATTATTGTCTTCTATTGAACTGTTTAACCATCTTTGTGTCAAATTTGATGAATTTTGCTTATTTTTGCAGTTATTAAACTGAACCAACACTAAACCGACTAATGTGAATAATGGTATTATTGTCTTTGTAGAGCTGCTCTTAAGCAGAAATTCATATTTACATAACATCTGTAACATCTGATGTAGTTTGGATTACTAATTCTGCTATTTTACTGTTTTTGTATAAAAACACATAAACTGACAAGTGGCTGTTACACACCAGAATAGAGCCAGAAAGCACACAATTTTGCTAAAACTAAATCTAAATAATAAACAACCAAATGATTTCAATAAGAGCAAGAACTTGAATGAAGAAAGAAAAAAATATATATTACAATAAGAACAAAAACATGTAGGTGATTTTTAGTAGCACGCAAAATTCCTCTGGGTGTTTATACTGCTTAAAGTAAGTAATAAGGTTCAGTGACAGGTTTGCACAAAACTCAGCTAACAGTGGTCAAAACAGCATTGCAAGTTGCATCAGTCAGCAATACAGCCATCCCAAGAGTCTAAGTTGTTGCAATGCACATTTTTAATCCTTAAAAACCTGCTTGTGATGACACTAGCACGTTTACACTGCTGTGTTTTATTTTCTGTCTAATTACTGCTTGTGTGGGTGTGTACACAAAATGTCCCCACAAAGATGGTATTCTCCAAAATCCATGTCCTTGTGGGGACATTTTAGGTCCAGATGAGGAAACAGCCTTATAAATCATATAGAATGAAGTTTTTTCGAGAATCTAAAAATGCAGAAAGTACAAAAACCATTACACCTATGAAATGTTCCCATAAAACAAAACCCAACATGTGTGCGTCTGTGTGTTTTTTGTGTAAGATGCTACCAGAACATAACAATCAATGCTCTTGTGGTCCTTGTATAATATTTACACACTAACAATCCTGATTTCCTCCAGTGGCATAGAGATGTTAACATTATGCTTGAAGAAAGTGTTTTTTTTTTTTACGTCAGTAAGATGCTCTTGAAGTCTCTGCAAACACTCCACTGTGTTCTGGTAATTGGAGAACTGGCAAGTGGAGCTTGTGTGAATGCCTACATGTGCAAATATTCTTGTGTGTGTGTGTGTGTGTGTGTGTGCGTGCGTGTGTGTGGATGCTTAATCAGCTTTTAAAATACTTTATGGGGGTAATTGGGTCTCTGAGACCCAGGTGGGTGCTTCATCTCAGGTTTAACGAAATAAAGTCCTCAGTGACATCTTTAAAAAAAGTTCTGCAGGTTATTGGTTCACTTCCCTAGACATCCAAATGTTTATATTCGGTGCTCCATATTAGAGGGCTGCATTGGGATTGGGACCCGCTGGGTCCCACGGGACCCAACGCAAATCTCGTGGGAGCGGGCGTTTTGAACTTTGCTACGGGCCGGAATGGGCGGCTAAAAAAAACACTGCGGGATCGGAAGGTAACCTAGCGACAGCAAATAAAATCGCAAATAAAAGCTCAAAGCTGGCACGTTTCATCTTTAGTATCCCCGCATCCAGTGTGCCTTCAGAGCGAGCCTTTAAGTGTCTGTGGGCGCATCTTGGAAGAGAGACGCACGGGATTGGGACCGCAGTCAATCAGCAACATTCTCTTCCTCCACAGCAATATTGCAAAGTGATTCATTTGTTAAATTCATTCGTTAACGTTGTTTATTTTATGTTATTTATTAGTGTTGTTTTTTTGAGCACAGCCTCTCGTTGCCATTTGCTAATTACAGTAGGTCAAGAGGCGTGATGATACCAGTGTTAGCAGGCTGCCTAAGTCTGAATGTTTTTATTCTTATTTGCATTTTTTCAAACAGAATACCTGTGACATCTGGCTTTGGTTAATAATTGCAAAACTGCTGTTTTCATGTAGTTTATAATTGTATTTTTTGCAAAGTCTATTTTTATGTGCCGTGTGATGGTGCAACGTTTTTGATAAAAACTAAATTATATTCGAATGTATTGTGTGTTTTGTCTTTTTGTGTTCTCATAGGCTAGCTGCTTTTTCAGACATGCTTTCTGCACATTTACACCAGGACCCGTCAAGCGGAATACTTCAATAGCCAAAATCAAAGTAGGCCTACTTGAAGTCTAAAGAAACGCGCGGTAGCCTAAGCGTTTTAGATGTCCCCGATAGCCCAGGCTACTATTCATCTTCCCTACCAGTGCGTCAGAATACATGCAGGCCAGGGAAAGAAACAAACATGAAACACTTTAATAATAGCAGTACAAATACGTTTGTTTGTTTTTTTCCTGCGGGACGGGAGAAGACACAAAATCAATGCATCGCTATTATCGTGTGGGAATAAATTCTCCGAGTTTTGCGGGTGCGGGCGGGAGTGGACATACATATTGCGGGAACGGGCAGGAGTGTAACACACACGTTGCGAGAGCGGGCGGTAACGGTCAGAAATTCGGCGGGCGCGGGCGGGAGCGGGATGAAGAAAACAGTCCCGCGCAGGGCTCTACTCCATATGTTCAAACCAAGGAGGACTATCATGTGGCAAGAACCCTATGTGTTTTTCTCATTCATCTCTATGGCATTTACTTGCTATAAAATAACATAATGACAATACTGGCTGGCTAATGGCGTCACAAGAACACTAACAGCCTCTAAACTATAGCGTTATATGTGTGCCTAAATCCTGAGCGAGTAATTGTAAGTTTTGAGCACAGAGAACTATATTTTGCAAGCACATTACATTATATTTTGAACAGAAATTAACAATCGCAAAAAAAAATTCATTTGAGCAAAGAAAAAACGATTCCATGCTCAATAAATGTATTTACTATTATCCATATTAACGTGCAATAATAACCCCTCTCACGCAGTTTACTCAGGTGCTCTCTCACAAACGTATTCTCTGCGCTCCTGTCAAGTCCCCCTCTCTCTCTCAACCTCTTAATTCTGTGCGTGCTCAACTCTTGACACACACGCTCGCTCAACTTGCAACAGCGTTACAAGTGTGCCACAAAATCAACCAATCGGAAAATTAACGGTCAATTGTGATTGGCTGTTGGTCTCCAATCAAATCGCTAGTAGAACCAAAGCCCATCTTGTAGAACTATCCATAGATATCCATATCCATATATCCATATATATCCTTTATTATATGATATCTATGGAACTATCTACAGCATCCTGGAAGCTTACTAAAAAAAATAAAAAATAACTAACTACTAATGGATTAAAACACATTTTGGTAAGTGTTTTTTATTATTATGAACTTTTAAGTTAATATATTAACTTAAAAGTTAATAATAATAAAAAACACTTACCAAAATGTGTTTTAATCCATTAGTCTCACTGTAGTCAGTTATTTTTTTATTTTTTTCAGTAAGCTTCCGGGATGCTGTAGAAAGTTCCATAGATATCATATAATAAAGGATTATATATGGATATCAGTGATGCGCGGGTCAATGTATAAACAACCCGAACACAACCGACGTTTTCAACTAACCCGCCCGCAACTCGGACTGCAAAAAAAAAGAAAAAAAAAAAAGAAAAAAAAAAATATTGTACCTGACCCACTTCCTGACCTGCATGATTAATATTTGCGACTGACAGCAGCGATTATATGCGGCTATATGCGGTGGAGATGCGTTCACTGTCAAACATCATTCGGTATTAATCAGGTTATTTTGTCAAAAGAAATGTTCTTGATTACAAGAAAAATACAGATTGTTCTTGTTGTGATTTAGTTTGTCTTTCCTTTATACAGATTTAAATAGTTTCATTTTCGAAGTACTCAAATGATGTCAGTGATTTTCCGATTTTAAATATGATCAAGAATTATTTTATTTCGATCTACAGTGTAATAAAAGTTAAGAAAAAGATTAGCATATAGCCCTAAATATTACAGACTACAAGCTCATTCATTTTTTCTTCTGTGGGGTTTTCCCTCAGCCACCTGAGAGCGCTGTTTCCCTTCCCTTGCACTGCACTTCCCTGATCGTTCACACCTGTCTTTGTCATTAGCACTCATCATCCCACACCTGTTCTCAATCACTCAGTCTATAAGAACTCTCATTTCTCACTCATCATCCTGTCTGCATTGTCTTCGTAAGTCTGTCTCTGTGTTCCGGATCTCTGGCTCTTGATCGTGTTCCCTGTTTTGTGTATCTTGCCTTGTTCTAGTCGTGTTGTGCCGTGTTGGCTTTTTGGTTTGGTTTTTGTTTGTTTGTTTATTTGTGTCTATTTAATAAATTCTATTCCCCGCACTTGGACCCAGACCTCCTCCTTCCCACGTGACAGAATGCAGACAGCACAGATGGGTCCAGCGGGGAGGATTTGAGGCGGCGTCGGCTGCTCGTTTCAGGACCATCTATGCTTGCCTGGCGGCGATGGACGCCCGTAGCGCCGAGGCTGCGCGGAAGCGCCCCTACTTTGCGGCGAGGGTGGAGACGCTCTTCCGCGGGAAGGCGGCGGCGTCCGCTATCTCGGTCCCCGAAGTGGCGGCGACCGCTATCTTTGTTCCCGATGCGGCGGCGTCCGCTGTCAACGTTCCCGAGGCGGCGGCGACCGCTATCTCCGTTCCTGATGCGGCAGCGACCGCTATCTCCGTGCCCGAGGCGGCGGCGTCCGCTAGCGTTGTCCCCAAGGTGGCGGCGACCACTATCTCCGTTCCTGATGCCGCGGCGACCGCTATCTCTGTTCCTGACGCGGCGGCAACTGCTATCTCTGTGCCCGAAGCAGCGGCGTCCGCTAGCGTTGTCCCCAAGGCGGCGGCAACCGCTATCTCCGTTCCTGACGCGGCGGCAACCGCTATCTCCGTGCCCGAGGCGGCGGCGTCCGCTAGCTTTGTCCCCGAGGCAGCGGCGATCGCTATCTCTGTTCCTGATGCGGCGGCGACCGCTATCTCTGTTCCTGATGCGGCGGCGACCGCTATCTCCGTTCCTGACGCGGCGGCGCTCGCTATCTCCGTGCCCAAGGGGGCGGCGTCCGCTAGCGTTGTCCCCGAGGCGGCCGCGTCCACTAGCGTTGTCCCCGAGGTGGCGGCGACCACTATCTCCGTTCCTGATGCGGCGGCGACCGCTATCTCTGTTCCTGACGCGGCGGCGACTGCTATCTCCGTGCCCGAAGCAGCGGCGTCCGTTAGCGTTGTCCCCGAGGAGGCGGCGTCCGCTATCTCTGTTCCTGATGCGGCGGGGACCGCTATCTCTGTTCCTGATGCGGCGGCGACCGCTATCGCTCTTCCTGACGCGGCGGTGACCGCTATCTCCGTTCCTGATGCGGCAGCGACCGCTATCTCTGTTCCTGATGCGGCGGCGAACGCTACCTCTGTTCCCGATGCGGCGGCGACCGCTACCTCTGTTCCTGATGCGGCGGCGACCGCTACCTCTGTTCCTGATGCGGCGGCGACCGCTATCTCTGTTCCTGATGCGGCGGCGACCGCTATCTCTGTTCCTGATGCGGCGGCGACCGCTATCGCTCTTCCTGACGCGGCGGTGACCGCTATCTCCGTTCCTGATGCGGCGGCGACCGCTACCTCAGTTCCTGATGCGGCGGCGACCGCTATCTCTGTTCCTGATGCGGCGGCGAACGCTACCTCTGTTCCCGATGCGGCGGCGACCGCTACCTCTGTTCCTGATGCGGCGGCGACCGCTACCTCTGTTCCTGATGCGGCGGCGACCGCTATCTCTGTTCCTGATGTGGCGGCGACCGCTATCGCGCTTCCTTACGCGGCGGTGACCGCTATCTCCGTTCCTGATGCGGCGGTGACCGCTACCCCCGTTCCTGATGCGGCGGCGACCGCTACCTCCGTTCCTGATGCGGCGGCGACCGCTATCTCTGTTCCTGATGCGGCGGCGACTGCTACCTCCGTTCCTGATGTGGCGGCGACCGCTATCTCTGTTCCTTACGTGGCGGTGACCGCTACCTCTGTTCCTGATGCGGCGGCGACTGCTACCTCCATTCCTGATGTGGCGGCGACCGCTATCTCTGTTCCTTACGTGGCGGTGACCGCTATCTCTGTTCCCAAAGCAGCGGCGTCCGCTGACGTTCCTCTGGCTGCGGTGTCCGCAGTTGTTCCTCTGCCGGCGAGGCCAGCTCACGTTCCTCTGGCTGCTGTGTCCACGGACGTTCCTCTGGCGGCGAGGTCCGCTCACGTTACTCCGCTGCACGGGCCTGGCCCGCCATCTCTCCCCCTGATTCACCTTCCCCCGTTCCTCCTTCCTCCAGACTTATGGAACGTCTGGGAGCCGTTCCGTAGGGAGGGGGTACTGTCATGATCTGGGCTGTGGGGTTTTCCCTCAGCCACCTGAGAGCGCTGTTTCCCTTCCCTTGCACTGCACTTCCCTGATCGTTCACACCTGTCTTTGTCATTAGCACTCATCATCCCACACCTGTTCTCAATCACTCAGTCTATAAGAACTCTCATTTCCCACTCATCATCCTGTCTGCATTGTCTTCGTAAGTCTGTCTCTGTGTTCCGGATCTCTGGCTCTTGATCGTGTTCCCTGTTTTGTGTATCTTGCCTTGTTCTAGTCGTGTTGTGCCGTGTTGGCCTTTTGGTTTGGTTTTTGTTTGTTTGTTTATTTGTGTCTATTTAATAAATTCTATTCCCCGCACTTGGACCCAGACCTCCTCCGTCCCACGTGACAGACCTAGGCATTTGAAAAGACATAGGCCTAGTGAAATGTGTCTAATAATTCCAAAAAGAAAGAGAAGCATTTGACATAAACATAATATTCTAGACATTTATTAGGAATGCCATTTTATTAACAATTAAGATGCTGCATGTGTTTATCCAGTCTAATCGAAGTGTGCGTCTCTCCGCCGACTTTCCCGACAAAAATCCCACCCCCTCTCAGAAAATACTGTGGCGAGGCGTCTGCCTCCCCCCCTAATTATCATCACCACCCCGTCCCTTATTCGCCGCCCTTCTCCAGGCTCCCGACGGGAGTGGGTGTGTAGGGGAGAGGAGGGGCGTGTAATCGGCTCGGGCTGGCGGCGTGTGATGGGGACACCTGATGTAAATGAAGCCTCATCACCGCCGCTGTTTAAATCCCGAGCGCGCCTCTCCTCGGGAGACCGGTCTCTTTCCCCCGTGCATGCACGCTGCTGTCCTCGCGGGTCCAGGAGGGGGTGAAGAGGGAATCCCGCGCCACAAGGATTGGAGAGCCGCCGGACCCGCGGTCCGGCCGAGGCCGCCAGAAGTCGCCACCCCAGCGCCGGACAGCTCGAGAGGGATGAGCCTGCCGGAGATGCCGCCGCCCTAGCACCCCGGCGCTAGTATGGGAAGCGCCCGCGGCCGCCGGACTCCGCCCCTCTCCTGGACCCTTCCCCTCCGAACACTACCCTTCCGTCACGGCGCCTCAGCACCCGAGGACACCAGATTCCCCTTTTATTTTGGACACTGTTTTCCTTTATGGACACTTTTCCCCTTATTTTCTGTTTAATAAAAGCCTCTCCGAGGCCTGACGCCACACCCACTGTGTCTGTCGTGTGCCCCTCCCGCCACAATACATAAAGCTGACATTACTGAGCTATTTGCGTTTAAAAGTAGCCTATTAAAATGGTACAATGGCATTGCTCTGCTCAGTTCAACGTGTTGGGAAATCGGGCATTTTGTCCCGCGTCAGCATTTATTCAACAGTTAATAACGCTCAACATTTAAAGGTGAATATCATTCAGCCAATAAAGTGTAGGCCTATGTATTTCATAAAAAAGTGTGTCTAGTACTATATAAATTACCACGGTTTAATTGGCATCTTTATTTCAAACGACCCGACCGACCACGACCCGAATATCATTAAAAATATTTTTGGATGACTCGAAACCGCAGGCACCCGCTCATTTCGGATCAACCCACGCATCACTGATGTATATGGATATCTATGGATAGTTCTACAAGACGGGCTTTGGTTCTACTAGCGATTGGATTGGAGACCAACAGCCAATCACAATTGACCTTTAATTTTCCGATTGGTTGATTTTGTGGCACACTTGTAATGCTGTTGCAAGTTGAGCGAGCGTGTGTGTCAAGAGTTGAGCGCGCACAGAATTAAGAGGTTGAGAGAGAGGGGGGGACTTGACAGGAGCGCAGAGAATACATTTGTGAGAGAGCACCTGAGTAAACTGCGTGAGAGGGGTTATTATTGCACGTTAATATGGATAATAGCAAATACATTTATTGAGCACGGAATCGTTTTTTCTTTGCTCAAACAAATTTTTTTTTTGCGATTGTTAATTTCTGTTCAAAATATAATGTAATGTGCTTGCAAAATATAGTTCTCTGTGCTCAAAACTTACAATTACTCGCTCAGGATTGAGGCACACATATAACGCCATACTAAACCTTCACCCGAGCTGTGCTTGTGATGGGAAAGCCATGCAGCAGACAGGGGAAAAAACAAAGTCCATTGTACACTTTACACCTCCATAAAGGAATCTTGTAAAACAATAGGTTACTTGCGTAACCCCGGTTCTCTGATAGCATTAAGTGAGGTGTCTCACTATTGGATACGCCCCTTCCGCGTATTCCTCAGAAGCCCAATTCCATTACGCCAGCCCCAATTGGCTGGCAGAGATGACGTTGCGTCAGGGAGTGACTCCCCTCCCCTGGTATAAAAGGAGCGACACAACGTCATTACGACATTCAAAACAAGCACACCTCTTCCTCGCTTCGCACAGCAAGGAGGGTGATCTGGTGAGACACCTCACTTAATGCTATCAGAGAACCGGGGTTACGCAAGTAACCTATTGTTCTCTTTCAAGCATACGTTTCGGTGTCTCACTATGGGATATCCCAACTCCCGTATTGCCAGATATCCTGTCTCAAAGTCTCCTGCCAACCAAAATAAAGTGTACCAGTAGGGCTGGTTAAGTCTCATGATCCCACGCTCAAAACAGCATGTGCAAAACTTTGAGCCGTGACATCCAGTTTATAAAACCTTGCAAATGTGTGCGGTGATGACCAACTCGCCGCTTCACAAATATCCTGTATCGAGACCCCCTTAAAGAGAGCCCATGACGTTGACATGCCCCTGGTTGAGTGGGCACGTAAACCGGATGGAGGCGTGAGCCCCTTACCAGAATATGCAAGGGAAATTGCCTCAACTATCCAGTGTGACAAGCGCTGTTTAGTAATCGGCTTCCCTGTGCGCGGCTTTGCCCAAGACACAAACAGCTGATCACTCTCTCTGAACCCCTTAGTTCTTTCCGTGTACACACGTAAGGCACGCACCGGGCATAACGCATTCAACCTTTGCTGTTCTGCTGAAGCAAAGGGCGGTGGGCAAAAGGCTCTTAACTCAAGAGGAGTAATAGAATTGACCACTTTGGGCATAAATGCAGGGTTAGGTTTCAGAAGCACCCCTGCGTCCCCAGGCATAAATTGCATACACGCTGAATGCACAGAAAGAGCGTGAATTTCACTCACGCACTTTGCCGAAGCCAAGGCTAACAGCAATGCCGTCTTAAATGACAGTGTTTTAAAGTCTGTCTTGTCTTGTCTTGTCTACGACGCGCGCCTTTCATGAACCGGCATATTAACGGGTGCTGTCCAACCGTTTTGTTATCAAAACCTACATGGCAGGCAGATATAGCAGCCAGAAACACCTTAATGGTTGAAAAAACTTTACCCTGGTCTATCAGATCCTGTAGGAAAGTTAGAACAACAGCCACCGAACATTGAAAGGGAATTACGTGTTTAGACGCACACCAACGCTCGAACACGCCCCATTTACATTCGTAAAGTGACTGAGTAGATAAAGCCCTAGAATTCTGTATAGTTCTGATGACTCTGTCCGGCAGACCAGTCGCGTTCATATTCAACCACTCACTGGCCAAGCCCACAGTGCCAAGCGTTCTGGATGAGGATGAATATGCGTACAGCATATGTATGATCTCTGCAATCCAATACTTCCCTGGCCATCGCGGAGCTATCAGTATCATTTTCAATCCCCTCTCCCTCACTCTGTAAAGGGCTGGGGATATTAACGCTATTGGTGGGAACGCGTAAAGGAGAGTGCGAGGCCACTCGTGCGCCAGCGCATCTATTCCCAAAGGCGCGCTCTGATCTTTCAGAGAGAAAAACAGAGGGCATTGAGCATTGTCCTGCGACGCGAACAGATCCACTGTCGCCCTGCCATATATGCTCCAGATCTGATCGGTCACTTGCTCGTTCAGTTTCCATTCCCCGTAAAGGGGATTTCCCCTGGACAGCAGATCTGCACCCAGGTTCATGATACCCTGTACGTGCGTCGCCCTCAGTGACAGAAGATTGGTATTGCTCCACAAAATCAGTTTGCGTGCCAACATGTGTAAGGGGAGTGATCTGAGACCCCCCTGTCGGTTTATGTAAGCCACAACTGTAGTGTTGTCCGTTCTCACGAGGACATGACAACCTTTTAGAAAAGGGAGAAAATGCTTCAACGTCAGAAAAACGGCCAGCATTTCTAGGTAGTTTATGTGACAGTGGATCAGATGGTGACCCCATCTCCCGTTCACTGCCCTGCCCTCGTAAATCCCCCCCCATCCGGACAACGACGCGTCTGTCGTTATGACCTTTCTGGCCCGAACAACACCCATGGGTACCCCTTGCACCAGAAAGGACGGGCGCCGCCAATGATGCAGTGCCAGGACCGCCGCTGACGTCACTCTCACTCTCCTCCGGGAGTGCCGTAACGGATCCAGTCTCAGAGAGGCTACCCATCGTTGGAACTCTCTCATAAATAGTCTGCCTAAAGGAATGACTATAAGAGCTGAGGCCATCAGACCTAAGAGTCTGAGGCATGTGCGAAAAGAAACATTGTTCTCTCTCCGAAACTCGGCCATGCATTGCGTAAATTTTATTACTCTGTCCTCTGACAGTCTCGCTCTGAATGTCACTGAATCCAGTAACAGCCCCAGATACGTTATTGACTGTGTGGGGACCAACACACTCTTTTCTGTGTTTAATTTGAGTCCCAGTTTCTGCAGATGTTCTAGGAGCATTGCTGTGTGTTCTCTCGTTTTGTGTTCCGATTGAGCTGTCACCAGCCAATCGTCTATGTAGGTAGCGAGACGAACGCCCTTCTCCCTGAGCGGAGTTAGTGCCGCTTCTGTACATTTCACGAACACCCTCAGGCTGAGAGACAGGCCGAAGGGAAGAACTAGGTATTCGTATTTCACGCCAAGGAATGCAAACCTCAGAAATTTTCTGTGGGGTGGATATATTCCTATGTGAAAATACGCATCCTTCAGGTCGATTGAAGTAAACCAATCGCCTCGGCGCACTAATTTTAGAAGTGTAGAGTGGGTAAGCATTCTGAACTTGTACTTTCTTAGGTATTTGTTCAGTGCACGAAGATCTAATATGGGACGAAGTGCTCGAGACCCCTTCTTCGGGACTAGGAAGTATCTCGAGTAAAACCCACTGTGGCTTTCCTCGGGCGGAACTACCCTTATCGCCTTTTTGTTCAACAGGGAGGTGATCTCCTCCTGAAGGACATGTACCAAATTTCCCGCACATGAGAATAAATTATTCCTTTGAATTGTGGGGGGAAAGTGGCGAACTGCAGTCTGTAACCGCACTGTACTGTTCTTAGTACCCACCGGGACTGTGTGCATTCTCGCCAATTGTTTATTTGCAGCGTTCTGGCGCCATCTTGTGGCCGAGTCGAACATGTGTTTGTGGTCTGTACTGCGCATGCGCGAACACTCAGCGCTTGGACAGAGTTCACTTGGCTCACCATCCTTGGAGGAGCGATGACTCCCCGTGGTGGTGTTATACTGTGTTCTGAAAATGTGTCTTTCAACATTTTTGGGGCATTATGTTTTGCAACATTTGTTGGGGAAACAGTGAAAACTTTATTGAACTGTGAACGTGAAATGTGCTTGTGACTAGTGGTTTGGTGAGCACCACTGCTCCATCTCTCGTTCTCTTCACTGCTCTGCATCCCCTGTGCCAGCTTGGCGCTGGTTTCCCCACAGAACATCTGTGAAATTCCGAACTCGCTGAACGCTGAACGCTGAACAACTGAGGGTCGGGGTCTGGCGAACGGGGGGGCTGTGAGTCCCCTTCCCTCAGGAAGATCCCCTCAAACTGCCTTTTTCTTCCTCCTCACCATCTGGGTAGGATGAGGAGCTGGCTGGTCCGTCTGCGCCGGTGCGGGCGGATAATTTTTCCTGGGCCAAGCGGGTTTCTGCTCTGGTGCGCCGCTCTGACCTGCTGCATTCACACGCGGTCTCTGACGTCTAGGAATGCGAAAGCTGGGGGGTGGGCGAGCTGTGACCTGTGAAAAGGTCTGCCGAGGAGGTGGAGGTGGCGCAGTCTGCGTTTTCCTTGGCATGCAGAGCTGTAGAGCCTCATCATCTCTCTTTTTCTCCTCGCTTCTCTTCTGCATCCGTGTCAGCGCTGAGCCAAAAATGCCTTCAGCGACGACCGGTGCATCTAGAATGGCCTCCTTTTCTCTATCTGAAAGATTGGCCAAATTAAGCCACCGTCCCCTCTCTTGTATTACCATTGTGGCCATGGCTTTTCCCGCAGCCTGAACGGCACATCTCTGCAGACGGAGCGAGAGGTCTGTGACGACACAGATTTCCTCCCACTGTGCCTGACTTGGCATGTCAGACACCTCGTCCTGCAGCTCCGCTTGGTATGCGGTTAGCAGAGAAATCGCGTTCAGAGCCCGAGCAGAGAGAGCGACCGCTTTCTATGCATGCTCTGTCATGTTTGACTGGAAGCAGTCTGCCTTTGAAGGCAGTGTCGGGTTCGCAGCCGCGGTGCGCTTTGGGTGCAGGTGCGCGGCTACCAATGTCTCCATAGGGGGCATGCGAAGAAGGCCTGCCTTCTCCATCCCCTCCACGTCAAGGGCAGATCCCCCCTGCACAGGCATTTTGCTAGTGAAAGGATTGTCCTTCCAGGTGACAGAGAGCTCCTCCAGAAGCTCTGGAAAAATTGGAAGGAGTTGCCTCGCTGCCCGTTTAGCTCTCGGCAGCCGCTTGCCCTCGTAGCGAGACTTTGCAGCCTCCACTACTACGGTCGGCCACGGAATATTGAGTCTCTCCGCAGCGCGTTTGCACACGTCTTGCAGGTCAACACTAAGAAGCGGGGAGGATGGTGCCCCGCCCGCCTCCTCCGTGGATCCCGCCGTAACGAGGAGCGGTTGTGCAGATTGCATAGGGGGAAGGAAAGGGGAATCTTCGAAATCTTCCTCCTCCTCAGAGAGGAGAAAATCCGATTGCCCTTCCTCCTCAAATTCAAACGCGTCCTCCTCGTCCGTGCTAAGGACACCTGGCAGAGGGACACATGCATCCAGCTGTTCGCCCCACGATAGAGCTGCCGTGGTGGGCAACTCCAAAGGAATGGCTACCTGGGGGGCGGAAACCGGAGCGGGGCTAGCTGACATGAGGGGATCCTGGTCAGACAAGCTAGCTTGGCGTGCTAACCTGCGACGAAGGCTTTTCATAGTGAAACGAGCGCAATGCTCACAAGAGCCGGGACTTTCGACCGCCATTTGGGCATGTTTCAGCCCAAGACCTGCAGAGCAGACCTGGTGTGTGTCTCTGCTCGAAATTTTATTCCCGCATGAGCAAAGCCGCGGATCTCCCTCGCTAGCTTGGGTAGTCTGCATCGCTGCAGCCATAGTTGCGGTACTAAATGACCCTAACAATGAGCTGGAGTGCCGATTGATGAGGGTGTAGGCGCAAGCGGCGTGGTGGCCAACAAGTCGTCTATTAGCAGTACCAAGATACAACCAGCAACCAGTGTGGAGACTTGTTGATGGCTGTACAACCTGAGTAGACTTCTGGTGTGAAGCGAGAAGAGGTTTTTGAATGTCGTAATGACGTTGTGTCGCTCCTTTTATACCAGGGGAGGGGAGTCACTCCCTGACGCAACGTCATCTCTGCCAGCCAATTGGGGCTGGCGTAATGGAATTGGGCTTCTGAGGAATACGCGGAAGGAGCGTATCCCATAGTGAGACACCGAAACGTATGCTTGAAAGAGAACAGGCTACTATAATATAGGCTGCTAGTTTCCTGCAGCACTTTCATCAACAGTGCTTCCGCTTCACAAATAAACAGCTTTGATCAGTTCAGTGAATCAAAAACATGCGTGACCAGTGTACTGATTCACATACAAATGAACCTCATGAACTGTTTTTTTTTTTTTTTTAAGTTAATCAAAAACATAAAGCATCAACAAAAATTTTACCTTATGACTCTTATGAGCTATTTTGGGTGGACCAAATACAGCACAATCACTGCAGTTGACAAACATACAGCTCTTTTGGGTTGATTCTTTTTTTAGAGAATCAAAAGCATACATTTTGACCAGAAGCTCAATCTATTGACTCCTATAAGCCAGTTCTATTAAGTGGATCAAAAACATACAGAACAACCTATGCAGCCCGATTCACAAACAAATTACTTATAAACTGATTCTTTTTGGTAAATCAAAAATATAAAGCGATACCAGCGCAGTCCGATTCACACACACACACAAAAAGACTTTTATGAACTGATTATTTCGGTAAATGAAAAATATAAACCACTACCAGTGCAGTCCAGTTTACAAACAAATGACTCCTATGAACTGATTCTTTTTGGGAACTCAAAAATATTAAGCGCTACTATTGCAGTCCGATTCATAAACAAATGACTCTTATGAACTGATTCTTTTTGGTAAATCCAAAAAAAATAAAAACCCTACTAGTGCAGTCCGTGAACAAATGACTCCTATGAACTGATTCTTTTTGGGAACTCAAAAAATACAAAGTCTGATTCACAAACAAATGACTCTTATGAACTGATTCTGTTTGGTAAATCCAAAAAAAATAAAAACCCTACTCGTGCAGTCCGTGAACAAATGACTCCTATGAACTGATTCTTTTTGGGAACTCAAAAAATACAAAGTCTGATTCACAAACAAATGACTCTTATGAACTGATTCTGTTTGGTAAATCAAAAATATTAAGCGCTGCTATTGCAGTCCGATTCATAAACAAATGACTCTTATGAACTGATTCTTTTTGGTAAATCCCCCCAAAAAAACCTACTAGTGCAGTTCGATACGCAAACAAATGACTCCTGTGAACTGATTCTTTTTGGTAACTCAAAAATATAAAGTCTGATTCACAAACAAATGACACTTATGAATTGATTCTGTATAATAAATCAAAAATATAAATTGCTTCTAGCGCAGGCCGATATGCAAACAAATTACTCAAAAATATAAAGTCTGATTCACAAACAAATGACTCTTATGAAATGATTCTGTTTGGTAAATCAAAAATATTAAGCGCTACCAGCACAGCCCGATTCACAAACAAATGACTCTTATGAACCGAATCTTTTTGGTAAATCAAAAAAATGACCACAAATGACTTTTCCGATTCACAAACAAATGACTCTTATGAACAGACTCTAAGTGAGTCAATTCTTTAATAACTTGCTGAAAACTAGTTGTTTACATAAGTGCTAATTGGCCTTGATTTCTAGATTCAAACTATCTTTTTTTCTTTTTGACTATTTAAAGAACAGAAAGAGACGAATGAAACAAAATCAAATATAAATTAATTATCCTCGCAGTTTATTAGCAGAAATTTGAATAAACTCTGAAGTGTCATGGTCCTCTGACAGCATAATCAACTCCTCTGAATAGTTGGAATATTACTCAGAGCACTTCTTGAACAAATAATCCATAAATGGTATCCACAAATAAAGACATTATTAAGTATCTTTGGCAACCAAAAGTTTCTAAACACTTTTTAAACATCTTCACCACTGCTAACAGAGTGCTGAGTAACTTGCCAGACAATGTGATAAATTACAACAAATTACAAGATGTCTATAGGAGAGCAGTTACATCTGCTGATTGTATTAAATGTGCTAAGGGATGCGCTAACCAGTGGCTTTAGAATGAGCAGATGCCTGAGAACAGATGATTATATTATTCTCGGTGTTAGAATATGGCCTTGATTTCCCAGTAGTAATCATGAATTGTAAAATGGATCCAGGAACAAGTTCTCTTAGGTTGATATGATCCCAAAGTGCCCACTTACTCTCTTGTGGCGATGTAAAACTGTGATGCTCCCATTTGAATAAGAGCCACTCATGATCCCACCTCCACAGGTCATGGTTGCCTGGCTTAATAACAATACTGTTTAATTTCCTTACATAATGAGTAGTCCATATTAATTAAGCCTTAAGTTGTTTAAAAGTTTTAAGGGCTTTGAGAGAGCTTCCATTCTTAAAAAAGGGGCTATAATTGACCCTTCACATGCAGGGACCTTGATTGTCAGGTGTTCTGACCAATCATAACGTTGAATCTAATCAGATAGAAGAGTAGACTTAGGTGGACTTAACTTGAAAAATGGTGTGCACTGATGTCTTTCTGCAGAAATAAAAATAAAATACCTTCTGGTGTTTATTCATGATTATTTAGTGCTATAAGTAAATATGAAAAGATGATCGGTTCACATGCTTGAACTAAGGACCACAGTGATCTGTGACGACATTAAGAGACACAAAGCTGTATTTTTGTTTGAATTTCTTAAAACAAACTCTGGGTATTAAGACTTGTATGGCTTAACATAAAATAAATGATGTCTCTTACTGAAATATTTAGCAGAAAATCTCTGAAAGACTTAAATCATTACAAAAATCCAAATCGTTTTATACATATTTTGGACTATCAGGGGGCGCCATTAAATTTCATGAAATGGCTGCACTCCATGAGCTACTGCCGCTATCTGTTGCAATTTTTACCAACACAACTCGGGAAAAAAATCCTGATATAATGCCACATTGTGTGGCTTCTGGTTGTAATTTTCAGTTGAAGGGCAACAGGAGAAGCGAAGTAAGTCTTCACTGCTTTCCTAGCGTTAAGAAGAGGAGGAAAGAATGAGAAGATGCCTGTTGACAAAAAAAAACTTTCTAAAGACCCACATCTTTGTTCTCTCCACTTTAGCCCTGATGCCTTTGAGGCTGTTAGTCGACCACAGCTACAGAAAGAGCTTACTAACGGCAGAGACAAGCGCTAGACCCATCCATCCTAGCAGGATGTAAACATGCCGACTCTCACATCTGCCATGTTTGTAGTTTCTTTAATGCCTTTTTTATTCGCGTTTGTAGTTCTGGACCGAATTCTTTGCCAAAGTGCAATGGATTGTGGCCAATATCAGCCATTAGAGTGTGCACGGATCCAAACTTCAGAAATCGACCTGAAATAGTAGACCATCCGAGGACTTTTGGCATACTCTTTTCAGCATACTATGCTTTGGGACACACTTATTGTAATCTCACATACTGTTTAGGATGGATAGTATGAACATTGGGACACGGGGATTGACATTTATACATATATGTGACCCTGGACCACAAAACCAGTCATAACGGTAATTTTTCATCTAATTTGTTAAGATAGGACAAAATCTGAGGGTGCAAAAAATCTAAAAACTGAGAAAATTGCCTTTAAAGTTGTCCAAATGAAGTTCTTAGCAATGCATATTACTTATCAAAAATTAAGTTTTAATATATTTACAGTAGGAAATGTACAAAATATCTTCATGTAACATGATCTTTAATTAATATCCTAATGATTTTTGGCATAAAAGAAATATCTATAACTTTGACCCATACAATGCATTGTTGGCTATTGCAACAAATATATCCATGGTACTTAAAACTGGTTTGTGATCCAGGGTCACATATAATAAATGATCATTCAATTTTAGGATATCCGTGAGTGTCTCCAAATGAAGGTTTAGTCATTTAGATTTTACTCACTTCTTCATGACACGCATTCTCTCACACACACACCCATCTAAATTCTAAACAAGTTGTCTTATGCATCTAATTATATTTTGACCTATAGGGGGCAAGCATTTGCTACCCACATAGCAAAATTGGTTTGGCCCAGTGATGGGCCACACAATCCACTTTTACTTGGCCCAAATACAGCAGTGAATTACGGTACATGACTGGACCAGGTCTGGATTCCAGACAAGGGCCACACATGGGCCATAACTGGCCCAAGTCTCAGCCAAGTAAATTAACTATAACTGGCCCTGAATTGGGCCAGATCAAAATGTAACATTTGAACCAAAACACAGCCTTAAGTAAACCATATCAACACCAGTGTTTAACCAGAATGCCCAAAACTGAGCCACACCTAAGCCTGATCTACAGGTGAACTAAACCTGGCAGCCAAAATATGGGCCATAAAAAGGCCATGAGAGATCAATATCTCTGCCACCTGTGTGACCATAGCTGGCTCTATTCCGGTCCTATATGCTGGACCAGATGGGTTCCACATGTCAGCCATAACCTCCTAGATAAATAATCACAACAAAGACAGTATTCTTAACAAATGTTTAATCATGTTAACATCAAAGCATTGACACCTGACATTTTAAAGTTGTTCAAATGAAGTAAGTAGAAGTTCTGTGCCATGTTTTAGTTCATGAAGTTATATTTTAAATGTAACACTTGATCATCCATGTTTCTGATCATGAAGTTTCATGCTTTGTCTAAAGCTTGACTGTCCATGTTTCTGATTAGGAACAAAATTTACTTGACATACACTTGAACATCCATGTTTCTACTCATCGAGTTTCACTTCACATAACACTTGAGCGTCCAGGTTTATGGTCAGGAAGTATCACTCTTCAAATGACTCTGAAACATTAATGATTCTGTTAATGAACAAGTTGCACTCTGAACAGAGCCTTGGAACATCCATTCCTAAAGTCTGTTAACTAGTCGTACTCTCCTCACACACTCTATTCTTCATCCTCTCTTTTCGGCCACCATCTCTGTCTGGGGCGAGATATAGCCATCTTTTAATGATGGCATGAATTAATTTTTCTTTGGCCTCAGATGTCAGACAGTTGCACCTCACAGCCGCTGAAAAACACAAGCACACATGGTGTATAATTAGCTTTTGCATCAGGTAACAGGTAACATGGCTATTGGATAAAATACAATATTTCCACAAAAACTGAACCAATGACCTTTAGACAAACATTCTGTATTGTCTTTTACCATCTACCCATCTTCCAGTTAATTATCGTTTCTTACTTCCCCCAGCCCTTCATCGTTTAGATTGTCTGAAATAGCCCAAATTCTGACTGTCTACTATGGGTAAAAGATAATTTTACACATCTCAGGAACACACTACCACTTAGCTTAAAATGACTGTGTGAAATATGTATAGATTAATTCTACTTGGGATTTTGTTTATTTTTACTTTTAAATTCAGTGTATGTTTTTGTTATGCAACCTTGAGCTTGTGTTGAGGTACTATATACATAAAACATTCTCTCTCTCCTTCATTTTCTAAATCTCTTATAGAGTGCATTCATGCTTTAAGCATTTAAATAAAGAGAGATATAAAAAATTGTGATGACAATCTCCACAACAAAAAACATTTTTGAAAACTGGACAAAAAGACAAAAGGTACAAGACTGTGTACTTAAAGGCTTTAGAAATAACTGCAGTCCCATGAAGCACTATATAATCAAATTAAAAACAGCAGTGATAGTGTACTTTTTCCACAAAGAATTGAGGAAAAAAGTGGAATATACATAAAAGTGGAAAAGACGCAACACTTATTTGTACATTACTTGTCACATCCTGATGTCACATGTCTTTACAGAATTTTTATGTGTGTGTGTGTGTGTGAGCATGCACAGATTGCAAAAATCACTGGCAATGTGAATTAATCAAAATCAGATGATCCTGAGGCTAATCCCATGACACACTATCAGTGCATTCTGAAAAGGGCTAGACAATATACTCACAACTTTGGTAACTGGATGTTTGCTGGATGTCCCAGGTGTAGTGTGGCTCATGGAGCCTTGAAGGTTCAGAGTGCCCTGGATATCCCTACGTTTGTGGGGTGGTCTTCTGACCTCGACGTTGGCATGCCTTAAAAGGGCCTCAGTGCTTGATTTACAGCTCTCAGAGAGAACATGATGCCAGGCATACCTCCTGCAACATACAAAATATCTTAGTCCTTTAACAGCTGTAATAAAATGCACTGTAATTAAAAAAAGCTGACACTTCTTACTTGTTTTTGACTTGGTTCCTTAAATGCCTTCCATCTCATCATTAGGGATGTCAGGAACACTGTGGAAGAGCTTAGGGTCTAATTTGGCTTTCCAGGGTCTAATTTGTTGTGCTGTCTAGGAATATTTGGAGCATCAGGTATGGAATACATTCTGCTTAAAAGTACAAAATCTCTTGGTCATTTATCTGCTGTGATAAAATACATTATTATTTTAAAAAGCAGAAGCTTTTTACCCTTCTCTTAAATTTTGGTTAATGCAGGCGTTCTTCTGTCTCATTATTATCAGCATCATCATCATCTTCTCCGGGGAAAAGAATGTTCTTAGGTCTAACACATTTACCAATTCCAAGATATACTTTTATTTGTAAATGTGGTGCGAAACATTAATATAAACAAACAATCTAACCAAACCCCTACTTTCTTTTTCTTTGAAATTGGTGAGTTCCTTCCATCGGTCTGATCAATGTCTGTGTGATCAACAGCTAGAGGTAGTTTACGTCTAGCTTTCTTGTAGTCATCTGGAAAAGTAGCATAACAAAAAGAAGAAATTTAAAAAGTAAAACAGTGATTTTAAATATTACTATTAATTCTGGCCCTATGGGGCTATGAAGCAGACAAAATATCTATAACTATTCTTTTTAGAACATTTCATATATGCTGGATAAAATGTTAGTCATGTTGTAATTTAAAATGTGCACATTATTGATTATGTTTAAACATACAACAAATCAAATTACTTTTTGTTTGCATATTTTAAACATAAAACTTGAAATGATTTGGGTGTCATTCCAGGCACTTTTGAACATCAATGACAACTGGTTATTGTAATCATTTTGGTCACTATAAAGGTGATACCAATTTTTGCACAACAATTAATCTCTTGTAACATTTGGAGTGTATTGACAATGATTATTGATGCCCATTTATAAATAGTTTAGTTTAATTTAAATAAATTACATTCAAGGTGAAGTAGAATAAAGAAACATGTATACCCCTTTCCAAGCATTTACTCAATTTCAACATGACATACACCACTAATGAAATTCCAAAACATTGGTACAACAAAAATGCATAATTTTATCTGTAATTTAATATATAACGTTACATTGGCTCCAACAACAAATACCATTACAATTAATTATAACCCTAATCATCTGTCAAAGACGATTAAATTTAAGTGACATAAGAAAAATACTGACTTTTTCAGGAGTAAAATTAGTGTCATAGTTTATTGTATTTACAACACGTAGATTAAAACTGCGTTCACGTGCTGCTAAAACAAGGGCACTCGCGTGTAACGTCAATTAATTAATAAATCCGAAGCAAAATGTAAGAAGAATATAGTAAACTTGCAACGATACATATGCATATGTTCGCACTTACCGCTTTGGTTTCAGAAGTCTGTGCAAGACTGCAGCGTCCGCCTGCTTTTTTGAAAAGACATATGGTTCCGGGAGTATTTGTATTCACTTTTCCTTATTTAAGATTTGTTAATTAAAGCGTTATAAGTCATAAATCATAACAACCAGCTACAACGTGAATCACAACATTTAAAACATTCGATCTGAAATAAAATAAAAATAAAAATTGTCAAAAAGACAAAAATACGAGACTGTGTGTTACAGCCAAGTGGGTAAATAAAACTACAATCCCATTAAGCACTGCAAATGACAATTAACGCCTTTTGAAAAAAAAAATTGCTCTGATGGGCTCTGATAAGGTTTCTTTTCTGGGTAAAAGTTTTTCCAGTAAACAAACAAACGTAAAAACAATACATTTAATTTTAAATGTTTAAAAACCATAAAGCCATTAGTATTGTTGCTGTTGCACATTTCATAGTTACTTTGACTGTGATTAAATAATGTTGTGTGGTGTTGAAAATAAATAGTTTCATAATTTCATTTTAATCCACCAGGGTTAGCTATAATTTTGAATGCAGGATTTAATCACATTATAGAAATGTTAATAAATTATGAAAAGTAAAGTCTACTGGTGTACATTCATGGCATAAAAAAAACAACTTATGAACTGAAATCAAACAATTACAGTTGATTTTCATAATTTAAATAATTAAATCTCCATTGTTGCCTGGATTAACTTCAAGGCATTAGACCCAGAATGCAAACATGAAGATGGAAACTTCTTTGTGTATTAAAACATTGGGATTTTATATAAAAAATATTTGAAATGTGGGTGAAATATGGCCAATCTTATGTGGGCCACATATCTATATTTGACATCTGGGCCAAATACTACATTTGACATCTGGCCCAGGTCTTGTGTGCCGCCTTAAAACCGGTACCATCTCTGCCAAACTCGGGCCATGTTTGGCCCACATGCTGTATGCCAGTGCCGGATAAATGCCAGCTGTGCCAGATGCATGCCAAATCTGGGCCAAAATTGTTTGCTGACTGGGTATGTGTTCTGGGATTAGTAATTTATTAAAATGATGGCATAGGATAACAGCTATTTGATTTAATCATGAGCTATAATGAAATCCACACACTTTAACAACAGAAGCTTTTGCAGTTACATGTCACAGGGGGCAGCATGGAGCAAACCAGACAGCTTGGGCCTTGATCTTACTGGGCAGCTGAATGAGGAAGCCTGGCGTGGGAAGAAATGGACCTGCTGGTTTTATTATGCTCTGAAATAGCCACACTCACAGCATATGGATTTGAGATTAATATCTCTTTCCCATGAATGCACAAAGAGAACTGAGTAAAACCACATTTACTGTATTTAACACAAAACAACATGTCAAACATTTGGTGGGGTGTTTTGTGACAGTGATTGAGGTCTGCTGTATCTCAGAATGAGTCGATCTGATGTGATCAAATGTGTCTTTTCTTAGCGTTGGTTTTGTTTGCTAAATGATTTTCTTTTGTTTGATGTCTTGGAGTGTAAACAAACACCAGTGGGACCAAATTTAGGCCATCACATCTAAAAAGGAAAATATCATCTGCAACATCTAATAAATATATAAATAACAAATGAAGCTCCTCATGGGGAGTGCAAGTCGATGGTAATGCAACATCAAACATCTTTGAACAATAACAATGTTTTCATATGATTCTCGCAGCCCATATGCAGGCAGACAGAATCTGTGGATTTTATTCACATTTTGTTCAGTAATTGTGGAGCTGTGCAGAATAGATTTAAACATGAAAGTAGTACGCTCTTATTGGCAGGTGAAAGCATTAACAAATTAGCCAACATAGGGAATAAATTCACAAACAAGGTCTGAGGTAAAGAAATTTTGAACATAAACCTATAATAAAGTTAGCAGACTGAATGGTTTTTGTGATCACAAATTTTACTGTCTACAGAAATGTTTGTCACGAAAGATTGTCTGCAAGCATTTGGTGTGAATCAGTGTTGTTTTTGTGAAACTGACTCGTTGTTTAGGCATCTTATATACCCTCATCGAACCACTATTTACCACCATGTCATTACAAATTAAATTAAGAAAATGTAATTCGTTTTAAGAGAAAGCAGATTCGAATCAAAAAGTGCCCAGATGAACTTCTCCCAAACCTTAATGAAAATCAGTGAGCCATTCTTCCTCTCTCCCAAAAGTCCATGTTCCCCTCAAGCCATAGCTATTCTCAAGAATTATGTTTAATACATAAAGCTGTAATCACTAACATGTTCCATTACCCTTACAAGCTGAATTTTAAAATCAATGAGTCATCAGAATGAGACCAACGTGGTTCTGCAGTGCCACCAAGTGAAATGTAGAGTAGCATGTTTGGATCTCACCACCAGAAAGCAGACACCCTGAGGAACCAGAGGAAACAAAATCTGGATTTTTCAAGAATACGGCTATTAATATAATATATTAAAAAATATTCAAGAACATTTTTTTAAAGGAATGCAGACACTGGTTGTGTTACTATACTCTTAAAAATAAAGGTTCTTTATTAGCATCGATGGTTCCATTAAAAACCTTTCAAATGCAGAAAAGGTTTTTTATAGTCAAAAAAGATTCTTTAGATTTTTAAAATGTTCTTCAAAATAGGTTATTGTGCTGTGGTATGTGTTTCCCAAACATTTATTTATTTGTGGCGACCTGCCACGATATAAAAACTACGGTGCCCGCCAGGGGACACCTTCGGTTCACTTATGTTTGTCGTGGCCACGAGATATTAATTCGTGGGAACGTGATATTATGTCGTGGCCACGAGATATTAATTCGTGGGAACGTCATATTAACTCGTGGGAACGTCATATTATGTCGTGGCCACAAGATCATTTGGTCGAGGTAACGACATCCGTATGTCGTGGCCACAAGATGCGATGATGAGGAAACGAGATCCATTTCTCGTGGCCACGACTTCTTATGTTGAGGAAACAACATGCATTTCTCGAGGCCACGAGTTTAATACTTAAACAAACCTGCGTGACCATAGTAACCCAGGATTAGCCTATCAGAGATAGATTTATTCATATTTTATTTTTAATTAAGAAATTATTATATTAATTGTTACAGAAATTGTTACAATATTAAATTATTATATTAACAATGGGCGAAGCTGTATATGCGAATGCTGATGCTGTCTGTGCGCGATGTAGACATTTTATGCATCCCAGTCTTATCCATTATCTCCTCTTTCTGTAATATTTGTAGGCTATTATTAGTTTATATTCGTTATTTTCCCATTCATTTCGATCTCTTAACGTTCTGAATGTAGGTTCTATACCTGGGATTTTTTACTGGAATGCAGTTCAAAGGCTGAATTGAACATATATTGTATTTTATTTAGTCTAATTAATAGACAAATATAGTGTTTCAGTGAGAGTGAATTATTCACATTTTCATTTGGAAATCATTTATCGTCACACCGTAAAATAGGCCTACATGACATTCCTTCTATTAACTGATCATCTTTTTTCCGTATTAGTATTATTATTATTATCGTCATTATTATTATTATTGTATATATTTTTTTTTCATTTATATTCGTTTCACTACGTGAATGATTCATTCGTCAGTGAACAGTATTATATAGTCTAGTCTATTAGATGAAACAAAATAAAAATATGTTTAATCCAACCTTTAAACTACATTTCAGTCAAAATCAGTCATAGCATGTCAAGCATTTACAGTTTCATTTCCATATACGTTAAGTAAAGAGATGAAAATGAAGGGGGAAAACGAATATAAACGAAAATAAAAAAATATATAGGCCTACAATAATAGGCTAATTATAATAATTAATAATAATTATAATAATGATGACGATAATAATAATACAAATACGGAAAAAAGACGATCAGTTAATAGAAGGAATGTCATGTAGGCCTATTTTATGGTGTGACGATATATGATTTCCAAATGAAACTACGTGAATAATTCACTCTTCACTGAAACACTATATTTGTCTATTAATTAGACTAAATAAAATACAGTATATAATGTTAAATTCAGCCTTTGAACTGTAAAAATCCCAGTCATAGCACCTACATTCATAACGTTAAGGAGATCGAAATGAAGGGGAAAATAACGAATATAAACGAATAATAAAAATATTACGGAAAGAGGAGGATCAGTTAATGGACAAGACTGTGGGATAAAATGTTTCCTGTAGGACTATTTTATTTGATGTACTTTATGTAATATTTATTCATGATAAACTTTTTAAAATAGGTCTATATAGTCTACATCGCACACAGACAGCACTGGCATATACAGCTTCGCCCATTGTTAATATAATAATTTAATACTGTATTCATTTCTGTAACAATTAATATAATAATTTCTTAATTAAAAATAAAATATGAATAAACTCTGATAATCCTGGGTTACTATGGTCACGCAGGTTTGTTTATGTGTTAAACTCGTGGCCTCGAGAAATGCATGTTGTTTCCTCAACATAAGAAGTCGTGGCCACGAGAAATGGATCTCGTTCCCTCATCATCGCATCTTGTGGCCACGACATAAGGATGTCATTACCTCGACAAAATGATCTCGTGGCCACGACATAATATGATGTTCCCACGAGTTAATATGACGTTCCCACGAATTAATATCTCGTGGCCACGACATAATATCACGTTCCCACGAATTAATATCTCGTGGCCACGACATAATATCACGTTCCCACGAATTAATATCTCGTGGCCACGACATAATATCACGTTCCCACGAATTAATATCTCGTGGCCACGACAAACATAAGTGAACCGAAGGTGTCCCCTGGCGGGCACCGTAGTTTTCTCTTTGGTGACATATATTTGTTTATTTATTTCAAGACTCTTAGATTTATCTAATTAATTTAATCCTTTTTAAAATAGTGGTCACTATGTTTTCTATTTGGTCATATAAATTTGCATGTGTGACCCACTTATAGAATTAAGAAATCTGATTTTTGAGTGAATCTGTCCATGAAAATAATTCAGTTATGAAATTATATATAAAAAAAAGATTAATAGAGTCATTTAAACCCATTTAAAGTCTTCTCTTTGAGGCAGTCTTTTTTCTTTTAGTAGATTTTCATTTAAATGAACTGGCTGAAAAGAAATCATTTTTTTGCTTGTATTACAGTATGTAGTGTAACTCAATACATTTGAAATGGGTAGCTCAGAGGCCGTTTCAAAAGTAGTTTCAAAGAAGCTTCTCCCTCACTGCAGCATAAGTCATTGGTCTCATATGGTAACATGAAATGATAACATTTATTGTAGCGCTGATTGAGCTAATCGAGCAAAGAAGAAGAAATACTCTACTTTATAAGCAGCTTAAAGCTTCTCTCGGGCCTAGTTCACGTTTAAATGTCCCAGCGGGGTGCCTAACCTTTTAGCTGAAGAGGTTTTCCACTGGACTTTTTTTGGCCCTGCAAGCCGGACATTAAATGTCTCATCCCACCATTTCAGCACAGGGCAGATGAGGACATCTAGAATGACAGCTTTCTTCTTTGAAGGGGACAGGAAATGAAGGAGGGAACAAGAGAACAGTGTTCTGACCTCTGATACTGTATCACTTTTGGACCAATTCAAAAAAGGATTGAAAAGACCTGGCCCACCACAGAAAATTAGGGGTACATTCTGTGATGCGGGAAATTGCTGCCACAAAATTGCCGTTTCAAACTCTTGCAGCTCAGGTAAAAAACCCCTTTTTTGTAAAGGATGTTTTGTTCGTACACAATCCATGTTATTGTTTATTTAGCACTGACCTGAATAAGATATTTCACATAAAAGATGTTAACAATAGTTGAATTTATAAAAATTACCCCTTTCAAAAGTTTACATCCCCTTGATTCTTAATACTGTGTTCTTACCTGAATGATCCACTGCTGTGTTTATTTTTTTGCTTAGTGATAGTTGTTCATGAGTCCCTTCTTTGCCTGCTGTTCTTCAGAAAAATCCTTCAGGTTCTACAAATTCTTTGGTTTTCCAGCATTTTTGTGAATTTGAACCATTTCCAACAATGACTTTGATTTTGAGATCTTTTCACATTGAGGACAACACAATTACACATTGAGGACTCATATGCAACTATTACAGAAGGTTCAAATGCTCACTGATGCTCCAGAAGGAAAAAAAACATGCATTAAGAGCCGGGGGTGAAAACTTTTGAATTTGAAGATCAGGTTAAAATTAACTTATTTTGTCTTCTGGAAAACATGTAACTATCTGCTGTGGCCTACTAAATGAAAATAATAATAATAATAATAATAATAAATTATTTAGACAAAAATAAGAAAAATGTAGGCCTACACATCTCTATTATGTTCAAAAGTTTTCACCCCCCGTCTCTTAATGTATTGTTTTTCCTTCTAGAGCATCAGTGAGCGTTTGAACCTTCTGTAATAGTTGCATATGAGCCCCTCAGTTGTCTTCAGTGCGAAAATTTCTTGTTCTCCAAAAAACAAACATGCTTACATACAGATGACATTGAAATTGACAAAAAATCAAAAGGAACGTCCTGTACATTAGATCGTTAAATTACTTTATTTCTGATCTCATCATCAAAATTTTTACAAAACCTTTTTTTTCTGACAATAATATACTCAAAGTAGAGCCACATTTTTGCATTTGGAGCAGGTCTTCACAAAACTGTTTTCAATCTGCGTACAGACGAAAACAAAAGAAAACAACAGCAAACTAACAGAAGGGTTATAACAATGCATATTTACATCCCACAGAAAAAAACAATAACCCATAGCCTGAGACCAGGCAAAGCCAGAGAAACATGATTTTCATGGAAGTTAATGGGCCTATAGAGGATGAAGTGGAAGGTTAAAACACGGGGGGAGAATACAAATGAGAGACAATATTGCTTTTCATTGTATTTTTGCCCTATGTAATCCATTAATAGATTGAGTGGGGGGAAATGAATCAGAACCAAAAAGCCAAAATTCACTTGAATCATTAGTTTGAGTTCGCCATAAATCATCACAGCCAGATCGTTGATATCTACGCAATTAGCAGTTGTCATGGCTGTTTCTATAGCTCTAAAACTGTATTTCAATTCATAGGACGGTGTTTGAGCTCTCATCTCAGCATTGGTTTCATTCCTACAAAGCGGCTCTGCTTTACAAATGGAACAAAACATCCGACTCAAAATGTTAAGCTGAGAAACCTTGAACATGCTGGATGGGTTTGCAGACATCCAGCTAACAGACGTCATTTTAACAAAAGCATTGATACATCAAGGCTTCAGGTAACAGTGAAAACGGATATATGGGAGCTACTGCGACAAGTGAGCTGTATACCAGTCAAAATATGAATCAAACGTCTATAGCAGATGCTTTATTCCTGACATTCAAAAGCGCTAGAGTGATAACCGCAACTCAGAATCAGCATGAAATACATAAAGCAAATAAGCTTTAGCCATTGTTGATGCAATACTGAAGTGGTCACGAAGAAAAACAAGGCTGTTTGAGATGGATGTACAGTCAGTCCAAGTTCTGTCAGTCATTCTGATATATTTCTAGAAATGTTCAATGAAAAAAAGACTCAAGAAAACATGGGCTCATGAAAAATAGATTAACTCAGACCAGTAGGACACAGACTGTACTTCCATCCCTCCATCGTCTTCGCATTTTCCCGGCCTAATTTTTGTAATTTCCTGTTCGTTGATTAGAATACATTGAGGTCGGAGTGAGTTTTGTCCAACAGAGCTGCATTATGGCCAATTTTATATTAGTAATGAATGCCATTTTTAGCATTTCAGAGGAAATTGTGTGTCTGTTCCAAAACTTAGTGCGCTTCCTACGTAGGTAGCTTTTTTTTAAGGCATTATTGGCATGTTCCCCATTTAAAAGCATTCCAAAAGGTAGGCAGCGTGATTAAGCTGCCTTCTAAAATACCTACTTTTGGCCAATTCAATTCAAAAACGGCAGATTCACAGGCCTTCTTTACATAGATGACAATCCCATGATGCATTGCGATGAGCTTACTTAAAATAATTTGAATAACTTTTTGAATAATTGTAAAAACTGTTGATTATGAATACATTTTATACATATTTTAAACTGGGGCACGTGTGAAATCTGATTCATTTGAGTGAATCTGTACATTCAGATGATTCACTTCAAATAAATGGATTAAAATGTTTAATAGATTCATTTAAATCCTTAAAGTTACTCTTTATTTTGTGATCACTGTGTTTTTACTTGGTTATTTACAGTAAATTTGCTTGTGTGCTCATATCAGGTTGGCGAATCTGGTTCATTTAAGTGAATCTGTTCATTCAGATGAATAATTTAAATAAACTGATTAAAAAGGATGTAGATTTATTTAAATCCTTCCATTTTCTCTCTTTTTTTTTCAATGGAGATCACTATGTTTTCTACTTGGTTAGATGTATTTGCATCTGTTCCTCTTTTATAGAGTTGAGAAATCTGGTTCATTTGAGTGAATCATTTTATTCAGATGGTTCATTTAAATGAAGCAAGATTTGTAGATTCACCCAAACCCTTCCATCTTTTAAACGGTAATAAGTATGTTTCCTTCAGTCGGGGTCTGGAATTCTGATTCATTTAAGTGAATCATTTTATTCAGGTGGTTTATTTAATTGAATCTGTCTTAAAAAAATGTAGCTTCATCTGACCCTCCCATCATTTTCATAAAATGTTTTCTACGGCAAGTCTTTATACAACAACTTTATACAGTCTGGAATTCTGATTCATTTGGGTGATTCATCTGTTCATTCAGATGATTCACTGAAATGAAATGGCTCAAAAAGTTTAAGATTCATTTAAACCCTTTCATTTCGTATTCATTTTGTGATCACTAGGTTTTTTACTTGGTACAGAAATGTGCTTGTGTGCTCAAATCATAGATTTGGGGATTTAAAAAAGACTTATTTATTTAAATCCATCTTTATTTTAAATAGCGATCACTGTGTTTTCTACTTGGTCATATGGATTGCTTCTGTTCCCCTTTTATAGAGTTAAGAAAACTGATTCACTTGACTGAATTGTTTGATTCAGATAGTTCTTTAAATTAAAAAAGATTTGTAGATTCACTCAAACCCTTCTATTTTTTATAGTATATAAGAACTGTTTCCTTCAGTTGCCAGTCAGGAATTCTGATTCATTTAAGTGAGTCTGTTCATTCAGATGATTCACTTAAATGAACCGATTCAATAAAGATTTAGATTTATGTTAGAAATATATAGTGTACCTTTTAAATAAGTAGCTTACAGCTTAGCCTTTAGACTTGTAATAGACTTTAACCCCAAATTAGTGCACATGTTTTTGTTTACTAAAATATCATGCTGTTGCTTAGTAACATGCTAACACATGTAAACTGTGGCTGTTTCTATATAGCCCATTCCAAATCGGTCACTTCTGGTAATTCACGATGGTTAGGATGCTGTCTATATAGGTGGTGAGGCAGCTCACTAGATTTTGGAACAGATCCTTTGGCTCTTCGACCCAATTTCCACCCGGCCGTTCTGTCCAACATTCACTCACTAAACTACGACACTTGATGTGGAGATAGTTTGCAGGCTGGAGCTCTGGTTGAATGTGGCAGATTTAGTAGACAGAGAATAAGTATGGTGACAGAGCCAAGTCCACAATAGCAGCAGATGTTAGCCCCATGGGCCAACCCCCGCACACTGACAACAGCGCTACCTCTCAGCCATGTGCAAGCCTGGAGATAAGCGAAGGGTTTTTTCTCCTCCAATTTCTGCACAGATGAGCAGATGCATGTGTTTGTGTGTGTGCGTGTGTCGGATACAGCTCCTTTCACCAAGACTTTTGCCCCAATATTTATATGGCAGCGCAGCAGAGAAGAAAACGGCCAGTGAGCTGAAATTCTCTTCTTTCTCTCAGGCCTCTTCCTGTCCTTCTGGATATTTGCATTAGACACTCATTTGAGAGTCAACACAGAAATATAAAAGTCTTCTCAGTTCCTTTAAATCCTACCCTTGAGGGAAAATGTGTTCCCAGAAGACACTGGGGCCCAAACCACAAGGGGGGAAAAACGTTCAAAACAAACAAACGGGAGAGGGGAAATTCAGTGACGCTTTTTTTTCTTTCTTTTATTTTGAAGCTTTTTTTTTTTTTTAATCTTTTATGTGAATGAACTGTATCGGTCTATTCTTTGTCTGGAAAGTGCTTTCTGAATATTAGCGAATTACGCCTACTTCTGTTAGAGAACATCCTTTGCGGACACAGACAAATTAATTGGAAATTTGCATTAAGCTTGTTCGTTCTCCGCACCTGCTTGGATATTTCCAGGAACAACTCCTGGAAGTGTTTTGCTTTGTAAACATGAACACAGGTTTGATTTAGCCCAAATATGATCCTTGTGCCATATTGAAAACTGATTGCACTGAAACCATTAATAATTCATGCATTCTTGATTAGGGATTATTCACAGTAAGGATAAAGTGTGTGTGTTTTTTTTTTATGGTCCTTAAGTGTATATGATTACAGATTTGAATAAAAACAATTTGTGTAAAAAGGAGCATTTTAAGATTTAATCTCCATTTTGACAAACAACAAAAATCACTGCATTATAGAATATACAAGGCACTACATTTTTAAAAATGTCAAATATTTTTGGGTCAAATATCATCCATACATAAAAGGTTTATTCATAAAGTTGTAGCTAGTACAATTTCCTAAAGAGTTTCTGATGCTGATCAAGGATGGATTTATTTGATCAAAATACTATAAAACAGTAATATTTTAAAATATTATTACAATTTTAAATAACTCTTTATTATGTTAATATATTTTAAAATGCTAAATTTTCTGCATCATTACTTGAGAAATCATTCTGATACAGTTGAAGTCAAAAGTTTGCATACACCTTATTTTACCAAAACTGTCAGCTGTTCTTCAGAACCCACAGATTATTATTTTATTTTTTTTTGCATTTTTGTGTATTTGAACCCTTTCCAACAATGACTGTATGATTTTGAGATCCATCTTTTCACACTGAGGACAACTGAGGGAGTCATATGCAACTATTACAGAAAGTTCAAACGCACACCGATGCTTCAGATGGAAACACAATGCATTAAGAGCCTGGGGTGAAAACTTTTGAACAGAATAAAGGTGTGTACATTTTTCTTACTTTGCCTAAATATCAGATTTTTTTTTTCATTTAGTACTGCCCATCAGAAGCTACAGAAGATACTTTCATGTTTCCCAGAAGACAAAATAAGTTCAGTTTACCCAGATTTATTTTTAATTCAAAAAGTTTTCACTCCCCGGCTCTTAATGCATTGTGTTTCTTTCTGAAGCATGTGGAAAAACACTAAAAAACCAAAGAATTTGTGGGACCTGAAAGGTTTTTCTGAAGAACAGCAGACAGTTTAACTGTTCAGGACAAATAAGGGACTCAACCCAGAAGTGGATCATTCAGGTAACAACACAGTATTAAGAATCAAGTGCATGTAAACTTTTGAACAGTGTCATTTTTATAAATTTCAACTATTATTTTCTCTTGTGGACTAACAAAATAACGAACATTTAGCAGATTCTGCAAGGTGTATGTAAACTTTTGACTTGAACTGTATGCTGATTTGCTGCTTAAGAAACATTTATTATTAATACTGATGTTATTACTGATTTTTGGTGAAACCAAGATTCCCCCCCCCCCCCAGGACTCTAATGAATATAGTCAAAAAAGAACAGCATCGCAAAATTACAAATGTCTTTACTGCCATATTTGATTAATTGAAAATATACTTTCTAAAAAAAAAAAAAAAAAAAAAAAATCTAAAAAGAAATTTAATAAAATATTTTTTTTTCTTAATTTTCCAGTTTGAATACAACAACTGTTTATATATATATATATATATATATATATATATATATATATATATATATATATATATATAATGTAGGCCTATTGTTTTTACCAAAAATGAACAAGACAAAAGGAGGGTTAAAAACGTTAACAGCAAGATGTGAATGACAAGCGAAGAGAAGATGCAGGGGCGTCCTCAGCCTTACGTAAATGACCGTAAAGCAGCAAATTGTCAGAATAATGGGAAGAGACAGTTACATAAGGCGCCACGATTTGGTGACTTTGTGGAGGAGGAGAACCATTGCTTTGAATGATGGTTTAAGAGCTCAGATTATCTAGTCAAGGTAACTCATCCAAATAGCTGATAGGATCGTTGCTTTCATACAAATTTGTTTATTTTAACGCATAAAAATTATGAAATTTTGCAGTTCTTAATAAATTAGTATAGGCTAAGTATATATATATATAAAATATTCTAGTTTCCCCCGAACAACCGTCTGACTTTGCCTTTTCAAATTCAGGACACAGAAAGTAGTATGGATTTTCTGCAACGCTGCCATTGAGCTAATGCCTTGCTGTAAGGAGCGTTTTATGAGGTTGTAAAGTTCTTGCGACTTACTCAGAATTGAAATGCGGTGGGCAGGTAACCCTATTAGCATTTACTTAACAACATCAAGCCTATACTTGATACATCATGCATGAAGCCTCGGAGCAAAGTACAAGCCACTTTCATTGAACAAGTAGATATTGTTTTGCCTGGGTGTCTCGAAAATACAAACCGAGGAGAAAGAGAGAGAGGGGATCACGACGGTTAGGGCACAAAGCAGAATCAAAGTATATATGACATTAAATGAGCATTGATATTAATCTTTCGATTCCCAAACAGTAAAGTGATATGAAGAAAATGAAAATATCTGATGCTAATGAGATGAGGAACTGAATGAGACGGCAGATAGAAAAATATCAATCTTTCAAACGAGGGGTCATATCCAGTCTCTCTAGAAGCGTGTTCTTTGAACGGGATGCGCGTTTAAACAGCTGAGGCTTCTGTCTTTTTCACAAAACTTGTGTCGAAAGAAGCAAAACAATATGTTTCTTTATACTCTCTATTTACAAGATAAACATACGAAGGTAACTGGTGCCGGAAACCGCCAGGACTCGTTTCAAATAGTCTTTGATCGTCTTGACAGCGTCACTTCTCTCGAAGAGATTGAGACATGACAGTGTGAAATCCGTTTCTTACCTCGCCAGCACATTTCCTGTGACGTCATTGGGTTTTATCCATCCAAATTGTCCGTTATAAACAAGCCAGCGTAGAGTTCTGAGGAGACGTGTCCCAGAGGCCTTGAACAGGTTGAAATTTGCAGTATCCACACTGACCGTTGGTGAGGTACCATGTCCACATTCATTGTGTGAAGTCCAAACGCACAGGCACACAGGGTGAAAAAAAGAAAAATCTGTTTACAGGCAATAATTCCATATTCTCATGTAAGTCCTTTGAGGGTTGAAAGAAAGAAAAGCCAAATAGAACATCTACACGACCAGTCAATGGCTTGTAACGCCAGAGAGAAAATGCTCTACTGAACTACAGTGAGTGAAACAGTAAACTGAGTAATGCAGAATCAGTAAAATGTGACTAATGGATGACTACAGAAGTCTATTAGACTACTAATAGTCTAATGCTCAACGAAAAAACCACAAAGGAGCATCTGGTCTGCCTTAATCTCGACTCGTACTAAAAATTAAAAGGCCCTCGAATGCATATGGGGGACTGGAGGCTATTGTAACACTTACTCAGCATATGCTTAGTAGAGATCACTTTCCGCCCGAGGAAAAGCATTATGGTTTGACTTTGTGAGAAATAACTTTTTTTTTTTTTTTGTCTGTTGTCTAAAATTGTACCTTTGGATAAAAATGTTAGTACAAAATTAATCTATATTTTTGGGGGAAAAAATTTCATTACTAAAAAAAGTTAATTATTTAAATAAAATGTATTTAATATATAAATAAAATAAAACAATATTTCAATTAATGTAAAGAAATATTATTATATAATAATCACTTATCTATTTTATAAGTGTAAAAAGTTTACATACACCTGACACATTAAGTCAGGGGTGAAAACTTTTGAAGAGAATGAAGATGTGTACGTTTTTTATGTGTACGTATATATATATATATATTCTATAATATGCATTATTCTATAATATATGCATATATATATATATATATATATATATATATATGCATAAGCTTCTGAAGAGGCTTATGCATATATATATATATATATATATATATATATATATATATATATATATACATACATATGCATAAGCCTCTTCAGAAGCTTTTGTTTCCCAAAAGATAAAAGTATTTAAGTTCATGTTTACGTTTTTAAAATTCAAAAAGTTTTCACCCTCAGCTCTTAATGCAATGTGTTTCTTTCTGGAGCATCAGTGATTGTTTGAACGAAAGGCTTTAAATACACAAAAATGCTGGAAAATCCAAAGAATTTGAAGGATTTTTCTGAAGAACAGAAGGCAGTTTAACTGTTCAGGACAAATAAGGGAGTCATGAACAACTATCACTAAAAAGCAAACAAAATTTTTTTTGAACAGTGTCACTTTTATAAAGTAATTCTAATTCAGGTCAGTAAAAAGTAAAAAATAACATGCATTTTGTATGATCCCTCCTATTTTGGTAAAAAAAAAAGTAATATTTTGCAGATTCTGCAAAGTGTATGTAAACTTTTGACCTCAACTGTATATATTGAATAAAAATAATTTTGCCACTTAAGACAGTTGTTTCATGATAGATAAAAGATGTATTATCATCGAAAAGTGAGAATGATTTAGTAATAGTACTATTTTTTAAACAACAGTTCTATTATTTTGATGTGCACACTTTATTGCAGAAACACTAGGCTGATTAACATTTTTTGTAAGTGTTATGATTGCCCCCAGTCACTGTTATAATCAAACCCGTAACACTGACTACTTGTATTAAATTCAATGTAATAACACCATTACTGTTGGCACATAAATACGTTTCTTTCATCAAAACATAGCATGTAGATTTGTAGAGTTATAAAGGAAAATTGCTATTACAATCGTCCCCGGTCTCCCATACGTCTTTCTGTTATAGCCAATTATAGCAACTTCATCCGTGTAGTTACTTTGTTGAGTGACATCTGGAGTCAGAAAATCTCTTGGTAGCACTTCATGGCCTGAGGTGACTGACCACCTCTTTCTGAACTCAGCTGAGGAAAATATTGGTTCGATACAACTGGAGGTTCTAACTTAGATAATTGGAAAGCCTTCTGAAAATGGGTTGTTTTGGCCAGAAACATGTTCTACGCAAGCATTTAAATTCTAGCCAAGCTTCATTTCACACATTGTCATCTGGCAAAAACTCAAGTATTTTAGCATTCTCACTTGTTCCATTCAGGTCAATTACTGTCATGGCGTCGCAACAGTTTGAAGAAAATATTGCTGAGCAAGTTGACGTATAGCTGGTCTTTACAAAAATAACACATTTGTTACAACAGTTGCATACTTGCGAAGAAGGTGTTTCCGCCACTGTATGATAACTCCAACATGCTAACCGACGGGGTGTTTCTCCACCCGCTTAGGATTCTTCCCTCTTAAAGCTGAAGTGTGTAATTTTTTGGCTTTTTAGCAAAACACAGAGACAACTAGGTTTTAGAACAAGCGGTAGATTTAGCAAACACATGTAAACACTGTGGCACCATCCAAACATTGTTTGTTTGTTATAGCAACACTGGCTCAACCAATGGTGTAAGTTTGGGGGCGTGGCTGTCTGTTTTCCTGACCAATGGCAGATAAGGGAAAACTTTTTGAAAACAGTCATTATTTTTCACACCACCGGGCTTAGAAATTACACACTTCAGCTTCAACTTAAAACACACATACGCACTCACAAGCAAACACATACACACATACACTATCTAGTCAACATGTAGCCTTGATGTTTTTCACTCCTCTGAATTCTGCCGAATCAGTCGTAAACTCCAGCAGCCCACACATTTCGGTAAGCGTTAGACACATACCGATTAGTTTGATTACATTTTGAAAAGAAACACAAGCTATATGTACATCTAAAGAAGCTTGATCTTTGGTACATGTGCACACTGAAAGACCTTGCCCTGTAAAACTTCATTTCAACTTTAATGATTGCCTTTTTTTAATACTCGAGATCTTCCACTGACATGCTCATGTCTGGACAGATCTGTCTTTTTAATCAAATAATGACAGCATTTATGAGTGCTCCCTGGCAACTAAATGAAAATAACAGCGAGAGGCCTTTGAGCTCTGGTGAACATTAATTTGTTTCTTTTCATTCTCTCGTTCTCACACTCTCTCCCTCGTCACACAAAAAAAAAACCTTGTTTATTGCACATTCCTATTCATTCTTCACTCAGCATGGGAGAATCACCATTATCTACTCCTCAGAGAAGGCGTCCTGTAGCGTCGGTACAGAGCGAGGGCTGAATGAAACCAAAGCCGCGTTTAACGTCTCATGCATGTTGCATTGGATTTCAATTTGCCATTGAGCAGAACGGGGACAACAAAACGTGTGATTCGGAACAAAGAAAAGATGGAAAAAGATGAATGGAATCCCATTTTCCAGGATACACTACACTCCACAATGGAAGTGTACCATATGCCAGATCCTTGTGTCCTCCAGCGACGTCTTGGGAATGTTTTTCGCTTCTCTATATTCGCAAGAAACAGTTAGCGCACAGATTTTGGACGCGCCGCTGCGTTAATGCCGGCAGAATGTGGATTGCCGCTCGGGCACGCCCCCTTTTTTGGAAATTACCCATCATGCCTTTGAGAGCGGGGGCTGTTAGCGTCTAAAAGTGAGGGTGCTGGTGGAACGTTCTGTTGTTGGATAGTTAATGGAGCGTTCTGTGGTGGGATAGGGGATGCTGGGCCCCTCAACAGGGGTTCTCTGGCCAGGCGGGGAGCAGGGTCCCACGGTGCCCGTGTTGATGCTGGGCACAGCCGGAAGGGCCACAGTCTGGATGGTGCTCCTCTCGCGGGGGGGAAGCTCCTCCAGCCCCTCCAGGGTTTGCGGCGGCCCCTCGTAGCTCATGTTGAGCCGCAGGGGTTGATGGGCCTGGCAGTAGTCCACTATGGGCTGCTCGTACCTGTAGAAGGTCAGAGTGCTCATCTGGTGAGGGACCTGTGGGGGGTAAAGTAGAGAGAGAGAGAAAGAATGAGCTGGAGATCACTAATTAGAATAATTAAGTCATTAACAGTCATTAAATCGTCATTAAAAGGATAGTTCATATAAAAATGAATCTTTTGTCATTATTTCCATACCCTCATGTCAGTTTAGACCTGTATGACTTTCTGTTTTCCGTAGGACACAAAAGGAGAAAGTTTGAGGACTGTGTTAGTCGCTCTTTTCCATGTAATTACAGTTATTGGGGTCTGGAGAGTTTAGAAGCAACATAAAATATCAAAAAGTGGTCCACTTGATTGTTTTAGAAGAAGTGTTTCTATTTCAAAATTTCTACCTAATTTTTTACTTCAGAAGTTGTTTTTTACTGATAATGCTCTCCGGTGAGCTGTTAGTCTCTTCAACTGAAGTTGAAGTTAAAAATTAATCAGTCAGATTTGTGAATGAATCATTCAGATTGGAACTGAATTAATGATTCATCAAAAAAAAAAAAAAAAAAATGTTTTAAAAGAATGATTTGTTCATGAACCAGGCATTGATATGTCTCTCATTAAGAATTTTGGAACTCAATTAGTAAATCAGTGTAAAGATCTTATTCAAAATAATTATTTGTTCCTGAATTAGATTTCTATGTCTCTTATTAAGAATTTTCATTGAATTAATCATTCTGACTGGAACTCAATGAATGATTCCTTGTAAAGATCTGATTCAAAAGAATGATTTTTTCATGAATCTTTTCTGACACAACTTTTCTAATAAAGATTCTTTTCACTGAATTAATCCTTCAGATTGGAACTTAATTAAAGTTTCATTGAAATCAGATTCAAAAGAATGATTTGTTCACAAATCAGACAATCCTACTTCTCTAATGAAGAACTTTCAGTGAATGAATTATTTAGATTAGAACTGAATTAAAGTTTCATTGAAATCAGATTCAAAAGAATGATTTGTTCACAAATCTATGAATATTAAATCAGTCAGATTTGTGAATTAATCATTCATTTAAAAAAAGATATTTTTCAAAAGAATGATTTGTTCATGATTTAGACATTTCAATGTCTCTCATTCAGAATTATTTGTAAATAAATCATTAAAACTGGAACTGAATCAAACAGAAAAGGTCTGATCCAAAACAATGATTTGCTCACAAATCAGACATTACTTCTTTTCTAATAAAGATTTTTCACTGAATAAATCCTTCAAATTGGAACTGAATTAAAGTTTCATTACAATCAGATTAAAAAGAATGATTTATTTGCGAATCAGTGAATATTGAATCAGTCAGATTTGTGAAATAATGATTCATTAAAAAAGATGTTTCAAAAGCATGATTTAGTCCATTTAAATTGGACATTGCTATTTCTGTAATGAAGAATTTTCAGTTAATGAATCATTCAGACTGGAACTCAATAATTCATTGTAAAGATCGGATTCAACAGAATGATTTATTTATGAATCAGACATTGCTATCTTTTCTAATGAAGCTTTTCACTGAATTAATCATTCAGATTGGAACTTAATTAATGTTTCATTGAAAAGATCCAATTCAAAAGAATGATTTGTTCACAAATTGAACACTGAATGAATCATTCAGACTGGAACCCAATTAAAAATTCATTGTAAAGGTTTCAGAAGAATAGTTTGTTCACAAATTTAAAATTGCTACTTCTCTCATTAAGAATTTTCACTGAATTGAACATTCAGACTGGAACTGAATCACTGTGTTATTTAAAAGATCTGATACAAAAGAATGATTTGTTGACAAATCAGATATTGCTACCTTTCTAATGAAACTTTTCACTGAATAATTCATTCAGTGAATCATTCAAACTAATTCATGTTTAATTGAAAAGATTCAATTCAAAAGTATGATTTGTTCACAGATTGGACATACTGGACTACTTTTCTAATGAAGAATTTTTAGTGAATGAATCATTCGGACTGGATCTAAATTAAAATTTCATTGAAATCAGATTCAAAAGAATAATTTGTTTATGAATCTGAATAACAGTGAATTTTCAGTGCATAATGACTTACATTTTTATCTTTTATTCATCACACAAAGCTATTGTGTGACTCTGAATATTCATATGGAGTCATATGGACCATTTTTATGATGTTTTTTTTTTTGTCATTTTGGAGCTTGACAGCCCATGTTCTCATTCTAGTTCATTTATGAAAAAAAAAAAAAAAAAAAAAACAATCAGGATATTAATCAAAAATCACCCACAGTATTGTATTCCAAGGTTGAATAAAGTCATACAGGTTTGGACTGACATGAAGTAAATAATGACATTTTTCCATTTTTGGGTGAACTATCCCTTTAATTAGAGTAATTAAACCATCCCCTTACCACAAGAGTCATTAAATAGTCATAAAATATCTCCGATAATGATTCTACCACCAAGAGACATGCACACACACAGAGTTCATTCCAACATCCCTCATTCCCACATCGTTCTCAGCCCACTCGCGACTTCCTCTTTAAGCTCTGCTTCCGTCTGCATTTAGAAGCTGCCTCGTGGCGCCGCGTTTTCAAAGAGGCACCGCGCTGGTAGGGGTAATAGCTTTTTACACCGAGTGCAAACCCGGCATCTGTCTTGCTTCCCAGTGTGTGTGCCGTGCTCGCTGGTGACTCACTCTGTGTATACACAAGAGGCAGAACACACACACACACACACACACACACACACGAACCCCCGCACAGACTGCTGCAGCTATTCCTATGATAAGTGACACAAGCAAATATGCCTTTCCTTTTCATGCCGTGACACCAGGAGAGTCACTGTGGAGAAACATGCCACATGTGGCTGCCTCGTGTGTATGGCTAAAATTTTTTTATTTTTCTAGAAAACATGCAAAAAATACCAACCATTACAAGATAAAAGTACTAATTTAGAAAGTAATATTAATATTACTGCAAGTTTTTAATCCCCTTTTCCAAACAAAAGTCCAACAAATTTCAAAGCAGTTTATGCTTAAGGAATAGTTCTTCTAAAATTCAGTGATCGAATCTTTCTTTAGAGCTTTTCAATTAACCAATGCATAAACTAATATAAACTATTACTGTATTATACTCTTTTTTTACCGTACTTCTTTGTAGTAAATATTGTGATTAACATGAACTAAGAATAATAAATGTTGTTCAGTCTTAGTTCATGTTAATTAATTTACTTAACTACTGTTAACAAATGAAACATTGTGAAGTGTTAGCGAACCAATTAATCCAGTTCACAAACTGAACAACTGGTTAATGAATCAAACTGATTCGTTCATTAGGAGTTCAACTCACTAACATAATTTAATTAAATAAGAAAGACTCTTATTGCATCAATCAATCAATCAATCAATCAATCAATCAATCAATCAATCAATCAATCAATCAATCAATCAATCAATCAATCAATCAATCAATCAATCAATGATTTAGTGTCAGGGAACCAACGTATCCAATTCACAAACTAAACCATCGATTAATGAATCAAACTGATTCATTTATAGTGAGATTAACTCACTAACAACTAATTTTGGTTCTGTTCCTCACAAAAGTAAATCATATGACTTCAAGAGACTTGAAATATAGCATATTTTATTATATAGTGACTACAAGCTGCCTTCATATGGAAAATAATCCAAATATATCCAATGTAGTTTCAGAACAGGAACGCTAAATAAGGAAGACTTGGATTAAATTTTTTTAGTTGAATCAATCAATCAATCAACAAACTGAACAACTAGTAAATGAATCAAATTGATTATTTTTGGAGCTTAACCCCTGCTCCACCCGCGGAATGTTTTGCATTGTGTTAAGATTGACAGGAATTCTAAGGGGTTAACATTCACTATAATAGTCACTAAAAAACTGCCTTCATTTCCATTTATTTATTTGAGAACTGTCTCAATCAATCAATCAATCAATCAATCAATCAATCAATCAATCAATCAATCAATCAATCAATCAATCAACCAATTAGTCAATCAATCAATGATTTAAAGTGTTATCGAACCAAACTGATTCATTCATATTGAGTTCAACTCACTAACAACTAAATTTGGTTCTGTTCCTCACAAAAGTGAATCATATGACTTCAGGAGACTTATACAGCATATTAATATTTTAATCAGAGACACAAACTACCTTTATATGGAAAATAATAAAAAAAATCTAATATTTAGTTCTAGAGAAGGAAGGTTAAATAATGAAGACTTGTATTTTGAATTTTTAGTTGAACTGTTCGATCAATCAATCAATCATTCCAATTTATCTAATTCATAAACAGAACACTCTGTTCTGTTCTGGTCTGGTTAATGAATCAAACTGATTCGTTCATGAGGAGTTCAACTCACAACTTTATTTGATTCTGTTTTTTACAAATGTGAATCATATGACTTCAGGAGAATTGAAATATAGCATATGATTATTTTATTCGCAGCCACAGTCACTATAAACTGCATTCAAATGGAAAAGTTAGAAATATCTAACATTTAGTTTCAGAGAAGGAAGAATTAATAAGAAAGACTAGAATTTGGACGTTTTAGTTGATCTGTTGAATTAATCAATCAATCAATTTGAATTTTAAAACTTAAAATGCATTCTATGAAAACAAGTCTCACTATCCAACGCAACTTTGCTTCTCAAGCAAAATGCTGATTAAAAAGAGATTTTTTCCAGTGTTCTCATCCGTCACACCATCACAAACACAAAAGCGCATTGACAATCATGCTGAAACGAGTTGCCACATATCTCCACCAAACAACCAGAGTTCATTGCTTTTAAAGGAGCGAATTAGTGAATGCTTAGAGATAGTGAAGAGCGACCCGAGCGCGATTACCGTCACCGAGCACTAAGTGAACATTAGTGACAAGAGAGCTCTGCCGGTGTGACAGACGAAGAGGTTTTACAAAGAGACTCCTGACAGGAAGCAAAATAAATAAACAACGTCAAATGCAGGGCCGACTCTCAAGTGATAATGAGATGCGTTGTGTCAGCGGCTCGGGTTTAAAGCTCTTTGTATGCCACAATTAATCCACTTCCCCATATTCCCCTGAGCAGAGCGAAAGGCTTTTTGCATGGGCACCAGCAGAATGCACAGCTACTTAAAAAACTGCTTTACTTAGAGTGTCATGGGATTTGTTAAGAGGAAATGGATAGTCATATACTATAGGGTCACCTAAAGAGATGCCAAACGTACTAAAGCCGATACTAAAATGCCAAAAGCGATTTCATACACCGACATGCCTGTTTGTGTTTAGATGTATGTGAAAAGCACTTCCTCATCGAGATATGGCAATGTGGCAAAGCATGCAAATAATAAAATCGGATATGATTACAAAGAAATTGATCTGTGCTTTAGGTCTTAATGCAGTTTAATAGACCTGTTGCTGTCCGTTATGTTTTTTTTTTTTTTAATATTAATCAAACAAACAATATTGACAAAAAGAAAAAAAAAAGATAAATGCTCACTAATGTTGGCTGGATAGATTTAAGTCTCTACAATCAAACAGGAACACAAAATCAGGCCTAAAGAAAACTAAATAATTAATTTACACATTTTAATTGCAGGCCTGCTTTTCATTTAAACTCTAACAGCATTCAATATTAATGCATTGTATAATAATAATAATCATAAGTAATTTATTTTGCAGTTGATTACTTGAATACATGATTCTGCTTTTACATAAAACTTTAAGCACTGTTGATTTCATTTGTTCTGTTGCTTCTAATTGATTCTGTTGACTGGTTATTTCAATAATTACTTGGATTACGTGATGCAATGTTTACTTCATTGAGAAATTCTGAAAACAGATAGCAGTTTTGTTAATATGGGAATGATTTTTGTTATTGGTTATTGGCTGATGATAATCTCAAAATCTGCATGTTACAGTATATCAGTCGGGTTGATCAATCACAAAGAAGCAGCAATCGTACAAAAAGACAGGAAGAGGCTGTGAGCTGAGCTATTAAGTGATGGCAGAAGATCTTTTTGTATTTTATGAGTCATCCGTGTGTTTAGGACACAGGTGGGTCGAACCTTCAGTCTATGAGGACCCTCATAAACATCAAAAGGTGCCAGAGTGAAAAGAAAGGAGCGCTTGCCAAAATCCAAACCATTGCCCCAGGTGGCTTGGAAAAATAGAAAATAAATGAGAAAGAGGGAGGATCATTGTTGTCAAAATGAAAGAAGCTTTGAAAGTATTTTTTCTTCTTCTACAATCTGTCACAGATATTCGGATCCACAATATTCAATATATTTAATTAAATATGATATGTATGTTGTTAAATTACTTTTAAATGCTAAAATTTTAAACATATACACATTGTTGCCAAATAGATTTATAATGGTTAATGCAAAAAAGCTAAATACATTACAAATGTAGTTAATTTTCTACATTTTTACAATGAATTAACACTATATATGAATATATATATATGACCCTGGACCACAAAACCAGTCTTAAGTCGCTGGGGTATATTTGTAGCAATAGCCAAAAATACATTGTATGGGTCAAAATTATTGATTTTTCTTTTATTTCAAAAATCATTAGGAAATTAAGTAAAAGTCATATTCCATGAAGATTTTTTTTGTAAAATTCCTACTGTAAATTTATCAAAATTTAATTTTTGATTAGTAATATGCATTGTTAAGAACCTAATTTGGACATCTTTAAATGTGATTTTCTCAGTATTTTGATTTTTTTGCACCCTCAGATTCCTGATTTTCAAATATATGCATCTCGGCCAAATATTGTCCTGTCCTAACAAACCATACATCAATAAAAAGCTTATTTATTAAGCTTTCATATGATGTATACATCTCAGTTTTGTAAAATTTTACCTTATGACTGGTTTTGTCAATACAGTTAAAGTCAAAAGTTTATTTATTTATTTTGGTGAAATAATGAACATTTTGCTGATTCCGCAAGGCATTTGTAAACTTTTGATTTCAACTGTATGTAAGCTACATACATTTTATATACTACCATTGAAAATTCTGAGATTGGTACGATTTATGTTTTTGAAGGAATTCTCTTATGCTTAAAAAACCCACATTTATTTTTAATAGAAATATATAAATAAATGAATAAAGTAAAACAGTAGTACTGTGAAATATAACAGAAGTTTATATCAACTTTTTCTTTTTTTTTAAATTGTGATGCAAAGCTGAATTTTCAGTGTCATTACCCCAGTCTTCAGTGTCATCTTTCAGAAATCATACTATAACATATAAAGAAACATTTATTATTATCAATGTTGGGAGCTGTTGTGCTGCTTCATATTTTGTTTTCTCAAAATTCTATGATTCTTTGAAATAACAGCTTTTAACATAATTTAATTTGAATAACTTAATTACTGTCATTTTTGATCAATTTGATGAATCCTCTCCATTCTTTCTAAATAACAATTTAAAAAATGACCCCATGGTTGTACATATATTAAAATGTCAGCAATCTATATTATTTGTTGCCCTTAAATTTGGAAAGTATTTAAAAGTAAATTGCCTCAAACACAATGTTTGGTTATTTTCTAAAGGAAAATGAAAGTGGAGCAAATTTTTCATTCTGATTACAAATGCAATCTATTTCGTTTAATGTGGAATAGCATACACAAATGAATTAAGATTCAGCAAGTAAATGGTCAATTTTGAGTTTCTCTTGACTATATCTATTCGGATAAAGTGGCAAGGTTACATTGACACACAGTTCCAGTGTGTGTCAGAGGTAAAGAGCGGTCAACTGAGAAAGCAAATATTTATTCCAGGATATTTGTGCTACCGTGAAGAGACAGGTACCGTAAATGATAAACAGGGTGAATCTTGCACATTGAGGCAAACATAGGTTCACTCTGAGTTAAACCTTTCTAATAAGCACTTAGTGATACTGTAGTATTACTCCTTCACTCTCTCCTGCTCAAATTAACTCCATTAAGCTACATTTACTTACTGTAGACGCTCAGTGGATTAGCACACACACACACACACACACACACACACACACACACACACACACACACACACACACACACACACACACACACACACACACACGCATGTTGGGTTTACATGTTTTATGGGGACATTCCATAGGCGTAATGGTTTTATACTGTACAAACCGTATTTTCTATCGCCCTACACCTACCCTACACCTAAACCTAGCCCTCACAGGAGATTGTGCACACTTTTACTTCCTCAAAAAAACTAATTGTGCATGATTTATAAGCCTGTTTCCTCATGGGGACCTGAGAAATGTCCCCACAAGGTCAAAATCTACTGGTATTCCTATCCTTGTGGGGACATTTGGTCCCCACAACGTGATGAATACCAGGTACACACACACACACACACACACACACACACACACACACACACACACACACACACACACACACACACACACACTTCTCTCTCATGGCTATTCCTTCCTTCAGCCACTCCCAACTGATCTTCAGTGAAGTTGCATTGATTAATTAATATATTAACTACTAACTGTTTCAGTGAATTCCGAACAGTGAAGGAACATAAATCTAACCTTAATGTGTGTGTGTGTGTGTGTGAGAGAGAGAGAGAGAGAGAGAGAGAGAGAGAGAGAGAGAGAGAGAGAGAGAGAGAGAAAGAAAGGGTGCGTGACAATTCATAACTGCACCTTTCAGCATGGCAAAGTGATAGACGTGGACCTTAGTCAGGGTAGACACTATATTTAATTTAACACGGATGAAAAACGGCTGTGAGGGACAGACGTGCGGTCCGTTTAATGGCTTCCACTGTCTTAAAGGAACAGTTCATCTAGCATGAACAGACTTAACAGGGTTAATGACATGCTGCTATTTTTTTCTTGATTTATTCAAAAATGCATACATTCATAAATACAAGTTGAATGCACCTCTTCTATGATGAGTTTTAATTACTGCTTTCAAATTAATTTAGAAAGGTAAAAATATAAGGGTGGCACAACTGTCCTGATAACATAATTTATTAAAAGGATAAAACCTTGTTAAGCAGTTTGACATCAGCTTTTATTATTATTATTTTACAGGGGGGAAAATTATACAAAAATACACAGGAAAAAAAAAATGTAAATAAAATAACTACCATTCAAAATGTGAGGTCTGTAAGATGTTTTAATGTTTGTGTATTGAATTGAATATTTTGTAAAATTTCTTTAAAATCCTTCAGAACCCTACATTTGAAAGTTGAATACACCTATTAATAAAATTAAATAAAATACCATTAAAACTAAAACTAAAATGTTTTAAATAAAACATGAAATGCTATTACAATAATAATAAAAAAAAATCTAAATCATACAAAAACACAGAAAAATAACAAAAAAAAACTACACAGCAAAATCTCCGGTGTTGAAATCGCAGTGTTAAAGGCTTTTGGCGTAAAGTGTTAAAGTTGTGGTGTTGAATTTGGGGGGGGGGGGGGGATTAACACTAGCTGGTGTAAACAGCACCCTCTGGCGGGTGTTAATAAGGAGAGTTAACTTTATTAACACTATTGAGTGTTATTATGTTGCCTTCATGTGATATGGGAAAGATGATGCTTTCCGCTTGTGAAGTGGAAATTACCAGTGCGTCGTGTTCAGGTGCTTTTGTTGTCGTAGTGAAGAGAAACATGGCGGACTCGGAATTTTTCTTCACATGCTACTTGGGTAGCATCTTCTCTTAATGGTATTTTTAAAGACAACACTACGTTTAAATAGCGACGTTATTAAAATTCTTTATGCCCCAGCATTATGGGGGCTACAAACTAACCAACTAACTAACCAACTAAACAGCAGAGAACTTTTAACATCATGCAATGCTTACCATTCAGTATAGTTTCGTTGCTGTCCGCCATGTTGAAAGGTCAAAGTTTATCCCATCTCGGCAGCTCGGGTATCATAAAAAATTTCGAGCTTTCCAGTGGAAATTAAAACGTGAGTGGGTGTTCATGTGCAATTTCGATGTCGGATTTTGCTATTTACCATAATTACGATAGCACATGAATGCTGCCTTCATGTGATATGGGAAAGATGATGCTTTCCACTTGTGAAGTGGAAATTACCAGTGTGTCGTGTTCAGGTGCTTTTGTTGTCGTAGTGAAGAGAAACATGGCGGACTAGGAATTTGTCCTCACATGCTACTTTGGTAAAACAGACCAAATAAAATAACATGAGAAAATTGCCTCCTTCAGAACACTGTACCGCACAGCACCCTACTGGAGGCGAGCCACGACAAGCTAGCATCTTCTCTTAACGGTATTTTTTAAAGACAACACTACGTTTAAATAGCAACGTTATTAAAATCCTTTATGCCCCAGCATTATGGGGGCAACAAACTAACCAACTAAACAGCAGAGAACTTTTAACATCATGCAATGCTTATCATTCAGTATAGTTTCGTTGCTGTCCGCCATGTTGAAAGGTCAAAGTTTATCCCATCTCGGCAACTCGGGTATCATAAAAAATTTTGAGCTTTCCAGTGGAAATTACAACGTGAGTGGGTGTTCATGTGCAATTTAGATGTCGGATTTTGCTATTTACCATACTTACGATAGCACATGAAGGCAGCAGAAGGCAGCACATGTGCTCGCTGTTCGCGGCTCACCCATCTGAAATATTTTTCACAGACGCCATTTTCTTTGCTCGGGGTGCGGAGCATATGAGGACGGAAAACAGCGAAATGAATTGATACATCTTACTCACAAAATGTGTTTTTGTAATATCATATCGTTTCATAACGATATTTATTTGCTGTATGCGCCTAAACTTTTCTCAAAGGCATTTTCTTCCACCCGCAATGCGGAACAGACGAGGATGCTTCTTTTTAAAATGGAAACAACGAGAGTTTGTTCACGAAAGTGTTTTATCTCATTTATAACATTTATTTGATAACATCATAGTGATTTATAGCGATAGTTATGCGTTGTGCGCTTTTAAACTTTTTTCAGTGAGATATTTTCTTTCACTCACGATGCTGCGCAGACGGGAAAGTTGGTTTTGACAAGGAAAGCACCTAGAGTAAGTGTTTTACCTCATTTAAGATATGTATTTTATAAAACAACATTGCTTCATGATGATATATATATGCTGCGCGCCTAAATGAGTCTAACGTGAAATGTTTCTCACAGATTTGAATTGATAAGCTGTGTCGACGCGGAGGTCGCTTTCAACAGGGATACACCACAAGTAAGTGTTTTACCCCATTTAAGATATGTATTTTATAAAATACTAATATTTAAATGCTGTGTGATCCTAAACGGGCCTAAATGTTTCTCACAGATCTGAACTCCTATGCAGTGCAGACGGGGAGGTCGCTTTTAAAAGGGAAAGACCAGAAGTAAGTGCTTTACCAAATTTAAAATATGTATTTTATAACATAATTTTAATTTATAACGATATTGTGTGTGTTTTGCAGTCCTACACTTTTCTCAGAGAGATGTTGTCTTTCACTCACGATGCGGAACATACGGGAAGCTGGTTTCAACAAGGAAAACACCGAAAGTAAGTGTTTTACCTCATTTACAATGTGTATTTTATAAAATAATATTACTTCATGATGATATTGATATGCTGCCGGCCTAAACGAGCCTAAACGTTTCTTGCAGATTTTAACTGCTATGCAGTGCAGACGGGGAGTTCGCTTTTAACAGAGAAACACCAGAAGTAAGTGCTTTACCTCATTTAAAATATGTATTTTATAACACGAAGTAAGTGCTTTACCAAATTTAAAATATGTATTTTATAACATAATTTTAATTTATAACGATATTGTGTGTGTTGTGCAGTCCCACACTTTTCTCAGAGAGATGTTGTCTTTCACTCGCGATGCGAAGCAGACGGGGAAGTTGGTTTAAACAAAGAAAGCACTAAAAGAAAGTGCTTTACCTCATTTTTAATGTGTATTTTATAAAATTATATTACTTCATGATGATATTGATATGCTGCCGGCCTAAACGTTTCTTGCAGATTTGAATTGATAAGCAGTGCAGACGTGGAGGTCGCTTTTAACAGAGAAACACCAGAAGTGCGTGTCTTACCTCATTTAAGATATGTATTTTATAACATCAAATTGATTTATAGCGATATTTATGTGTTGTGCGGTCCTACATTTTTCTCAGAGGGATATTTTCTTTCACTCACGATGCAGAGCAGACGGGATGTTGGTTTTAACAAGGAAAACTCAGAAAAGTAAGTGTTTTACTTCATTTACTATATGTATTTTTTTTTAATAATATTAGTTAATAATATGTTTATGCTGTTCGTGTCTAAGCGATCCGAAACGTTTCTGACAGATTTTAATTGATGTCAAATCAAACCACTATAATGATAAACTGACCAGATCTAAAATGGCAATATTGGTAATTGGTTTTTATGTCTCCTGACCAAATTTAGTTTATTATTATATTCAAATGTTCCGAATGTGCTTTTCCATATAATGTCAGTATATGGCAATTAACATCAGGCTTTTAAAAAAACAAAACAAAAGTATAATAGAGTGGTCTCATGCATCATGTGCTGTATATTCCAAGTGTTCTGCAGGTACATAATAAACTCTGGTGAGAAACAAACTAAAATGCTCCGGACCGGAGCTTCGGTTGCCGTGACTGTCAAAATGACAGCTGACAGATGAATGTAATATATTTACCTCAGAGAAAAAAGCCCATATTTTGTATTGTGCTGTGTTTTTATTAATCTTGATTGTTCACAACTTGTGTGCTTGTCCTGGTTGAATGCACAAAGACCAACAGTCAGGTCAGGATATTCTATAAACGATGTAAATGTTCAGTTTGTTTCTCACCAGGCCCTATCATACCCAGAACACTGTGAATATACAGCATGTGTCACATGGGACCACTTTGTATACTTTTGTGTCTTTTTTTCCCCCTTATTTTAAAGTTTGGATGTTAGTCGCTATGCACTGCCATTATATGAACAAGCACATTTTTTGTGGGACAAAAAATAACTTTTCATGTTCCGAAAAGGTCAAATGGCATTAGATCAACACAAAGATAAATAAAAAATATCTATCATTATTATATCATTATTATTGTGGGGTGAAATATCTCTTAAAACAAATTGTTCACCTGAATTGTTGTTTACTTAAACTGCATTTCGGAAGTTCAAACTTCGGGGCGCCATCCATATCCATTATAAAGAGAGAAATCCTGAAATGTTTTCCTCAAAAAAAAAAACATAATTTCATTACGACTGAGGAAAGAAAGACATGAGGGGGTGAGTACATTATCTGTGCATTGTTGTTATGAAAGTGAACTAATCCTTTAAAACTTACATTTAATTCACATTTAACTCACATTAGACTCATATTTAATAACAATTTTAAATTGAAGCTTTTTTATCTTTGACATTGTCATTGACCCTTATATTTCACCAGTCTTTTGGCAATTTTTCAGTTTTTTCATAGTACACTAGTCAAACTTTTTATTTTTGGTCATGTACTGTGTGACACATCATCAGTCGTCTGTTACAGCTTGAAAACAATCCCATAATGCCTTTGGATGAGGTTTAAATACTTTCTATTCAGCGTCTGTCACGAATCTCCTGTTCTGTTCTGTTCCCGGTCTCTGGTGCTTTTATGTGAAGTGGTACATATTGTGATGTTTCTTAACTCACTGTCTCCTGCACCATTACCCAGATGACAACAGTGCGGCCAACTACAGAGAAACGCTGGGCTGTTTGTCCATTACTGGTGACTGTGACAGCAGGGCCTCATCAGTATGTGAGGGACATGGTGTCTTTGCCACTCCTGTTTATTCAGAGCTTAACAGGGAATTCTTGTGCCCTGGCCACTAGTTATGCAAATAAGCATGCTCGCGCAGCATATTAAAGCCATACAGTCAAGCTAACACTTTGATTTGTTGCACGCTGCTGGCCTAAGAAGCGTGCCAACTAGCTGACAGCTTCGGCTAATAGATTGCCCGCCGAGCTTCGTAAGGAATCTATAGGATTCATTTTTCCCAACGTTCAGGCCAAAACCTTTCTATAACCAGAAACATTACAGCAGTGCATTTGCAGTACATTCATGCAGGAGAAAATTCAGTGCAACAATGTATTTACCATATCTAAGAGGCTAAACAAGGCGAAAGACATTCACCATCTGCATGCATGAGTCATCCTGCTATAGCTAAGCATCCAAAGTATGCAATCCGCTAGATCTTTCGCTAATAAGGTGACAAGTATGATAAGCAATATTAAATCTCTCAGGCACAGCGTGGATGTAATGGGAAAATGCAAAAGAACAAGAGAGAGGATGTTCAGAGTCACTGTGCGGTTGCGATTGTGTTGCAGATGTTATAAGTTTTAAAAAGGCCTGTTTATCCCAAAATGAATGTTTACACTAACTCCGTCCACGAATGTGTGATTGGTGTAGTTGTGAGATCAAATTTCACATTTGTAATATATAAAGCCACAGTATGATATATATATGTATATTTATATATATACAACAGTTCTTCTTGGTCCTCAAATCTAATTGGCAGAGAAGTGCGATATTCTAGTGATATCGCAACTCTAACCACTTCACCATTTGTATCACTCCGCTTGTGGTATTTTTCACAGCGAGTGTCATGGTGGATGCTCAAATCCCTTATGTAAGGGATAATGTACAGGCAGCCGGTAGTTATCGCAGAAATAAGCCCCGACAGTGTGATCAGAACATTTTTATCCTTCCGCGAAACGATATAGTACCACGTGACTAACATTCAAACTATGTACGTTAGTAAGACAATTTAAATAGATTAATGTCGAAATTTTCCATTGTTAATTGTGGTTGTCCAGTGTTTGTCACAAGATGGCGCCAAACGGTAATCTTTGTTGGCACGGAGGGATTTTAAACATACAAGTAGTACCGGCTATGCGTTATTACTTTGGAGCGGTGATTATTTGAAAAGAACGAACCTGCAAATGTCTCAACTGACCAATCAGAATCAAGCATTCCAAAGAGCCGTGTAATAAAATTTTATAAACAACACTGTTTTTGTGTCATGGAATGTAGTTTTACAAGTTTTTCTTTAGGCGAGAAAGTATTTGTTTAGACTCCAATTATACGGTTTGTTAATAATGTTTAGCACTCATGAACCCACCGAAAGCAGCCTTACCTTGGCCAGTTCTTCTGGAGTTTGCCACTGGCTCTGATGTCTCTCTATAGTGGTTAAACATAAGATATAATTTGTTTTGGGTAAATCTAATGGGCAGTCTTTGGTCTCATTAATGATGTTTTATAAACAAGGTTTGGGAGGAGCATGATCAGATAATCAATCCATTCGGCACAGGTGCAACTCGTTTAAACCAATCATTCAATTAGCGCATCACCAATATATTGCCAGCCGTCTTACCTCCATCCAGCGACAGTTTCTTGGCATCCCTCCTCCACCCCTACTCCCCACTTCTAATCTGTTTCTATCCTAAACTAGCAGGGGTAGTTCTCTGGGTCCGGCCTGTATTCCGGCCCGGAACCCTTCCCCAGGACAGCACGCCAAAATATGCTTATTACTCAAGCAGATTAGATGTAAGGGCGAACTCGTGAACCTATTATTTGTTTCAGAGCAAATAGTTTTGGCTGAGGGCAAAATCACGTTATAAATGTAATGCTGTATATCAAAGCGCTGCCTTTGTCCTTTTGACTGAATTGCTTAGCAAACTTTTATTATAACTGTTTCTGTTGTTCATTAAAAAAAATATTTAATAAATATATTTTATATAAATTATAGTAGTCTTTAATAATCGTATTTAATATTGGGAAATTCAGTGTGTTCGCGATGGTGATTTTAGTTACTCCAGTTACATTTATAATAATTTAGTTACAATTATTCCAGCATTAGCTGCAGAAAATAAACTTTTTATGAGTGAGTCAACAGTAAAGACTTTTATATTGAAAGAGACTGAAACAGGGTTGTAAAGAAGGAAGTTATTTTTACTTTTAAATAAAAGGAAGTATTGTATTTCCACATAGACCAGCCGTTAACGATCTTTCCGTCATGGCCTGCGTGACTTTGCCACTTCCTGTGGAATTTTTTTTGCGACTAAGCTAACAGTTAGTCGACTATTAGGGGGCATCCCTAATTCAAAGTAATGTTTTATTGTGAATACACGATTAAGCTGAAGAATGAATGCTGTATCAGATGCAGTTTATCACACTCGCTCAGTCCATCTCTCTGTCATAATACAGTGAGCTTTCAATGAAGCAACTCAACGTTCCTTTGTTACTACTCGCATACAGTCATTCTAAACAAAAAGTGTCTTCAAAAATTGTAATCTATATACTGTTTTGTGGAAACAAGTGAACTAGATGATTTTCACTTCATTTGGTAGAAAAAAATATAGCCTACCACATCAAATTCTCAAAAGTCTTGTGAACAAATATTCTGAATGTTTCATGACCTTATTTCAGTGACTTCAAAAATTTAGTTTTTCACTAAGCACGCATAAATGTTGTTTTCTCAAAAACACAAATGTGTACATTCATGTTGCTTACATATTATTCTAGCCCAATATGTGCTGATTACAATGTAATCAGATTTAGACCATTCATATGTTTTTAAGATACTGAAAAAAGCACAAATGTCAGGGCATGTCAAAACTTCTCCAGGGCCCCAAAACACCCTCAGACCCCAGAGGGTTAAAGTGACGTTTTCAAATTAGTAACGAAGGCTTCAACAGTCAGCTTAAGATTTGTACTTCTGCACAAAAGAGGGTTTTTAAGGACACTCCGTTGTTGTTTCTTATGTTTTTAAACACTTTTCATCAAACTGTTGTATAAACGCAATATCACACTTGTAGCTGTAAGATATGGGTGTATATGGGCATGCTGTGATGGCCTGCAGCCTCCTGCCTACGGCAAAATCACAGCCATGCCGATATATAGCCATATGGCACAGCTACGAGTGTGATATTACTCAATCAATAATAATCAAAATGATTTTTTGTTGTTGTTGTTTATATTCTGTGGCGAAACTGGCTTTTAGCTCACATCTGCATACAGTTTCATAAACACTAGTAATGTCAAAATAGTATTGATCCACATATGTCTAACTAAAAGCTACATGGCACTTTTAAATTCTGGATGCAAACAAAGATTATAGAAGAAATTTGGTATAAACTGAATGTGAACTTATCATGAAATGTCTTTCTCACACAAGTCATATGGACTGCTTTTATGGTGCAACAGGTGTTTATTATTTTTGCAACAGGTGTTTTTTGTTTGTTTGGGGAAGTTGACAGCCTTTAGTGACTATAAACTACTGTAAGGCAAGGATTTGCTACTTTTTTGTTCTATGGCAAACATGAGGGACAGATAATAACAACAGAATTGTCATTTCAGGTTTAAACCATCTCTTTTAGTTTGTTTACCAAAGCAGCAAACAGACCAGGCCAGGATGCGCAGTTACAAATTATCTTCACAATGGTTTGGCAGAAGTATTTTTGTCACTGTCAAGAGAGTTCAAATCGTCCCTGATAGGGCTTTAAAGTGTTTGCATGCATGTGCTTGTGAGTGTTGCATCAGGGTGCGTGAAAATTTAATGTGTCTGTGCTGTGTAGAGGAAGATGACACAGATGTTGCACGGGGAGCATGTGTGACACTAAAGACACCAGACACACTTTCAATGAAGTAAAACACATGTCTGAGGGCGAGTTTGCCTGAGCAGCATGAAATCTAAACGAGCAGGAGGGGGAGAACATGTTTAAGAGAGAAAGGGGAATTTGGAGCTGAAGTAACCATGACAAGTGTTAGCTTTCCATTTATATAACAGATGAAACCATTCATTATCTGTCAGAAAACTGAAAGGCTTATCTGCATTTATCCAGTAAAGGTCTGTGCACTGATCTTTGGGAAATATTGGCGGAGCTGGTATACAGTGGCATTTTTAGCGGAATAGTTCACGCAAAAATGTTAAACAGTTTGAAGTTTAAACATCTTGATGGATTTGTTTATTACAAACATGCAGCTTTTGGCTTCACAGGGCATTAATTGGTGGACTGGAGTTGTTTGGATTACTTGTGGTGTTTTTATCAGCTGTTTGGACTCTCATTCTGATGGCACCCATTCACTGCAGAGGATTTATCGGTGAGCAAGGGATGTAATGCTAAATTTCTCCATATCTATTCTGATGAAGAAACATCCCTTCAAGAAAGATTGAAGTCTCAGCTGATTGAACACAAGCTTTGAACGCTTAATCAAATTTTGTGTTGATGACACCAAAGAAATGACAAGACCTGACACATCTAGGATCTCCATTCTTTCTGTGGCGATATGCCATCTCCTATCATCCTTTGAAGAGGGACCCCCAAAACTGCTGTGTCCATCCGTCCGAATCTACTTTACTTTTCACTGTGTCTAGCTGATGAACATTTCCAAAAAGTAAAAAGGATTTTTGGCTCTGCGGCGGCTGCCCCTGTCAACTTTTAATCAGGGATATTGAAAAGGAGTGTGTGAACGGGCCTTTTTAAGCCGGGGCTAATCAGACATGCCTCCGTGAACTGGACTGAAGCCAGGCCTGTGTGAAGACATTGCTCCGTCTCTGTCTTTGTTTCTTTCCCTTCTACTTTCTCTCCCCCCGTCTGATTTCATTTCAAAGAGGCAGATTATCTGAAATGAGGCATTCTATCTGGAAAAGAGCACTCAGGATAAGCCTTTACTGAAGATGCTTCTGTTTGAAAAGGATCGATGCGGATTGTCTCTCCCTCCTGTGCATCTAAGTCCGGGATTTCTGCTTTAAGGTGCTCTTGAGAAAGAAATACAAAGAATTTACTGCTCTTTGGTAAATGGACAAATCCCTAATTCTAATAAATGGAGCTGTAGACAACAGGTTCAGCTCTGCCGCCCAATCTTCTTGGAAAACACATGTGTCTATTTAGTATGCTTCTTTCCACCTCTACTCTAGTGTCAGACGCAGACGGTACGCCCACAACCTGTTCGGTGACTGTCTGATGCAAATTGCGCACAAAACTGGCAGGAAACCACTAATTGTGATCTGATTGGGTGTTGCTACGTATCTTCATCTTAAAGGGATAGTTCACCCAAAAATAACAATTCTGTCATTAATTACTCACCCTCATGTCGTACCAAACCCGTATAACCTTTGTTCATCTTCAGAACACAAAATAAGATATTTTTGATCAAATCCGAGAGCTTTCTGACCCTAAATAGACAGCAACGCAACTGAGACGTTCAACTGTAATGTTATAAGCTATGAGAATAATTTGTGTGTCAACAAAAATAATAACTTCATTCAATAATTTCTTCTCTTTTCTGTCAGTTGTCGCCACATTCATAACAACATGCATCAGGGTACTTTTGTGAACGTTGAAGGCTGACATGAAAGAGAAGAAATTGTTGAATAAAGTTGTTATTTCTGTTTTCTTTGTGCACAAAAAAGTATTCTTGTAGCTTCATAACATTTCGGTTGAACCACTGATGTCACATGGACTATTTTATCGATGTCCTTACTACCTTTCTGGGTCTTGAACACGTCAGTTGTGTTGCTGTCTATGTAGGGTCAGAAAGCTCTCAGATTTGATCAAAAATATCTTAATTTGTGTTCCGAAGATGAACAAAGGTAAAATCTATATTTTACATGCTCTCAGTGGATTTTTAAATCACTTTTTAATTCCTATTTTTCAACTCAGTTAAATGTTATCACACTCTCACAACAATCCAGAAGTAATCCAGAAGTAATCCACAAGACTCCAGCTGACCAATTAATTTCTTGTGAAGTGAAAAGTTGCATTTTGGAAAAAAAAAAAAACAAATCAATAATTTAATGAATTATTGCAATATTTTTATCAGAAATATTCAGGCATCCATTTATTGCAGAGGATCCATTGATGAAAAAATATGTAAGGATACATTTATCCAAATCTGTTCCTATGAACGGACTCATCTACATGTTGGATGGCCTGAGGGTGAGTACATTTTTAGCAAATTTTCATTTTTTTTTTTTGTCATTATAGGCAACTGAACAAATTTTGACAAGTAAAAAACACAAAATGACAAATTAAACAACAAAAATGTAAGAATTCTAATTAATAATTAATAAATTATGTAAGTTTATAAACATCAAAACCTGTAACTATACTATAGTTTACTCTTGAGGAGGGTCAGAAAGCTCTTGGATTTCATCAAAATTATCTTCATTTGTATTCCAAAGATGAACGAAGGTCTCACAGGTTTGGAACAACATGAGTAAGTAATCCACATAACTCCAGTTGATCAATTAATGTCTTGTGAAGTAAAAAGTTTATAAGAAAGAAATACACAGAAATATACAGGCAGCCATTCACTGGAGAAGATCCATTGGTGTAAAGTGATGTAATGTTGAATTTCTTCAAATCTTTTCTGATGAACAAACTCATCTACATCTTGGATAACCTTAGGGTGAGTACATTTTCAGCAATTTTTTTATTTTGGGGTGAACTTTCTTTAAGTCATAATAGGTAATTCAGCTCATTTTGACAAGTAAAACAATTATAAAGCACAAAATGATGAATAAAACAACAAAAATGTAAAACTTACCATTCAACATTTCCATCAAACCATTGTTTTTGCCAAAATAAAAGACATTAATAAATTATATAAGTTTATAACCATTAAAACTTGTGACTATACTACAGTTTAGCTCTTGGATTTAATCAAAAATATCTTAATTTGTGTTCTGAAGATCAACAAAGGTCTTACGGGTATAGAACAACATGAGGGAGAGTATTATTAATGACAGAAGTTTGATTAAATTTGAAAATAAAATTTATTTTAAGTGCTCTTAATGGATTTTAATCACTTTTTAGTCCCTATTTTTCAACTCGCTTCAATGTTATTGCAATAATCCAGAAGTAATCCAAATAAGTAATCCATGAGTAATCCACACTATCAAATAATGACCAAATAATGTCTTGTGAAGTAAAAAGCTGCCTGTTTTTACAAAACAAATCAATAACTAATTGTTCCGAAGATGAACGAAGGTCTTACGGGTTTGAAACAACATAAAGGTCAATAATTAATGGCAGATTTTCATTTTTGGGTGAGCTATCCCTTTAAAGGTATATTAATCTGGTTATTGTGTTTACTTGTTTATCCAGCAGCTAAAGGAAAAAGTTTGTTTGGGAAGACAGAAATCACACAAATGATATAACACCTAGCCCTGGACTCCACATCTATATTTAATTTGATAAATTTGACAGTACTTTTTGCTTTTAGCACAGTGGTAATGTAATTTACCATCAGGTTATATCCTAGCCATTAGAAAAACCTTTCTGATACCATATAAACAATATCATTTGCGCCACAGAGACACATATACGCACCTTCAATTTTCTAAATCAGCCCACTTTCATTTACAGATTACCAAGCTGCAAAGGGTTGGGGAGGTGTACAACTGATATGTAATTATATTCTGGTGTAATATCTCTCCCGCTCTCCTTGCCTGGTGTGTGATTACATTAGCAGAGAGCTGCAGTGCTGTACTGCTCTGCCTGCTGTGGTGGTGCTGTCGGTGGGTTTGTTACCTTCAACATGCGCGTGTTTCTGTGCAGGCGCGCTCGGTCATGCCGCGTCTAGACCACTAATCTAAATTAAAACGATAACAACAACTTATTTGGCAGTAATTAAGATAGATTTTACAGTATAAAATTAATGAAGGGGCGTATATTTTCATCTGCAGGAATAATTAACACGAGGCAGGAATGAGGAGAAAAACACCCTACAAGCCAGTCTATGGAAACAGTGAAATGTCATATTGCTACACATGAAATGATGGCAGGATGTGAAAAATTTTAATATCAAAGTACTGGAAAAAAGTAGTAAAAAAGTATTTTTTTTCTCAGAACTGCATGATATAAACTCGCAAATGCGAGTTATAAAGTCAGAATTGCATGATATAAACTCAAAATTGCGAGTTTTGAGATAAACTCATAATTCTGACTTTTTTTCTAGGAATTGTGTGATATAAACTCACAAATACAAGTTATAAAGTCAGAATTGTGAAATATAAACTCAATTCTGGGAAAAATGTCACAACTGTGAGTTTATATCTCAGAATTGCAGGTTTATATCTCGCAATTCTGACTTTATAACTCGCAATTGCTTTTTTTCGCAGAATTGCATGATATAAACTCGCAAATGTGAGAAAAAAGGCAGAATTGTGAGATACAAAGTTGCAATTACCTTTTTTTTTGGTGGCAGAGACTGGCTTCCATATGTCTGGGTATAAGGGTTATTATTAACAAACTAAACTTTTTTTTTTTAATAAATAAAAATCAGTACTTAAATGAAAATAAACATTAATGTCAAGGCATTAGTTTTCATTTTTCTTTTAACCTTTTTCGTTTAACTTAAAGTACTAAAGATGAAATACAAATGTATAACCATAAAAAAAATCATACAAATAATTTCAAAATGAAAAAATAAATAAATAAATAAATAAATAATAATAATAATAATAATAAAAATGATAAAACAGAAATATTACTAAATCTAAAATCAAAAATACAAAAATAAAAACTATTTAAAATATTGACAAAACTATAATAGTACACTACCGGTCAAATGTTTTTGAACAGTAAGATTTATTGTTTTTTTAAATAATTATTTTCTGCTCACCAAGCCTGCAATAAAATACAGCAAAAGCAGCAATACTGTGAAATATTTTTACGATTTAAAATAACTTCTTTCTATTTGAATATATTTTAAAATGTAATTTATTCCTGTGATCAAAGCTAAATTTTCAGCATCATTACTCCAGTCTTCAGTGTCATGTGATCCTTCAGAGATCATTCTAATATGATGATTCACTGTTCGAGAATTTTTTATTTTTATTATTATCAATATTTAAAAACAGTTGAGCACATTTTTCAGGATTCTTTGGTGAATATAAAGATCCAAAGATCAGCATTTATCTGAAAAAAAAAAAAAAGCTTTTGTAATCATTGTAACACTATACAATTTGAAATCTTGGAGTCAGTATACTATTGTCACGTATGTGGTCTATCCTGTCATTATGAACTCTTGCACAACACATTCTGGACTTCATTCCCCACAAGCCACTGCACCAATCACTGCACACACCTGCTCCTCGTTTCCCACTGCACTGATTGCTGCACACACCTGTTTCACATTGACTCTCATGCATTTAAGCCACTGACACACACACTTCCGGGCGAAGTCTTATTGTTCCGTATGGTCATTATTCCGAGCGTTTCTTTCCGTGTTTGTTTTCCCTGTGTTTGATTCCTGGACTCCTCCCCGTGTTTTGATTCTCGCTGCCAGCCCCGACCTTCTGCCTGTGTTTGACTACTCTTTGGATTATCCTCGTTGTTGTTGTTTGCCGGTGATTGACCCTGTCTGTGTACCACGCCTTCTTAATAAAGCCTGCACTTGGATCCGAACGTCTGTCTCCCAAGTCCCCCATTGTGACAACTATATTATTATTTATTTTATTTTATTATCTTTTTTGAGGGGGGTGGAGGGAAGAAATTACAGAAATGAATATTTTTATTAAGCAAGGACACTTTAAATTAATCAAAACTGATGATTTATAATGTTACAAAAGATTTCTATTTCAGATAAATGTTGTTCTTCTGAACTTTCTATTCATCAAAGAAACCTGAAAAAAATCTGCTCAGCTGTTTTCAACATAATAATAATGAATATTTTTTTGAGTAGCAAATCAAAATATTACAATTATTTCTGAAGAATCATGTGACTGGAGTAATGATGCTAAAAATTCAGCTTTAAAATCACAGGCATAAATTACATTTTAAAATAAATTTAACTAGAAAATATATTTTTTTTAAATAGTACAAATATTTCAAAACGTTACTGTTTTGCTGTACTTTGGATAAAATAAAAGCAGGCTCGGTGAGCAGAAGAGACTTCTTTAAAAAAACATTACAAATCTTACAGTTCAAAAACTTTAGACTGGTAGTGTATATCAATGACAGTTCTTAGAGGCAGCCAGTCATTCATGCAAATCGCTCAAAACCACACAGATCCACAAGTCATGTAACAATCAATAATTTTTATGTAATATCCTATAATTTGTATTAAAATATGTTGATGGAAACCTGGCTGAAACATTTAGAAATTTTCATTAAGGTAAAGGCTTTTTGGAAAGCCCAGAGTTAATAGAGCTGCATTGACAGTCTTTTAATTTTTAATTTTAAAATGTAAAATTAATTATGCTAAATCATATTTAAAAAGAAAAAACACGTCCAATGACTTGCACAAAATGTCACATTCATTTGACAAGTGGCTCAACAAAATAAAATAAGATATACATACATGGAGTAAACAAGCACTGCCATTTCTGACTTACAGCACACTAGATTATATCCTCTTTAGATTCTGAACTTTGCCATCTGACATTTTAACGCATATTTGTGTGTATAAACCACATCACTGTATATGGATTCAGATGTCTGGTGGTACAGTTTGTGTTGAATGTTTGGATCAATAGTGCTAATACAGACATACCAACCCATACTGCCTCTTACACTGAGCTCCTTATCAAAGCGGAGGCTGCGCTGCTTTGATCTGATGCTCAGTGAGGAAGCGTTAAGACAGGACATCCAGGCACCAGACCTTGACCTCAAGCTTATGGTGAGCAGATTGTGCATTAGCAACCGTAAACATTTCACAAACATACACCATTGCAATCCCAGCGTTTGTTCACTGAAACATAAAGTGAAACCTAATTTTCACTTGCATTCTAATCCTCATTTTCAGATTTCTGGCTCATCACCTCTTAAAATACTGCCAGTGATACTTTGAGCTGTTAAACAGTTACCGAGGAAATGTCACATCCATTTTCTCAAGATCAGGTCGAGGAAGTAGATTTTAAGTGGATTGCCTTTTAACAGATTGAACTTTTCTTCCTTTTTTGTTTGGAAACTGCTGCCTTTAGAGGCTTGACTGCCGAAAGGCAGATGAGAAGTGGCAAAAAAACCCTTGTAATTTAAAGAAATAGTCCAACTAAAAAAAAAAAAAAAATGAAAATGTACTCACTTCCAGGCCATACAAGATATAAATGAGTTTGGTTCATCAGAGGAAATTTGGAGAAATTTAGCATTACTTTATTTGCTCACCAATGGATACATTGCAGTGAATGGGCGCCGTCAGAATGAGAGTCCAAACAGCTGATGAAAACATCACAATAATCCAAAAGCGATCCACACGACTCCAGTTCATCAATGAATGTCTTGTGAACAAACAAATCCATCATAAAGACATTTTCCATAAAGTTTTCTATTCAAAATATTGCTTTCTCCAGTCAAAGAAGTCTAAATCAGGAGAGAAATATGCACAGATCAAGCAGTTTTTACAAGTGAAATCTGTCCAAAACATTAGATTTTGACGTGAAACAACAACAGGAGGAGGCATTATTATAGATTATAGAATCATATTTTTATTAAAAGCTAAATTAAAGTAAAAACACCTAAATAATGGATTTCTTACAAATATGGAGCTTTTCACAATGTTTTCACACAAGACATTAACTGATGGACTGGAGTGGTGTGGATTACTTCTGGATTATTATGATGTTTTTATCAGCTGTTTGGACTCTCATTCTGATGGCACCCATTCACTGCAAAGGGTCCTTTCGTGAGCAAGTGATGTAATGCTAAATTTCTCCAAATCTGTTCTGATGAAGAAACAAACTCTTTTACATCTTGGATGGCCTGAGGTTGATTATATTGTTAGCAAATTTGCATGTTTGGGTGATGCTTAAATTTCAAGACCATTAAATAATCACAAAATTTACAGACCTCTATTGAACATATGCAACCTCTAACATAAAAATCATCACTCAAGTAGTCTTCTAATTCTATCTGTTCTCATTAAAACATTCTAAATTCCTTCATTACTGTCTGAATCCCTTGGTGGCATAAAACAATACATTATGGATTAGAATCTTTCTGAGATAAATAGCTTTGGACAGACATATAACTGCATTATTAAAGCTCCAGTGGGAAAGATGTGACACTTCAAGAACTGCCGCAACAAATCCAGAGAGGTGCATTAAAAATGCATGTGTGAGTATTAAGTATGTAGAAGTGCATTAAGAATGTATTATGTATGTTTACGCTTCAAATCGATAACATCTGAGTTTCACCGTGTTTATCTTGCTTACATCCTACTGTATTTACTCCAATGACACTAGGTACTGTTTTTAAAAGGTCATGTAACAACTATAGTACGCTGTTTGCAAACACCCTAGCGTATGGATGTCTATTTGTGACTGCAGTTCTGCAGATAGTCAACGAATAAAATCTCGGAGTCAGCAAAGTGCTACAAAGTAGAAAACCTTGTCAAATCTAAATGTAAAACTTGCTTATCACCTCTGGGACCACTGAATGTGGTTTTCTATTGTACACTGGTGCTTCACATCCATCTAAATTTCCTGATAATTTACTCACCCCCAAGTCATCCAAGATGTTTGTGTCTTTCTTACTTCAGTCGAAAATAAATGAAGGTTTTTGAGGAAAACATTCCAGGATTTTTTCTCCATAAAAAAAAACTTCAACAGGGATCAATGGGTTGAAGGTTAAATTGCAAGGTTTAATGCATGCATTACGTAATCAAGTAAGAACAAGTGTGACGTAGGCGGAAGAACCGACCCAGTGTGTACAAAGCGAACGTGCAAAGAAAGTCAAACGCCCTTTACAAAAAAGGTAAAACAACGATGTTAGACAATTTTGAAGTTGAAGGAGAAAATGAGATGGAGTTTTGATGCATAAAGTCGCAGACGTGCATCACAGAGGTAGTGCAACATGTATATACATTTTAATTCTTTTAAGAAAATTACTAATAGTTTCGCTAGATAAGACACTTAGTCCTTGCCTGGGATCATGTAGAGCCCTTTGAAGCTGCATTAAAACCTGAATCCTGAATCTTGGATGACATGGGGGTCAACGAGCAATACTTCTACAGCATTTATTCATCTTAATTCAATATATTTCAACAATTTACAATCCGATGTTAACAAATGTAATAAATGATGCAAAAAACTGTATATATGGCATGTTGTCAGTTAATTTTAGCTAAAGCATTGTCTAATAAGACAAATGAGACCATATTGTAATGCTACCCATAAACCATATTAATTTATAATGCTGCACATGATTTTCCACAAATAATGCATGAAAAAAGCAAATCATTTTTTGTAAAGTTAATCTCAAACCCTTCTTTTCGCCCTCCCAAGCACAAAAGTGAAGCTCTTTTTTAAGAAAGAAAAGTAAAGCTCACACAATGTCGTCGATTTAGACCGCATCTTGGGAGAAAATGACTCTCTTTCAGCAATTCCCGCTGCTGATCTGTCATTCCTCAGTGGTTTATTTGAAAAGTGACGCTCAAGCACAGCAGGGGTCCAGCACCATTGAGAGATGAATGGAAGGTTGAGTAACCCTCAGAGCTGCAATTATCCTAAACACTAGATGGTCTTTTTCCCTTTAACCTCATTGTGACCCTTCATAGAAATCGTGAGCCGTCTTATGCACGCCTATAACACATCGAAAATCAGCAGGCTCTCATCAAACTTTAATAACTACCGCTGATGACTGGTTTCTTGACTGCTCCAAAGACGTCCTGCTGGGTTGTCCTCTGGTGACTTTCGTCTAGCAAACCTTTTGACCCTAATATGACGTTTTATCCTGGTGTGAGGGAAAAAAAATCATTTTTCTCCAAGACATGCTGTGAAAAACAGTTCATTGCCTGAAATGGTGGAGAATGTGGTGCTGTTTTTGATGGTGTGCTCTACAGTTCCAGAGCAGAACGCTCAACAATACTCCCACCGCTTCTTTCTCAGCCTCCGAGTTGCTCTTTGGCCCTGTGTGCCGAAAGTAAGAGTCTCTATAGAGGTGTTCTGATTTCAGAACAGCGTGCCCTGGCTAGCCCTCCTGTCACATCAAATCTCTTCCTGATCTTGGTGGATGTGCTTGGAGAGAGATGGGTAAATATTGGGCCTAGGCTTGGATTAAGCTGGCCAGATATACCATCACATTACAGATGGTAGGTTTAGGCTGTGAGATTTACCCAGAGCTCACATCAGAATGTGTTATGGGTAATGGTACAGTTGCAGTGAGTGGAGAAAATGCTTCAGCCAGAACCTAAAGATTGTAAGACTTACCTCATAATTTACTCACCCTCAAGCCATTCTAGGTATATATGATTTTCTTCTTTCAGACAAATATAGTCAGAGTTATAATAATGTCCTGGCACTTCCAAGCTTTATAATGGCATGGTAAAAAAGTGCATCCATCCATCATAAAAAGTAATCCACACAGCTCCGGAGGGGTTAACAAAGGCCTCCTGAAGCGAGTTAATGCATTTGTATAAACATATGAATATTTAAAACTTTATAAATCGTAATCTCTAACTGTTATCGTAAACTGCTAACTGTCACACGCACATACACAAGAGATATTTGTTCCAGTGGATGACGTAGCTTACACTATGCCTACATCCTACGTTATCCCCTGGAACGCCACTCTCTCTTAAACGTGTATACGACATCAAGCGGAAGCTAGAAATAACGGTTTATAAAGTTTAAAAAAGATGGCTTGAGGGTGAGTAAATCATGGGGTTTGTTTAATTTGGGGGTAATCTATCCTTCTAATGCCGCCATGGGAAGAGATGAGGGCTGCCCCCTAATAGTTGACTAACTATTAATCAACAGGAAACGCTTGGTTGACTAAAACTGTATTAGTCAGTCGCAAAAAAAAAAAAAAAAAAAATTTCCACAGGAAGTGGCAAAGTCACGCAGTCCAAGACGGAAAGATCATTAACGGCTGGTCTATGTGATAATATAGTACATTGGACAGGACATCCAAACACTCACATATCATTCGTCGACCCCAAATATGGCTGAAATATGTAAGTAGTAGCAACTTTACATGGCAGCTCAATGTAACATAACATAAATTGGGGGCTCGTCATCTGGATATGAACCGCCTTTTGTTTGAAGAGCTACTTTTTGTAGCATGCTTCGTTACTTAAATGCTTTTTGGCTGGACTGCTATTTTTGTGTTGTAGAATGCTTTGTGGTGATGTATGTGCTACTTCGATGTTCTGTAATTTGTTTCAATAAGTTGAGGCAGTTCTACTTGTGTTTTGTAGCTTATGTATGCATTTACTACCTTTGTGTTTGTTTTTATCATGCTTTTGTGTTAAATGCAGTGCTACTTTTGCATTTTGGTAGCATGCTTTTGTGTCTTATAGCATGCTTTTGTGTTTAGTGCTTTGCTACTTTTGCTTGGTAGAATGCTTTTTGTGTTTTGATGCATTTCTACTTTGTCTCTGTAGCATGCTTTTGTGTCTAAAGCACTGCTACTTATTTGTAGCATGCTTTTTGTATTTGATGCATGGCTACTTTGGCATGTCCTTCGGTTGCATTTATTAGTTTGAAAGGTTGGTTTTGACCAATTTTTGCCATTCTTTTGTGTAAACCATTTTTTTTTTTCAGTGGTCATGGGCTGAAGTTATTTCATTTGGTTTAAGTTTTTGTATTAGCTTATTTGTTTATTTGCAGTAGGTGTTTTTTTTTTTTTTCTTACTCCCTTTTGAAATCTTTTTGTCAGGGAAAATATTATGATTGAGGATTTTGATTTGGAGAAGTTTGTTCAGTCTCCTTCTTTAGAACAGCTTTATAGCTGTAAGAAAGCAGAACTTTGCAGATTTGATTTGCATGAAGACTAATTTGTTGAAGGGTCTTAGAATGTGAAGGAACTAGAACTTGAAATGTTGACTTAAAGAGCTGCAGGTTAAAGAAGTCAATTGCAAGTGACAAAGCTGAAAAAGGTTAGAACTGTAGACTAGAAAATTGGAAATGGATCGATCTCTGTATTTGAAAAATTAGAACTTTGAGCAGTTAAAAAATCAAACAGCTGCAACATCGGAAGCTAATGTTGACTTCGTTTATGAGAACATCTATTTGGTCCCTCCATTCATGGAGAAGGATGTGGATGAGTACTTCACTCATTTTGAGCATGTAGCTCAAGTATGGATGGACCTTACTGCTGCAATGTGTTCTATGTGTTCCTATGTAGAGTTTGCACACATGTGTTTCTCAGGAAGTTACAGATTTTGATCATCTTGGAGAGATCATTCTTGAGGAATTGCTTTCCTGAGACAATGGCAAGGCTCTTTATTGAACAGTAGGTCCTCTAGATACAGAGCAGCTACTTTAGTGGATGAGTTCGTGTTGACTCCAAGTGTGTTTGTTCAGTCATCTTGTACAGAATCTGATGAGAGTATTGAAAATATTGCAGGTCTTAAATCCAGATCCTTAATTCAATGCAAGAAAAGAGTTTTCAGGAAAATGTGTCTGACCTCGATTACAAGCTGGTTTGTTTTTATTACTAAAAGCAGGATCATGAAATGGCTGATTGCTTTGTACTTCATATAGCTTGTACTTTGGTGTCTAGAAATGACATTTGAAGTCCCTGTCAAGGCTCTTCGTTGAGTTGAAGTCCTCTGTAATATTTGGAGTTGCTGTTGAAGTGGTCAAGTCTGAATTTCATGTCTTTTATTTGTGGCTGGAAGTAAAGTTCTGGTTAATCCAAAGGGTCTACACACTCCTTTGTCTGTTCAGAGTCAAAATGAGGTGTCCACGAACCATCTAGACCGATTACCTGCCTGCATCATTACCAGAGCTGTGTTTAAGCAACTACAAAGTAAGTCTGTTTTAAAAGATTTTAATGAAGTTAAGGTGATTTAAAACACTTTTTTTTTCTGATTTGGAGTCTCAAATTGAAGTTGTATATTGGGACATTTGGTCTGTGTTGGAGTTTTTCATCATGGATTGTGCGTATTCCATTCATTAAAAAAAAATAATATGTTTAAATTATATTTAATGTTTTATGGGTGGGGGTGTCACAATCTGGCTGAATGGAGGAGTGGAGATGAAGCAGGTGAACCGGATTAAATGAATATAAACAGTTTTATTAAACAAAACACTGAAACTAATACAAACAAACAAAAACCCGGGAACAAGCAATGATAACATGTAACAATACATCGACGGACACTGGGGAGTGAGCAGACACAGACTTTATACACAGAAACATGGGCGTGGTCACAAACAAGATAACAAGATGACGAGGGGGAAATACAAATATGGGCAAGACTAGACCAAATGAGACAGAACTAAAGGGGGAGACAAGGACTAAACCATTAGAACTAGAAACATGGGGGGAAAACACTTGGAAAACATGACAGAACAGGACAAAACACAGACATATTCCTGACAGGGGATGTTACGAGCCCCTGCTCTTTCTCTCATTGTTTTTTTTTCCTGAGTGCAGCTGCTAATTGGATGGGGGTGGAGACTAGCACACACACCTGAAGCCTCTGCCTATTTTAGAGCTGCTGGTTGCACTTCAATGGCGGCTTGCCCTGGGAACTCTGTTTTGCGTTTGATTATGGGTTTTGTTTTCCTTATTTTCTTTTGTTAAGGATGGTGAGTGATTGTTTGTTTAGTTATAACATAGAAAGCATAGGTAAGTGAGCTGACCCGGAAGACTTTTGTTGTGTTTAATTTCTTTCTCGGGAGATAGGAAGTTTTTCTTAACTCTTCAGTAAGTTGTAGTCTAAATTAGTTAGCTCACCAATCCTTATTTATGATTTAAGTTCAAGTGCATTTCCTTTTGTTTTCTGTTTTGGTCATATTCTCTTACTTTTACAATAAAACTTTTAACTTTTTGCTCTGGCCACTGTTGTTTTTGTTGGTTTTAGAATGGCTCTTATGTTGGTCCCTAAATGGGTCGTAACAAATATTAACCTAGAAAAATGTGCACTATTGAAGTGTCTGGGTGGAGTGTGGAAGCTAACCAGTAGCGCACTTACTGCATGACAGATGGAGGCACCTGTGCGGTCACTTGCTCTTAAAATACTCCATAATTTTTGGTCATACAGATAAAAGTAATACATCTTTAGAATCTGTAAAGATTAAGTTTATTTGTGAATAAGTTTATTTGTGTGCACTCAAAATATCAATGAAATGTTGCGCTTTTGTAAAATAATTATGCTAAAGCAAACAGGATGCACTTTCTGACATCTTGGTCTCTGTGAACTTGAGTAGGTAACTTCGAAACTCCATGTATACTTGCCTTACAGACATGAAAAATGTATCTGTAGAGAGTGAAATGCCTACTTTTAAATGAACCAATTCAAATAGAAAACAAAAAAAGCCAAAAAAAAAAAAGCACTAGTTTTTCAATAAATTAATCAAAAAATTATAAAAAAATGTTAATGCTGTTTTTTTCTGACACAATTATAATTACTATATTTGCCGGTGCACTGTGGCAAGCTTGTTTGTGTGCGCTTGAGTGCTTGTTAGGCTATGTTTGCAATTAATGGCTCATTATTATGATTTATATGGTATATTAATAAATGTGCAACTCACAGTCGACTACTGCTAAAAATTAACATCTACTAGTCGATCAGAAAAATCTTTAGTAGAGGGCAGCCCTAGAAGAAATAAAGTGAAACATTCTAAAATAACATTCTCATTCAGCAAAAGTACAGTGCAAATATTTTAAAATCATTGTTGAAATTAAGTATTACTTGAATATTATTCCTTTTTAAAAAATCTAATGACTTTTTTCTAGATCTGTAATTAGAAATAACAAATTGCCTAATATTCCCATGTTTTGCATGAGTGTGGCAACCCTATAGTTATGTGCCATCTCATTATTTTTCCCTTCGTTCTACATCCATTTCTCATTCTTTCTTACTTTCCCCGTCCATCTCTCTTCCTCCTTCCCCAATTTCTCTCTCCATTACGCCCACAAACAGCAGCTGAAAAGGTCTGGCACTTGTTCAGAATCCCAATGATCACCCTTCCCAAAAATGTCAATGGATGGAAATCAGGCAACGTCACCAGACTGAGGATTGAAGCGTGGCATTATGGGCGACCAGAAAGCTCCGACTGTGTGTGGTGGGAGGGGAGGAGTGGTCTTCTTGCCACTCCAGCCCAGTCAGAGGCCTGGTGAAGGGTATAAATCAGCAGTTAAAAGTGAGGTGCCTCGGGCTGATTGGTGTATAATTGAGTGTCTTTTCCGGACATTTCTCAAGGCTCTGGCTCTGATCATTTTAATTTTGCGGTGTGACTCAGGTTCTGGCCTAATCAGAAGAATCTGTGTCCTGTGAGATTTGCACACCAGAGCCAGTGTGGCTGAATGGTGTTTAATATAAGAGAGTTGGTTTATAAAGTCAAAAAGGGAAATGAAATTATGCTGCAGAGAATTAAATTCATATCTTGAGTACTCGACTACTAATATGCACCCACAACTTTGGGTTTTCATGGATGGCTGGAAAAGTTACAGGTCTAAAAAAAGAGTGTGATACGTTTTGGCAGTACTTTTAAAGGTCCAGCATAGTTTAGTTTTTATTATTATGATGTTTTATGAGACATTAATATGTAAATAGCAACGGATTCTATTTTTGGTAACGTTACTTACCCTCAAGATTTTCAAAATATAAATAAGTTTGTTTCTTAATCAAAACATATTTGGATAATTTAGTATTACATCACTTGCTAACCAATGCATCCACTGCAGTGAATGGGTGCCGTTACAATGAGAGTCCAAACAGCTGTAGTCCATCAAATAACATGGATTTCTTGTGGACTATTGTGATGTTTTTATCAGCTATTTGGACTCTCATTCTCGGTTTGCTAAAATTAAAAACAAAAAAGTTTCTCCAGATATACTTTCTTGAGATGCATACATGTTATTTAATAGCCTTTGGCATTGATTGACTGCTATGCTATGGATGTGACTGGAAGACCAGAACTGGTGTCATTTTCTTACTTTGACGCCAACCTCAGTGCTGATGAGTGATTGGGTCGGGGTAGATTCCTCTGAAATATCTCTCTGCATCTCTTTGTTTCAACATCATATCATCCATCATTCTCAGGGGCCACCTCTCCTGCCCCTTTCCATCACCTTCATCCTTCCTGTTCCACTGTTTCCATAGTGATGTGTGCTTGTGCTCATAATGACTAAGTATCTCTCAAAGAGGCTGCGGGGACTGGCAGGAACCCCTCTAATTTCTCTCGGCCCTTTTCTTTCTACCACTCTTGTCACGTTGATGCAAGCTCACCTTTTAAGAACAGTCTGGAGAGAACACAAAAGCGTCTGAAAATGCAAAGCGCACATGGTGTCTGAAGACAAGCGTATAATGTCACCGTGTCCCTTGTGTATGTTAGTCACATCAAAACAAAACGGTAAAAATAAACCTGTTTAAGAGTAATAGGAATAAAGGTATAAAAATAGAAAATTGTACATGTTTAAAAATGTCCTGATAATTTACTCACCCCCATGTCATCCAAGACGTTCATGTCTTTCTTTCTTTAGTCGCCAGGAAATTAAGATTTTTTGAGGAAAACATTCCAGGATTTTTCTCCATATAGTGGACTTCAATGGTGGCCAATGGTTCGAAGGTCCATAGTGTAGTTTCAATGCAGTCCCAGCTGAGGAATCTTATCTACTGAAACATTTTATAAAAAATGACTTGTCTTGCACTAGCTCGACTTCACGCATTGCATAAGTGAACATGCAAAGTAAGTCACATTCTCTTTACAAAAAAAGTAAAACAACAATGTCAGACAATTTTGGGAGGAGTTGGAGGAGAAAATAAGATGGAGTTTTTCACCCTACCCTACCTTTTTGAACCAAGTACACAGACGAAGAACTCACTACGTGTGAACTTTCCAATATGATTACATTACGTATGATCGTAGATATAATGCAAGATGACCATTTGTTGTTAAAAAGTATATATATATATATATTTAAACTTTTTTTTAGAAAATGGATGACCGTTTATCTAGATGAGACTCTTATTCCTCGGCTAAGATGAAACTGCAATTTTCTTCAACCATTTGGCCACCATTGAAATCCACTATGTGGAGAAAAATCATGGAATGTTTTCCTCAAAAACTCTTTCTTTTTGACTGAAGAAAGAAAGACATGAACATCTTAGATGACATTGGGTGAGTAAATTATCAGGAAATTTTTATTCTGGAAGTGAATTAATCCTTACTCAAAATAAAACTATTGAAACATTTTTGTTAATTCAAATAAAGTTGAAAATAAAAATAAAAATAAAAATGTTAAAACTAAATTAAAATTAGAAATTTACCTTGGCAACTGAGTTTGAGTTGAAGCACTAAAGCCATTAAAGGCATAGTTCACCCAGAAATGAAAATTTGATGTTTATCTGCTTACCCCCAGGGCATCCAAGATGTAGGTGACTTTGTTTTTTTTTCAGTAGAACACAAACAACGATTTTTAACTCAAACTGTTGCAGTCTGTCAGTCATATAATGGCAGTCAATGGGACCCACGGCTTTGAGAGTCAAAAAAACATAAACAGACAAAACCAAATTAAACCCTGTGGCTCGTGATGATAAACTGAGGTCTTATCACACACACACACACACACACACACACGTTGGGTTTACATGTTTTATGGGGACATTCCATAGGCGTAATGGTTTTTATACTGTACAAACCGTATTTTCTATCGCCCTACACCTACCCTACACCTAAACCTAGCCCTCACAGGAGATTGTGCATACTTTTACTTCATCAAAAAAAACTCATTGTGCATGATTTATAAGCCTGTTTCCTCATGGGGACCTGAGCAATGTCCCCACAAGGTCAAAATCTACTGGTATTCCTATCCTTGTGGGGACATTTGGTCCCCACAACGTGATGAATACCAGGTACACACACACACACACACACACACACACACACACACACACACACACAAAGGTCTAAGCAAGAAACTGAACAGTATTTATATAATTTTTTGCCACTGATCCACCTCAATGTCCAACTGTCCTGTGCGCATTCACAACAGCTTATGTGTGACAAAGAGCTCAGGACAGTTGAATGTTGCGGTTGATCAGAGGTAAAAATATAAATACTGTTCAGTTTCTTGCACAGACTGACTGTTTTGTGTGTTAAGACCTTAATGTATTGTCACAACCAGCAGGGTTTAATTTGGTTTTATCTATGTATGTTTTATTGATTCTCAAAGCCATACATCCCATTGACTGCCATTATATGACTGACAGACTGCAACGGTTTAAGTTAAAAATCTTTGTTTGTGTTCTGCTCATTTTTGGGTGAACTTTCCCTTTAGGTTAAAAAAAGTAATATTAAAAAAAAAGAAATTAAAATGACAAATACACAACTAAATTACTAACAGTTTAACTAAAATTAAAAAGAAAAGTGAAAAATAAAAGGTAATCCAAAATAGACATTTTTTCATTTTTTTCATAAAGACTTAATAAAGCACAAAGGATATATGGACTATATTTATGATGAATTTATGGTGTGTTTTTTTGGAGCTTGACAGCTCCTGTCATTACTTTTACTCTATGGAAAAGAGCAGCATGAACATTTTTCTAAACTTCACATTTTGTGTTTTACCAAAAAAAAAAAAAAAAAAAGGTTTGGATCGCCATGAGAGCAAGTCAATGTCACAATGCTCATTTTTGGATAAACTATTCCTTCAAGAAATGCAGAGGAAACACAGATTTCTTAGAAGAAACCTAATGGAATAAGACAGACGCAGTGAGGGAGCGCACAGGGGAGAGAAAACCGGGACTGCTACAGCTGCTAAAGCAGAAGAAAAGAGTTTTTTCGCCCAGGAAAACAGAGGGGGAGGCTAGCAGAGACGGAGAGCCATAGCAAGACCGATCCAGAGGAAGAAGGTGGAGGGGGGAGACGAATGTAGAAGAGTATTGAGCCGTGGCCTGTGTAGCAGCATGTAGGCACTCGTTACTGATGTGGCAGAAAATGTGTGCCGACAGGAAACGAGGATGCCAGCTGTCCCTCGATTATGACATTACTGCGCAAGAATGGGCGACAGCAAAATCATATATGACTCACAGACGATGAATAATAGAGGCAAGAACCATGACCTTCTGGCCCCGCATTAGGGGCCACATACAGACTTCCCAGCCTCCCAATGCTGGCCGTATAAACAATGATACTAAACCACCATGAGAGGCTTGAGGGATTGCATTGACACTCAATAATTAATAGCAATTAAAATGAGTGTCTGTGCATGCAAAAATCACATCTGGAACAGCTGAAAGCAATGCCTGCAGCAAAAAAGCTTGTTTTTCCCTGCCAGTAACTGTGCAAACACCCAAACAACACCATCGGTGTGTGGGCAGCAAACATTATTATGCGGACATTCCATTAGTTTTTCAAAATAAGTGACCTTGTCTTTAGAATCTATTGGTGCAGAACTGTAGGGAAGTGAGGGAAGTCTAAAACAAGCATTGTACACAAGCATCATACAGCTTATATTCACAAATAAATACTGTATTAACATGTAGTGTATTATTAATGCATACTAGATATGTGCATATTTCTTGTTTGACTCTTCACATACTTAAAGGATACGTTCACTTTCAAAACAAAAATTCACAGATAATGTACTCACCCACTTGTCATCCAAGATGTTCATGTCTTTCTTTCTTCAGTCGTAAAGAAATTATGTTTTTTGAGGAAAACATTTTAGGATTTCTCTCCATATAATGGATGTGTATGGTGCCCCCAAGTTTGAACTTCCAAAATGCAGTTTAAACGCAGCTTCAAAGGGCTCTAAAGGATCCTAGCCAAGGGAGAAGGGTCTTATCTAGTGAAACGATTGACAATTTATTTACTTTTTAACTTCAAATGCTCATCTTGTTTCATCTCTGCGATGCGTATGCGTAGTCTGTCTAATCCGGGTCAACACAGTTGGGGTATATCAAAAAACTCCCATCTAGTTTTCGTCTTCAACTTCAAAATGTCCTACAAGGTTGTTTTACCTTTTTTTTTGTAAAGGGCATTGGATCTTCTTTGTTTGTTCACTTTGTAAACACTGGGTCAGTACTTCTGCAGCGATGTAAGAGGATTTTGAAGTTGGGGAAGAAAACGAGATGGGAGTTTTTAACTGTACTGACCCGGATAATATGCATTATTTTATTCTTCTGTAATTGTTCTTACAGTATAATATCAAGAGAGTTTTTTCTATTGCAGAAGTTAGAGATCCATCCATGCTGGATTTATAGGTCTGGGTAGCTAAAGACCCAAAAATGTCATAACGATTGGTGAAACATTCATTCTTTTAAGGGTTAAACTGCATTTTGGATGTTCAAACATGGGAGCCCCAAACATATCCATCATATGGAGAGAAATCCTGAAATGTTTTCCTCAAAAAAAAAAATCTTTACGACTGAAGAAAGAAAGACATGAACATCTTGGATGACAAGGGGGTGAGTACATTATCTGTAAATTTTTGTTCAGGAACTGAACTAATCCTTTAACTGCAAAATCAACCAAGCGTTCCAGGATTCGGATGGACAACTGGCTGTTTCATTGCAGTGTGAGTGCTGCATTTTTAAAATGCGATGTCAAGTTAAAAATAGTTCAACTTTCCGCTCCTCAGCTGGGCCTTGCAGATTTTTTTTTTAAGTGGTCAATCAAATTGTATGGGTGGCCCTGTTAGTACAGCCATCCGACGGTGAGAAAGAGATTATCATACAGTATGTGCATAGTTATTCCACCCCCTCCATTGGGGGATCAGCCGTTGTGTTTATACAAAGAGCTATGAACTCCTTTTTTAAATGCATTGTAATCTGCTTCCTGCAGCGGATGCAGTTGCGGTAATGTGGTTACATATGGGAATTACCATTAGACGTGAAAGAACCGGCTATGTCCTTGGTACTTGTCAACTTAGTAGTCACACTATTTTCAAGTCCAAAAGTTATGTTGAAAACACTAGCATGGGGCAAGAAATGTGGCCCGGCAAGCGACCGCTGCGATGCAGTCTGCATACCGGAATGTGCATGCTGCTAGTTTGGTCCCCTCAGGGACATAATCTCTAGAGAATAATGTTCAGCATATGAGACAGGGGAGAGCCATCAAGACTTAGCCATGTGGCCCACGGCACTGGAGATCATGCATATTTCATGGAAATGGCAAAAACAGACAGTAAGGGCCGCTAGGTCTCTCTGTGGTGCTCTTGAATGACAGCTGTGTGCTTTGGGCCGAGGATTGGTGGGTCATGTTTGGTAAGCAATATTTGAAAGTAGCATAACAGACTTCTTAAATGGCTTTCTAAAGGTATTTTGGAAAAACCTATGAATATCTGAACTCTGAACATGAATTCATATAAAGAAATGCATTTCTAGAATGGCAGTTGTCCGTAATGCAATTTCAGATAACACGCAAAATAAATAGGCTACTAAAAATGCTTCCAAAGCAGTGTTAAATAGACTACTGTAATGATCACTTTATATTATGAGTCAAGTCTCTCTCTTTCTCTGCCATTCTCACCACCACACTCACTATGACATCAATAAATGCAAAAGACTGAAGAGATTCAGAATCCCTCTAAGATCTTCTCTTATGTTTTATCCATGCTGGAGTAATTGCCACAGCTGGTTTCAACCTCCTTTTCCATCCTTCTGAAGAGCCCTAATGACTTCATATCACGTCAGTAAAGTAAAACATTGATGGCTCACACGTGCACTGCATCCTTCATATTTAAATAAATTGCAAGTGTGATGACGGTCCTACATCAGAGACATAGTTCTTTGCACCTGCTATGAAGCTGCTAATTGGTAGATAACATGTCCCCAGTACACTGTCCCAAAGAGCCTTGTTTCTATGATATTCTGGTGCAGTGATATGGCTGGGGCCCCCAGGGACTACCTAGACTACCTCTACTAGTGTTGTACTATAAGAATGCATTTTGATATAAGCCATATTAGTTCACTTCGAAAATGTACAAATAATGTATTCACCCCCTTGTCATCCAAGATGTCTTTCTTCAGTCGTAAAGAAGTTGTTTTTTTTTTAAGAAAACATTTCAGGATTTCTCTCCATATAATGGATATTTATGGTGCCCTTGAGTTTGAACTTCCAAAATGCAGTTTAAATGCAGCTTCAAAGGGCTCTAAATGACCCCAGCTGAGGAAGAAGGGTCTTATCGATCTGTTATTTATATCATTATTTACAATTTATATCATTTTTAACCGCAAATGCTGGTCTTGGTCTTGGTCTAGCTCTGCATGAACTATGTGTATTCCTGTTTATGACAGTTAGGGTATGTTAAAAAACTCTTGTCTCATTTTCTCTTCTCTTCAAAATTGTCATTTTGTCATTGTCATCGCTGCAGAAGACTCAGTGTTTACAAAGTGAACGTGCAAAGAAGGTCAAACGCCTTTTAAAAAAAAGGTTTTGAAGTTGGAGGAGAAAACAAGATTTTCGACATACCTTTACTGTCATAAACAAGAATACACACGTTTCAAATAACGTTACACACGTACAAATAAATTGTACATTTTTTTTTTTTTTTAGAAAATAACTGACTGTTTCACTAGATAGGACCCTTCTTCCTTTGCTGGGATCATTTAGAGCCCTTTAAAGCTCCATTTAAACTACATTTTGGAAGTTCAAACTCCATAGATATCCATTATATGGAGAGACATCCTGAAAGGTTTTCCTCAAAAATTATCATTTCTTTATGAATAAAGAAAGACATGAACATCTTGGATGACAAGGGGGTGAGTACCAAAGTTGCAAAGATCTCTGCATACCTGTAGTCTTAGTAGCTTCTCACCATGGTCCTGAGTAGTGTCACTGGCTTGTGATTTTTATTATTTTTTTAAAGGGTGGATAAATGCTTTTTTAAATAGATAAAATAAGTCTAACCTCCATTTGGATCTGTTATTCAACTACTTTACCTGTCGTTCTATATTTTTGTCATAGTATCGGTTCAGTAGTTAGTATCAAGGTATTTCAGTCTGGGTCTGAGGGTATACTGCAGAGTGGCTGTACTTACCACACATTTTACAAGATTACTGTAGATGTGTGTCAGTGTGCTCAGGATCTGCTGATCATCCTATTAGTCATCTCTCCTTACTCTCTTTATATGGTAAGTGAAATTTTATATACTGCAATGTAACAGACTATAACTAGCAAACGGTTAACCATGTCCCTTTAGTAGCTCTGTAGAATGCGTTATTTGTTTTCCGTGCCTTTCTAAATACGGATTCTTTATTTGGGCACATCGCTAACCTTTACCATGTTCTATCATACTCTGGTGCTAGGATATGGTTTAGGCATGTTGCTAGGGTGTTCTGGCTAGTTGCTAGGTGTTTACTATAGTGTCGAGTCAAAAGAGCCCACCCTTAAATCGCTCCAGCATTCTATTCCTGAGATATAATCTTTCATTTCAGGATAAGTCTTTGGGATTCTTTTTTTCATCCGCAAGGCAAAACTGTGATGTGGACTGCTTAGAACCATAATAGCACAATAAGCTGCATGATTTGAGCTTTCATATCCAGGAAGTTATGTGCCAAATGTTTCATCTAGAAGAAGAAAAATTATTCGCCTTAAGGAGTTTTCAAAAATGTTTCCCAAATACTCTTACAAACAGGTAGTCGTACCCCAAACTTGGGCCTTTGGTTGAGCCAATGTTGCTGAGTCGAGTCGCTCAAACAATCACAGTTATCCTGAAAGCCCCACAGAGCCAGTTTCCACCCTTTGGGGAAATCATCCTACGAATAGCTTACTTATATTTGTCTCTCTCTGCACATTAAGCTTGGATAGGAGAAAGTATTTTAACACTGAAAAAATGACATCAGCTTGGCTCTCTCTTATTCCTCCTATCGCACTGTAGAGCTGGTTGGGGTTATGTGGACTTAGGCATCAACCCACTTTTAAGATTTATGATTACACAAATGTGTGTACCCAAAGCGCACTGCCTTTAAACTGTAAACAAAGTCTAAGTTGCAATGGAAATGCTCGGCAGTTTGTTTAAGGCCATCTGCTGAGAGCTTTGCTTTTGCTGTGTGTTGGATTTAAAGCTTTTCAAACGGGCTCAGAGATGATACTCCTGCCACAGCGGTTTTAATCTCAGTCATGGCACTGTCTCGATGCCCTCTGCTTGCGCGTTCGGCCTCTACGAGAGTGTCGAATGTAAGAGAGAGGTGCAGTGGTTGTTTACTCAGCAAGGTAAAAATGGTGCACTTTTATTCCTGGCATCTTCAAGAGCTTTGACTATGGCTTCGGTAATGGGATCCTTCTATATAGGTGAGGCAGCAATCAGAAAAAGCAAGAAACTGGGATTGAGAGGGGGAAATAGAAGATGAGGCGGAGACAGGAAAGAAATAAAAGAGACACGGAAATTCTCATTGACATTTGAATAGACTGCAACAGCATTTCCGAGGCTTAGAGCGTGCAAAAGCTGAAGAGCCAGTGAATAAAAATATCATGTCAAGATGCCAGAGAAGAGAAGATGCACAGAGACATCGATAGATAGACCGAAAAGGAGGGCAGAAAGAAAATCACCACTAGACCCAGTGGTGATTTTCAATCCCCCCTTGTCATCGTGAGTGGGTGTAAAGTTCAGCCTCCTCACAAATTGGACGGGGGAATTTGTTCTCCCTTGACATTCTCTGCGGAGGTGTCACACAGAGGAGCTGGCCGCCTGCTCTTTGGAGGGAGATGACAGGGGCATTGTCAAGCCAGGAAACACGAGCCCCACTCCCCCTGCACTATCTGTTGTACATCACAACATGGGGGCAGCTTTCTGAATGCCGGAGCTTGCCTCGAAACAGCAGGGTGGAGAGGGAAGCGATGTAGGCACTCAAACGGACTCTCGTGAGAGGCTGTTTTAGGATTGGCAGATAAAGAGGTTGTAGATCACAGGGTGTTTGGGGGAATAAGGTGAACGTTTGTCTTAATTACCTCCCTGACATCTCGCAGCTGTCCGTGATGTTTGCAAGATACCTGAAAATGCGGATGATGAATCCCGGTGAGGGTTAGGAATGTCTGAAGACAGAGGGATCCTGTCTCGCGCTGTACCAATCTCTTCATCAACTACATCATCATTTCTCACACTCAGCTTGCGCTGGTGGCCACTTGGGAGATGGTAGGAAACTACCCACCCCACCCCATCCGACACAATTTCGCATGCTTCGCAAAATAAACTATGCTCTATCTGGGGAAATAGACATAGACACCTTCCAAATTAACTGCGACAAAAAGAGCTAGGCATGATCCCTCGATGTTTCCAGCTTATCACGGAATGTCTGGTCATTAGCAGATTTGCCAGTTAACACAAATGTGCATGCTTCTCCCAAAGGAACACATCAAGGTCCGATAATTTTGCATACTGCTGCTTTTCAGAAGCAAAACCAAATAAAACTGACTTGATTACTGCACGCTGCTGAAACCAACAAGGTCAATAATATCTGGAAAAAGCTGTTTGTTAGAATACATATCGATCTGGACGATAGTTGCATAACTGGTGCAAGAAGTACACAATTTGAAATCTGCCATCTTTACTCATGGTACCACCGAATTTCTGAACAACTCCTTCTTGCTCCTGGAGGCAAACGTACTGCAGAATTTGCCTGGACATTTCAAATGCAGGGGTGTCCAAACTCAGTCCTAGAGGGGCCACTGTCTTAAAGCTGAGTTTAGCTCCAGCTTGCTTGGAAGTTTCTAACATGCCTAGTAAGACCTTGATTAGCTGGTTGAGGTGTGTTTAATTAGGGTTGGAGGCTAAACTCTGCAGGACACCAGCCATCCAGGACCGAGTTTGGAGTCCCCTGGTCTAGTGAGTCTGAAGACCTTGATTAGCTGGTTCATGTGTGCTTAATTAGGGTTAAATCTAAACTCCACAGGACAGCTGTGTTCAGATGTGCTTAATTAGAGCTACAGCTAAACTGCTGTGGAAAGTCACTCTCCAGTAGCAGGACTAGACATTCCTTAGGTATGCAGTGCATTTTAATTTAATAAATTCTTTCATCCCTGAGAATCAAAACCAATGATCTTGGCATTGCTAGCGCTATGCTTTACTGTTTGCGTTACAGTGAGGCTACCAACAGGGGTTAACTGAGCTATATTAATGAGCTAAACCTTAACCACTTGGCTGAAACAGAGTTCAGAATATGGAGCTGTCCTTGGTCCTGAAACTACTGCAGTTCAATAATTGAGTTGTACTGAACCGAGTGCAGCAGGTAACTGTCCAGGGTCCTGAAAAGAAGTGCACTACACATCTGTCCAGCATCCTAGCCAGCTGTCTGAACTCGGCTGACACAATGCAGGGCTCATGTGAGAATCAGTGTCAGAAGGTTAGCACAACAAAACAGAGAACAAAGAGAACATGGGCAGCAGACGCACCATGTCGAGACGTCATGCGACCGGATTATAGACGGAGTGACACTGCAGAAGCCCTAATCCTTATCTGGGAGATTAGGAAAACATGACACTGTGCTCATCAAATCCTTTTAATCATCCAAATGCTCTGGTCTCCTCAAATTCACAAAAATGTGGCCAAATGGAAGGAGAAATGAATCTGTCTGGAAGTTACTGTCTGGCAGCATTGGCCCACATTGCCTCGGCACTCTTATAAAATATGCCTCACAGTTAGCATAAGGGCAGTTGTCTGCATTAAGAAGAAGATGTTTTCTAGTGGTGTTATTGATTAGTTTGAGGCAATTTAAATGCAACCTGCTCTTTAAATCCTATCAGTGTCTTGCTCCGAAGCCTGACAAAAGAAGTATGTTTTCTTTCTCAGGCGGCAAAAGTGGTACAAAAAAGAAGAACTGTACGTGTACAGAAAAGTCCTAAGGGGTTTCTAGGCAAGGTTTTGGATGATATTTTAATGGAGCAATAGTAGAGGAAGTCATGAAAAATTAAGTGCCAGCACAAGAGGAACGAGTCATTATGACCCCTTAACCTAGTGTTCTGATCTCGGTTTTCTCATAAGTTCTGCCTAAATTCTGTCTTTGGATGCTTCATATCTTTAGGAACAATGGCTATTTTCAGAATACGGTTATCAGTCATGTTTAAAGGTGCTAAATATGGTTCACACAGCTCAGGTATAAATGCGACTGACGACTGCGTTTTAAAACTGAAGTGACTCCATTTCATTCTGAGATGAAGAAATGAGTTGTGTGTCATTCAAAGGTTTTTGATGGAGTTGCTGTTTTTAGCATGGAATGCTCCCATGATTTTGTGGTCTGTGTGTGACCTAAATGCTGCGACCTAAAAAACGACTGTCAGTTAAAAATAATTTGACATGATCTTGCACCTCAAAAACTAAAGTCTAAGGACCCCTATGGGGCCACAAGAGGGTGCTAATAAGTCCAAAGTAAAATTTGCCATAATTATGGTTTCATTCTACATTCTAAAAACTCAATGACAGCCATAGTTTTAATTAACAGAGGAAATACTTTCCTGATTTTGCACATACAATAATATCTTATTATATGTGACACCTAGACCACAAAATTAAATAGTTATAAGGGTCAATTTCTTTGAAATTGAGATTTATACATCATCTAAAAGCTGAATAAATAAGCTTTCCATTGTTAGGATAGGACAATATTTGGCTGAGATACAACTATTTGCCCATACACACCCATACAATGTATTTTTAGCTATTGCTACAAAGACTGGCTTTGTGGTCCAGGGCCACATATTTGCTTTTTAACGCATATTTAGATGAAAAAGCTAAACCAATTCTGATTCCTGGTTCTGACTACAACAAACCAACCAAGTGTGAAAACACAACACAGAGGTATGAAGCAATAGTGGCTACAAAGCTAAAATCATATATGATACATGTGTTTGTGCGCACACATTTATTACAACAATGCCCCAAGGCAGAAGACACATGCTGCACCTGTACCGCTGTCATGTGGAATTGTGTGATGGTGCTCAAATTAAGTCATTACTACAGGCGTACTTCCTTTTCCCTGATGTCACGTACAGCAACCACAGAGAATTCCGCTCTCAGCCAATTCTACGTACACAGGCTCATTCTCATGCAAACATAAACACATGCACACTCCAGAGTCCTCATGGGGCTTTCCCAGAATCTTAAGATTCAATCTTTCATTTTATCTGCTCTACCATGGTTTTAAACAAACACATTTCATATATATATGCACTGGGATGTGCAAAACCTGACTAGATAAGGCATTCCGGAATGACTAGTTGACTCAGCTGACTAAACACCCTGCATAATTAATCAGGTTTCCAACTGAGTTTTATGCATCATTTAAATAAAATGTGTTGCGTTCAAAAACAGTAAAAATTAACGCAATGGAATGCAACAGGGTCTCTTTGTTTAATACAAACACACAGCTTTTTACTTTGGAAGATGTTAATTTATATACTGGGGTTGTGTGGATTACTTGAGATGCTTTTATTAACTGTTTGAACACTAAGTACAATCGTTTTACCATCTGATACCATCAATGTACCACAGTACAACCATAGCACAATGCTTTACCCGCTGTTAGTATTCTAATTAAACCAACATTAGCTAAAACAAAAAGGAAAGAAAGGAGACAAACTACTCTGCCTCCCTAATCAACTGCTCACTCTGATGACTTAACCATGGTGACTCATCTCTAGTAGATGAGCTTTTTGGCAAAAATCCACTCTACCCATACCCAGCAGGCAACTAGCCGCCTGAACTCTCTCACACATCCAACAAAGAATCATTCAGCACTGCTAACTTTGTCACCATAAAAACATTCTCACAAGAAAGCCTTTTCCCCTGAATTTATTCAGGAATCAGGGAACATGTCCGTACGCACGGGCGCTGTGATAAACTGCCCAATTCCACTATCGGCAAGTCTACAGCAGAAAGCCGTGCCTCCAGTGTGTTGTAATTGTGATTCTTGTTTCAGAGTGTGAGCCTTCAGGCTGCTCTTTTGGTTTATTCATGAGTTGGGTTTGAGGATGGGAGTGGTGGAGAAGAATCTTTAATTTTACTATCAGCCCGGGCCTGGCAGATCTATGTGAAGAAGCCTCTAATTAAAGTCAAAAGGAACATCGACCGTTTTCTAATGGAATAATTCAGATGAGCCATGTTTGTCCATGCCGGTCTCTCATCCTCCATTCTCATTCATTAGAATGCATTACACTTGTGTGATTTCTGGCAGCCTGTATTTGCTTCAAGATCACAAGCCAGTGTTGCCGTCAAAGAGAATTGCGCTCGCTCCCTCTCCCTCTCAAGTGTGCTTGCCAGTTGGTGCAGGAAGCGACCCGATGAGGAAGGCGAGGGATTATGTTAACCCTGTGAAGCCTGACATATGAAATAATAGTCTGAAAAAAAAAAAAAAAAATCTTTTTTAAATGGAACAGTTTAATGAACCCCTAGACAAAATAATAATTAAAAAGTTTGAATGCGTTTTTGTTGAGTATCATATTTAGTACATCAGGCTTTTATGGGTCATATACTACCATGTAGGAGAATAAGGAGCGCAAACATAAAGAAAAAAAGGGCAACATTTACATATTTTCTGAATGCAATTTTTATAACTTTTATAATCACTTAAATTTACCCAATTACTTTCATCAATATTTTAAACTGTTGTCGATAATAATCAGTGTTGGGCATGTTACTTTAAAAAAGTAATTAGTTACAGTTACTAGTTACTTCTCACAAATAGTACCTGAGTTAGTAACTGAATTACACTATTATAAAAGTAAGTAATTACCAGGGCATGTAACTATTGTGTAAAAATCCAAATATGTCAAATAACTTGGATGCCCCCAATATCAAATATGTTAAATGAATAAAACATTGTACACTAATCTACACTATTTAATGTTGCTGTTGGACAATGTGAGAGACACCTTCCATGGGCTAAATATCATGTTATTGGGGTCGCTTCAGTCCGCAGACATGAGAAACATCCAGCAGCAACACTGTTAAAACCTCTGGGGTTGAAGACCGCACTGGTCTGTCTCGTTTTTTTCTTGATGACCCTGAAAAGAACCAAAAATCTGTCATTTTTGATTGTGCAGATAAGAATAAGGTATCGCTTGAAACTGCAACGAGTCTACTTTTATTTGTGTATAGTCATGATAACAACAAAACAATGTGTTTTTGTAAAATAAAGAAAATAAACTCTCTCTGCCATCTCGGTCTCTGTCATCTTTCCTCACAAACACGTAAAAAAAAAAAAAAAACATCCTGAATCTCAGTGAATACCTGCCTCACAGACATGAGAAATATATGTATAGAAATCTTGAGATTTATACAGCTGAATAAATAAGCTTTCCATTGATGTATAGGACAATATTTGGTTGAGATACAACTGTTTGAAAATCTGAAATCTGAGGGTGCAAAAAAAAAAAAAAATCTAAATATTGAGAAAGTTGTCCAAATAAAGTTCTTAACAATGCATATTACTAAGTTTTTATATGTTTACGGTATGAAATGTACAAAATATCGTCATGGAACATGATCTTTACTTGCATAAAAAAACATAATTTTGACCCATAAAATGTATAACATGCTACTTGATGACTGGTTTTGTGGTCCAGGGTCACAATTAATTTTAATCACGAGTAGTAATAGATTGTTTATTTGTGCAGGGACAATTTTTGCCCCTTGTCCCTTGCCTTTTTAAGCAGAGGCTGAAAGTAAGCACTGTTGGCTTTGCGCAGCATTGCTGGATCGGGGCCGAGGAAACCACAGGTAACACAGGCATGGAGACCACACCACACACCAGGCATGAAGCCATCAATAGTTTCACAGAATACAGGTGTGAATATTAGAAGAGGACATGGCAGTAATATACTGTAAAAATGGCACATTAATAGACTGATCTTTTGTGTTCTTGTGAATGTGACGATTTCATTTTTGTGTGATGAAAAAGGTTAACAAAACAGTTCTTTTATATCTCGACAGCCAAATTATGTACTTTGTGATCGCAGTGAATAAACTACAAACCATCGACCAAAAATGAATCAGGCTAATCTGATTAGGACCACCTGAGGGCAAATTCTATATTAAAATTGCAGAAATAATCATGAGGCAATTAACCTTTAAATAAATATTTATCCACATTAAATATATAACAGATTGGCCAACTAACGTACTTTTGTGGTTCCTGCAATCCATTAGCACAGTTACATGCCGAATGGCTTTTAAGTACCATTTCAAAGCTTGTGGAAAAACCTAAACAGGAACTCAGCAGCAGCGAGACCTAAATTCGCAGCACTTTGAGAAGGATGTCACGCAACGTGGTTCCTTTGCGGATTGTGAGCGAGTTCCACTAAGCCTTGGAGACAGATGCCTCTCTAGTTCCCACACACTTCCCTCTTCGCCGAGCGTAGATGTTCACCCAATGGTTTTTCTGAAGACGCACTGTCAACATAACGACATGACAAGGATTCATGAAGCCTGACGGAAACGTTATCAAATATGCATTAAATCTCACGACTTGCGACACGGAGTCCCTCACAACATTTGTGGAAGTAAGCCACGTTGAGTGAGTCATGCGTGGTTTGTTGCCATTACGGGACGTTGGGGAGATGTACTGTATTATTCCAAAAAAACAGGATTGAAAAAACAGAGTTTTCAGAGTTAATTTGCTCTTGGTGTACACGGTGTACATTTGCTCAAGTGATCAATCAGAATCTCTCGAGACGTTTCTGAATTTCAGATTTAGCACGACTACATACTTATTTTCATTAACACCTAGCTAAACCCACTAATGAGATTCTTTAACCTGTGCCTAATTAGGCATCGGTAAGGACAGCAGGAGCCGATGTGGGATTTAATCTCCCAGGATTTCGCTTTGATCATCCCTTAACCCAGAGCACAGCCCTGGGGGCCTGGTTTTAGCCCACCAGCGCGCCTGTCCGGGGGTGAGAAGCACAGCGGGAAGGGTCGAAAGTCTAGAGTACTGTGGTTGGGGATGAAAGTCAGGATTGGGAATACAAAGGCGAAACGAAGGACTTTGCTATTAGGAAAGGTAAGTCTATTTACAGCTACGCTGTCAGGGGAGGAAGAGAGAGAACAAGGGAGTGAAAAAAAGACAGCTTCGGGAAACATTTCCCCTGATTGAGGAAGAAACAAGGTGAAACAAACAAACCAAGCACATGAAATGCAGTGAGAAGAGCTTCAAAGCCTGCAGGTTGATTTAGCAATTAAGTTCATTAGCATATGGTTGACTTAAGTACGCGGCTTTAAAACACAAAGACATCATGTCGAAAAACAACACAAGATTATACTCAGAAATAAATCATACATGACAGTGATACAGTTCGGTAACACTAGAGATACAATGTTCATTATACTAAATACTCCCACATGCCGTATCTCTCCATGCATCCCTTAGAACGTAGCGCCTGAGCTGGCGTTTCACGTTAGAGAGTGTGAAAACACATAGGCTGTCTCTAATGGTTTCCTTTCGTATTTTTCTGTTTTCAACGCTTATGCTAAAAACTGAGGTGCTTAGTCAAATCACTGAGGCTTGAAGAGCAGAGAGGGCTAAATTATTTACACTCAAATGAGGGCAACGCCGACGACTTGCACGTTGTAAACAAAAGAGCTGGGACATTAGTGCAGTTATTTACCCTGGAAACTTAAGCCAGTTAATGAAGTCCACTCAAAAATGACAAGCTAAAGTAGCAGCTAGCATAAACAAGCTCTTAATAAGGAACAACGCCAGCAAAGTGTTCTGCTGTTGATAAAGTTAAGGTTGTGCCTTACAGTCCCTTATAAAAAAGTACTGCAGTATAAATTACTATAACTATCTTTTCTGGTGTAAAAACAGTAAATTACAATAAAAACAAAATCTGCCAAAATGGCATATAGACAGAGCAAAATGTTGATTATACAAGATGTTGATCAGCCAACACCAAAAAGTTCATGTCATATTGTGTTTTGTATGGTGTTAGCATAACAACATGCTAACGTTAAACTACTAAAATCAGTTCCCCAGTTCATTTTGTGTTGGAGGTCTGCCATTTGAACAGTTGCTGCCTAGGTAGGGCACTACAAATCTGCTGTTGTTAAAGCTAAAGTTACGCCTTACAAAAGGTTATGTAGTAAAAATAACTATGTCCCTTATGAAAATTAACCATGGTTTTGTTATAGTAAAAGTGTAGTATGGCATGTTTTTTGGCATATTGATTACCTACAGTTGCAATCAAAATTATTCAACCCCCTTGACCTGCAAGAGATTTTGCTGCAGAGAACAACATTTTGTGAAAACAATTCAACAAAGGCATGAGTAAACTATTAAAGTTTATTAATACACATTTGAGTAATTCTGAGAACGTAAGTTGATGAATAATGACAAAAAATCGAATTGGCTCTAAACATTCATGTTCAAAATTATTCAACCCCTGAAAGTAAATTTGGTGTAGAATCTTTTATTCTTTAAAACCACCAATAAACACTGCCTGGAAGTGCTTAGATGCTTCTGTCACCTTTCTGCTGCAATCTTGGGCCATTCTTCCCCTGAAAAAGCTTTCAGATCACTGATAATCTTTGGTTTTTACTTTGCCACTGCTTGCTTCAAATTCAACCATGTATTTTCAATGAGAATTACATCTGGAAACTGAACAGGCCACTTAAAAACATTCTATGACTGATTCCTAAACCAAGCTTAAGTAGATTTGAACGTATACTTTAGGATGATTGTCCTGCAGGAAAGTCCATTGATTATTAGCTTTAGACTTTGCACAAAAGGCATCACAATGTTTGCCAAAATGGTCTTATACGTTCATAAATCAATGATATCCTTTGTATGGTCATGTTTTCCACTTCCTGCTACAGTAAAACAACCCCATAACAGGACTGGTTCACCTCCATGTTTGATGATGGAGATGGTGTTCATCTGCTTATAAGCTTTGTCATTTTTGCACCAGACATACTGCTGATCCATACGCCCAAAAAGTTCCAGTTTGGACACATCACTCCATAAAACAATCTTCCAGAACTCCACAGGTCTATCCAAATGAATTTTGGCATGTTCAAGGCAGCCTTTTTTGTTCTTCTTGGTCAAGAGTGGCATTCAGCAAGATTCCTCAACATGAAGACTACACTTGTCTAGTGTTCCTCTTGTACACAGCATTGAAATATTTTTCGTCCTTTCGTTGGGTCATCTTGCAAGTCTTTGGCTGTACATTGCAAGTTTTTCTCAGTTGATCTGATCAAACATTTTATGCTATTGTGCTTTTTTGTTCAACAGCCTCAAAGGTTTTCTGGTTCAACACACATTAACCTAAGGAATACGGCTGCCAGTTGTGTCTCTAGGGACTTGTAATGTCTTAGACATCCTCATGTAGTTTTAGACTTTCTAATATAGCAAACTATTTCTTCTCTATTGATTTTGTGTGAGCTTTGTTGACTTTACCATATTTGCTACTCCCTATCAGCACATGCATGGGCTAAGAGTATACTATGTGTAACACCCCAAGCTAATTCCATATTGAATAAGTTTGTAAAGGCTTAAGGCAATTTTTTAAGACAATTTTGTTCCTGACCATAAAAACAGCAATGTTGAATATGGGTTGAATAATATTGGCATAGCTGTGTTATTAAAAATCCTATAACTCAAAAACATTAAATTATATATTGACATTATCACTTTTTAATATGCCAGAAAACTGTTGTAGATGCAATTTAGTACTGGATCTTCAGAAAGAGCAAAAAACATTTGTAAAGTACTGCAGTCTCTGGGGGGGTTGAATAATTTTGATCGCAACTGTATATTGATTAACCACAGTTTTACTACAAATACCTTGGTTAAACTATAGTTAGCGTAGCAAACCATGGTTAATTTGTGCTTACAATGGTTAAACTATAGTAACCATGTTTTTTGGCTTTATTTGTATTAAAACCATGGTTAACTTTTGTATTGTTGCAAAGTAGTGGATTCATGGAAAAACAAAATGTCCAAAATGATTAGCATTTACTTAATGAGGCAACACCAAAAAGCTATAAACTATATATACTCTGTGTTTACTATTTATTAGTGTATGTTAGCATACAGTAGCAATATGTTAATGTTAAACTCTATTGGAATCTATTGAATCAACTGAATTTCCATTTCATTTTGTGTTGGAGTTGCGCCATTTGAACAGTTGCTGGGGAAACAAAATGTCCATTTACTTCATGTGGCAACACCAAAAAGCTATAAACAAAGTTAAATCAAACTAAAAATGTCCTATTTTGACACAAAAATGTGTTTATTATGTGTTTTAATACATGTTAATGTATCATTATGTTAGCATAGCAAAATGCTAACATTAAACTATCAAAATCAATTGAGAATTGAATCTCTAGTTCATTTTGTGTTGGAGGTGTGCCATTTTAACAGTTGCTGCCTATGTAGGGCACTCCGGACAATATATATATTAAAAAGTGTTCTACTATTGTTAAAGTTAAGGTCATGCCTAAGAGTCCTAAGAGTACTATGGCAGATAAAATGGCAAAATGGCAGATAAAACGATCATTCCAACCATTATGAAAATTAACCATGGTTTAATTATAGTAAAAGTGTAACCATGTTTTTTTTTTTTTTTTTTTTTTGGTCATATTGATTACCATTTGTATGACTACAGTTTTACTACAAATACTATGGTTAAACTATGGTTAGTGTAGCACATGAGAATCAGTTGAGAATTGAATCTCCAGTTCATTTTGAGTTGGATGTGTGCCATTTGAACAGTTGCTGCCTAGTCACTGAAGACAATAGAGTCAGACTCCAGACAATAGTCAGACTAGTCAGACTCCAGACAATAGTCAGACAAGTCAGACTCCAGACAATATCAATGTTCTGCTGTTGTTAAAGCTAAGGTCATGCCTTAGAGTACTATAGTAAAGATAACTGTAACTGTGTATTCTTGTGGAAAGTAGTGGGTTCATGGAAAAACACAATCTGTCCAAAATGGGAGATTCAATGAGTGAAATTGATTACAAGCCGTTAACTTCATCAGGCAACACCAATAAGCTATAAACAAAGATTAATCAAATAAAAAAAAAATTGTGTATTTTAACACAAAATATGTTTACTACATAATGTATTATGGTGTTAGAATAGCAAAATTCTAATGTTAAATTCTATTGAAATCAATTGAAAATTGAATCTCCAGTTCATTTTGTATTGAAGTTGCACCATTCGAACGGTTGCTGCAACCCTTATGAAAATTAACCATGGTTTTATTAAAGTAAGTGTAGTAACCATGTTTTTTTTTTTCTTTTTTTCTCCGTATTGATTACCATTTGTATAACCACAGTTTTACTACAAATACTATGGTTAAACTATGGTTGGTGCAGCATATGAGAATCAATTGAGAATTAAATCTCCAGTTCATTTTGTGTTGGATGTGTGCCATTTCAACAGTTGCTCCAGGAACTCCAGAAAATATCAACATGTTCTCAGGCAACACCAAAAAGCTATGAACAGAGATAAATCAGAGATAAATCAAAAAAATATGTTTACTACATGAGGTTCCATGGTGTAATGGTTAGCACTCTGGACTCTGAATCCAACGATCCAAGTTCAAATCTCGGTGGGACCTGCTTTTGGGGGCAGCCGTGGCCTAATGGTTAGAGAGACGGACTTGTAACCCAAAGGTTGCAGGTTCGAGTCTCAGGTCCGGCAGGGATTGTAGGTGGGGGGAGTGAATGTACAGCACTCTCTCCACCCTCAATACCACGACTGAGGTGAGTCCCTTGAGCAAGGCACTGATCCATGTTCACGGTGTGTGTGTGTTCACTACTGTGTGTGTGCACTTGGATGGGTTAAATGCAGAGCACAAATTCCTAGTATGGGTCACCATACTTGGCCTCACTTCACCTCCTTTCCTTTCCTTTCATAGCAACATGCTAATGTTAAACTCTATTGAAATCATTTGGGAATCAAATCTCCTGTTCATTCTGTATTGGAGATGTGCCATTTGAACATTTGCTGCCTTAAGAAACTCTGGAGGTCATGCCTTAGAGTCCCTAACAACAAGTTCTTTAGTAAAAAAAAAAAAAAAACTGGAGGTCATGCCTTAGAGTCCCTAACAACGAGTACTATAGTAAAAAATAACTAAAATGAGTGAAATGTTAGTTACAAGCCATTTACTTAATCAGGCAACACCCGATGAAGCTATAAACAAAGTTAAATCAAACTAAAAACATCTTATTTAAACATAATTAAAAACGTATGTATCATGGTGTTAGCATAGCAACATGCTAACATTATACTATCAAAATCAATTGAGAATCTAATCTCCTGTTCGTTTTGTATTGGAGGGGCGCCATTTTAACAGTTGCTGCCTTGGTAGGGCACTAAAAATCTGGACGATGTCAACAAAGTGTTCTGCTGTTGTTGTCCCTTACAAAAAGTACTATAGTAAAAATAACTGTAACTCCGTATTCTGTTGGAAAACTAGTCGATTCCTAGAAAAACAAAACCTGTCCAAAATGGGAGATTAATCGAATCAGTCAAATCAATGAATCATTGATTACAAGGCGTTATCTTCATCAGGCAACACCTGATAAAGCTATAAACAGAGTTAAATCAAACTAAAAATGTCCTATTTTAACACAAAAATGTGTTTACTATGTGTTCTAATACTTGTTAATGTATCATGGCGTTAGCATAGCAACATGCTAACGTTAAACTCTATTGAAATCAAATCTCCTGTTCATTTTGTATTGGAGATGCGCCATTTGAACAGTTGCTGCCGTAAGAAACTCTGGAGGTCATGCCTTACAGTCCCTAACAAAAAGTACTATAGTAAAAATAACTACAACAAGTAAAATGTTAATTACAAGCCATTTACTTAATCAGGCAACACTTGATGAAGCTAATCAAACTAAAAACATCTTATTTTAACAGAATTGTGTTTAATATGCTAACATTAAACTATCAAAATCAATGAAGAATCAAATCTCCTGTTCATTTTGTATTGGAAATCCGCCATTTTAACAGTTGCTGCCTATGTAGGGCACTCCAAATCTGTCACTTTGGTGCCACACAAGGACAGAAAGGATGCTACATTAGTAGCAGACAACAAGGAAACTCACTAGGTTTTGAAATAGAGCCAATGTTTTCAAAATCCGTGTGTACCATAGTTAGTTTTATAGAAGAATAGTTGATCTCCCCATCGATCGACATGGCTGCGCTGCAAGAACTACGGTAAATTTTCAGATATAAACGGGGCTTTGCTGTGCCTAATGTTTTGTGTCATAAATCAATGCTAAATGGCTAGCTTCGTTTGATAATTTGAGCTCTTGGCGCGAGGTGCAGCAGGCTGTATTTGACAGCTGCACATTCTGACTCCAAAGTCTGCTTTGCCCGGGTTTCTTGAAAGAGATGTTACTCCCCGCGCTCAGCGGGGGGACGATTTTATTTGGCACCAGACAAAGTATTATCCAAATGTACCTATCTACATCAGATAACCTAGCAGCTTCAGTCTGTCTCTGGATTTTTCCAGTTCAATTTCCGTGCAGGAAGTCCTCAGAGACGGCAAATTATACAGTCCATAGCAACACAGGTGCAAGCTGGCTGATATACTGAACAAAGCAGCAAGGCCACCCAGCATCATCTCCGGGGAGGGAGGGAGAAAGCAGATAAAAATGAAAATCCAGACATTTACTTGTGGATTAAAAGATTAGAAGGGCAATGCAACCATGTATATGAGACATACGATGACATATAGTAACATGAAAAACTGCCTTGAATTTAGTCCGTTTTTTTTAAGCAGAGATAGTTGCTCACCCACATTTTCAAGGGCGCAAGCATACACACTAGCAAAAATGGCAAATTGATAGACATGGTTTTCTCTCCGACATGTGTCAATTTTCAAAGGCGTGAAGCGACTTGCGACTGAAACGGGATGCGGCGAGGATCGCTCCATCAAAACAACATAACCTTGATGTCTGCAGTTCAATAGTTCCCGCCTGAGCTACACACACCATTTACTCCACCATCTCGAGCTTCCTGTGGATAAACAGGTGAACGAGAAATGTGTCGACGAAAAATAATAGCGTGGGAGACATGGGAGGAAACAGACAAAGGGAAAACTGACGAAACTTGACAAAACTGACAGAGAGAGGTGACAGACAGACAGAAGATCAATGGGTTTCTGACAGGGCTCTTCTGGCGTGACAGCTGCGTTAATAATGCTAATGTGTTAATGATTGTGACATGTGCAGTTTTAGATCTGGGGGCAGAAAAGCAATAGATGAAGTCTGTGGTGCAGTGAAGGAGTTACATGCTGATGTGAATGACTATGTATTTTCAAAGACGACTAGACGGTGGGTTGTCTGAACCAGGGTTTCTAAGACATTTAATTCAAAGGGCTTCTAAACATAATCATCTTGCAAAGATAAGATTCTGGCTATATATTTTCCTGCATAAAAAAAAATACATTACTGTTCAAACAAACGTTTTATGCTCACTAAGGGAGCATTCATTAAAAATACAGTAAAACAGTAATATTATGAATTAGTATTGCAATTTAGAATAACTTTATATTTTTATATATTTTAAAATACATTTTAATCAGCCATTATTTCTTTAGTGTCAAATGGTCCTCTAGAAATCCTGCTAATATGCTGATTTGGTGCTTTAGAAACATTTTTATTATTACTATTATTATTTCAGGATTAACTGATTTATATAAAGTAAAGCATGAACAGCATTTGTAAAACAGTACTGTATTTATAATATAATGTTTACATTTTTTATCAATTTAATGTGTCCTTGTCCCCAAAAAATAAATAAAATAAAATTAATAAATAACATAAAATAAATAACTCTTACTAACCCCAATCTGGAAATGCACACTAATAATAATAATAATAATAATAATAATAATAATAATTTTATATAGGGTTAGAGTTATATATATATATATATATATATATATATATATATATATATATATATATATAATACTATGAAAAGTATGAAGTATATAGTATTAAAAATAAAAAAATAGTAATAATTAAATATTTGGCCTTTGTTTGTCACTGTGGTAAAGCCAAATCCAATATAATTTGAACACTTAATATTTACTTAAAGTAAAATTCCCCAGATAATATTTTTTATTTCACTTTTCCCCTACAAAACAGTTCTTTGTCCAAAGTTAAAGAGGATTTTGAGTAAATATTCATTTATAGAGCACTTTTAACCTTAAAATAAAATAAAATAATAAAATAAAATAATAAAAACTAGCACTAAAACGCTGTTGTACATTACTGATGCGATCCTTCAAATAAAACAAGGTGATGTAACAAGCTTGCTTGGTAGCTCAGCCGGCACAGGATTGGACTTAGGATGTGGAATCTTTGGGTATGAATACCGTGGAAAAACATGACTCATGATGAAAGAGCTGAAAGATGAGAGAATGAAAAAAAAAGCTAAAATGGCTTAACTGATTGTGCTTTTACATCACATTCGCTTTTGTTCATACTGTAGCAGGGCTCGCAAAATCGCTAGCCCAACGTCCCGGGGCTATTGTATTTTCCAGTCGGGCTACCAAAATGTTTCACCGGCCTGCCCGACAGGCTATCGTAAAGTAGAGGGCTCCTGCAGGTCCTTAAACTCCATAAGAAGTTTCTCTATGGCTCTGGATAAAACTTCAAAAGGCAAAAACGTTTTTTTTTTTTTTTGCCCAATGTTAAAGAGGATTTTTCATATAGAGCACCTTTTACTTTAGTATTACTCAGTAGTAATATTAAATATTTGTCAATGTGGTAAAGCCAAATCCTTGGCTCTTCTCTAAATGTTAAAGATCATTTTTCAGTTAAAAAATTATTTATAGAGCACTTTCACAGTTTTTCTTAATTGATTTGACACTTTTCTCCAATGCAGTTTACTTGTTCTCAAAATAATTCCAGCCATCCAAACACAAACTTATCAACTTTACTGCAAAACGAAGCACTGCATTTTTTTCTAGTAATGCATTTATTAAAAGTAAATTTTAACATCAACGAATCTCTACTGATTCTCTACAATTCTTCTGCTATCACCCATGAGAAAAACGAATTCATCCTCTGCTGAAAAAACTACAGCTAAAATTAAAAAAGCTTACCTCAACAACTAGTTGACCATCCTAACCCTGTGCTATGTTAAAAATGGCCAGAAAATAATTATCCTCCCTAACATTGGTAATTATATTGGTTGTGTTACGAGCCTCCACTCATTGTGCACTTCATTAGTTCACTTTTCTAATACTAGGTCTAACGCATTTAGTGCTTTATAACACGGTGTGTTATCCAACTGCAGACGGCTATGACAAGATAGCAGAATGAGGCTATAAAAGGGTGCACATGGTCAGCAACAATACTCAGGTATGCTGTGACATTTAAACAATGCTCAACTAGTGTGAAGGGCCTAATGCGTGCCAAGAAAATATTTCCCACATCATTACACCAACACTATGAGCCTGAACCTTTGACACAGGGCTTGATGGATCCATTGATTCACATTGTTTCTGAAAATTCTGACCAAAGCCTACATTTTCTTGCTTTTAACTGACAGAGATACAACCTGGAGTGGTCATTTGCTGTTGCAGCTCATCATCTTAGGTTTGATTCAAGAGATTCTCTTCTGCATAGCATGTTGTAAAGCTTGCTTACTGTCACCTTCCTGTCAGCTTGAAGCAGGCTGGCCATTCTCCGCTGACCTCTCTCATTACTGAGGCTTTTTCGCCCACAAAACTGCCGCTCACTGGATGCTTTCTGTTGTTCGCAACATTCTCTGCAATCCCTGGAGACTTCTGTGCATGAAAAATCCCCGGAGATCAGCAGTTTCTGAGACAGCGAGATCACATTTTGTCCCAATTCTGATGTTTAGTTTCAACAATAAATGAAGCACTTGATCACATGTACGCTCCAGTCACCTCTAGCTTCCTGTGAATTAAACTCTGGCAATTTTAGAAGCGGTTACTAGGCAGATGTCAGTAAGAAGTATGAAAGCTTGAAAAAAATATGTTCAATACAATTAAATCAACATCCTTTATTCTTGAAAGAATAAAGGACTATGAATCACTGACTCACTTACAACACATAAAAAGGGCCATTTTTAACCTATTGAACTATAGCTGGTTTTCCATCCAAAGTTGTAAATTTAACAAAAAAATATTGGAATATCACATAAAATATTTGCGTATAAGCACCATTTCCATCCAAAGAGTCAAAAGGGAACAAAATCGTCAGATGCGGATGCCCTCTGTTTGGAACTCAATTGTGTAAGACACAAGAAGGCAATTATACAGAAATACTTAAACAACATTGCTTGGGCATTTAAGAATGACCATAACAACATTTCAGGTGCTGTGCAACAAGATCGATTCGCTGGTTAGTCAACTTATGCCGTCCCATAGCGCAGTCATATATCTGATGCGCATGGAGGAATTTATTAGGCAAATGCATTTCCAACTCCCATTATATTTACATAAACCCTTTGACGCATAATTCAAAAACCACCACAAGTGAGTGTAGAAATTTGTTGCAATTTTTTGGGAAAATTTTAGTTTTTAAATTTGGCATTTCCATCACTCGTTTCTACGATGGCGTTTTAGTGCCACATTAAAAAAAAAAAAAAAAAAAAAAATCTAATATTACGAGAATAAAGTCGAAATACTATGAGAATAAAGTCGAAATATTTCAAGAATAAAGTCGAAATATTTTGAGAATAAAGTTGAAATATTATGAGAATAAAAAAGAAATTACTAGAATGAAGTCGAAATGTTTCGAGAATAAAGTCAAGAATAAAGTCGAAGTGTTATTACTATGGTGTTTCCGCGAGTCCACTCGGATGCAACAATGTTCAACTAAATTAGGTCTGGCAACTTCTCAATCTGGTCCATTTGCACGTGCAGAATAGTCTGTACTCTCAAAATATTGTAACTTTAATTTCTACAATTCACCTACGATTACATTTTTTGAAACATTTCAACTTTATTCTCAAAACATTTTGACTTTATTCTAAAAGCATTTAAACTTTATTCTTAAAACATTTCGACTTTATTCTTAAGATTTAGACTTTATTCTCAAAACATTAAGACTTTTTTCTAGAAGCATTTTGACTTTATTCTCACGATTTCGACTTTATTCTCGAAACATTTAGACTTTATTCTTGAAACACATTGATTTTATTCTCAAAATATTTAGATTTTATTCTTAAATTGATTCTTCCTCATCCCAGTAAGATGATGCAGCCACTTGGATGCAACAATATTCAAATAAATTCCAATTACATTTCGGCTTTATTCTTGAAATATTTTGACTTTATTCTCAAAGCATTTCAACTTTATTTTCTAAACATTTGGACTTTATTCTCAAAACATTTTTGACCTAATTCTCGAAACATTTTGACATTATTCTCGAAACATTTTGACTTTATTCTCAAAGCATTCCAACTTTATTTTCTAAACATTTTGACTTTATTCTCTAAACATTTTGACTTTATTCTCAAAGCATTCCAACTTCATTTTCTAAACATTTTGACTTTATTCTCGAAACATTTTGACTTTATTCTCGAAACATTTTGACTTTATTCTCAAAGCATTCCAACTTTATTTTCTAAGCATTTTGACTTTATTCTCGAAACATTTTGACTTTATTCTCAAAGCATTCCAACTTTATTTTCTAAACATTTTGACTTTATTCTCAAAACATTTTGACTTTATTCTCAAAACATTTTGACTTTATGCTCGAAATAATCGACTTAATTCTTGAAATTTCTACTCTATTCTTGAACCATTTAGACCTTATTCTCAAAATATTAGGACTTTAATCTTAATTTATATTTGTAAATTTTTTAACTAGCTCTAAAACGCTGTTGTACATTACTGATGCGATCCTTCAAATAAAACAAGGTGATGTAACAAGCTTGCTTGGTAGCTCAGCCGGCACAGGATTGGACTTAGGATGTGGAATCTTTGGGTATGAATACCGTGGAAAAACATGACTCATGATGAAAGAGCTGAAAGATGAGAGAATGAAAAAAAAGCTAAAATGGCTTAACTGATTGTGCTTTTACATCACATTCGCTTTTGTTCATACTGTAGCAGGGCTCGCAAAATCGCTAGCCCGACGTCCTGGGGCTATTGTACTTTCCAGTCGGGCTACCAAAATGTTTCACCGGCCTGCCCGACAGGCTATCGTAAAGTAGAGGGCTCCTGCAGGTCCTTAAACTCCATAAGAAGTTTCTCTATGGCTCTGGATAAAACTTCAAAAGGCAATGATGTCATTGAAGAAATATGCGCACTGCACTTTTCAAAGTCAAAACGCGGCACGGATGTCTTTATATGAATGTATCTGAAGGGAGCCGACTGTCCTCAGAAACGTATCGTTGGCATTTTCATTTCATGCCTGATAAAACAACGTTAATGCTGCTTTGTGTGCAGCCGTTACTAGGGAAACCGTAGTATTTCAGCGCTCCTAAAGCGCCCCCTCGTGACAGAGACTGAATTTTTATTTCCACATTTTTTTCAGCTGTTTATGGTCAAATGATTGCAATTATCGACCTATGTTTTTATGCAGCAAACACATAGAGTTGTAAATGTGAAGGAAGTTAATGTGCCTTCTAAAATACTAAACAATTAAGACAGTAATATTTATGTTTTAAGTAAATATAATAAATGATATACTCGATTTAAAATTGCCTTAAATTGATATTTAAAAATTCTGCAGATACACCAAATAGTGAAATAAAATTCCGTCCTTGATATTTGTTTATATTTCTGTATTGAAAACATTTTTGATTAAGTTTAGACTCCTATCTGATTTTCTATATTTAAAAAAAAAGAAGAAATTAATTTTCGGACTACCAAAATCTGAAGAGTACCTGCCCGAAGGGCTACCAGAGATTTTGAAATTTTGCGAGCCCTGTGTAGGGGTAGGTTTAGGTGTAGTGCAGATGGTACGTTATTTTAAAACGTCATGGAGCATTAGAGTTTTAACCATAGACTGTAAAAAATATGGACGTAGTGTCCGTGACGTCACCCGTAGGATTCTGAAGCGCTATTTTGAAGCCTGTTGTGGGCGGGATTCGGCCGTCGCCATCTTGGAATCGCGTCACCGCGCGTCACTCCCGGATAATCAAAAATGGGCAAAAAGGCAGGACGTGGGTGGAGCTGGATGCTGAAACCACGCCCGCCTAGCGCGACAGTGGTGACAGCAGCGGCAATCCCCGTCACTCAAATGGCCACGCCCTTAATTATGCTGAACTTTAAGGCTTAATATAACTTAAATGGATGAGTTATAAAAAAATTCACCCCCCTCACAGTTGACATGAAGGGCAAAACTAGCTATATAGACCAAAACCATTTTTTGAACCAGGCTGTAAACATACTTTTTTCTGCTGTAAAGTTGGGCATTTTAACATGGGGAGTCAATGGGACTGACTCTCTTTTGCAGCCAGTCTCTAGCGGCCAGTCGATGAATTGCATTTTAAGACACTTCCGTGTTGGTTTCAATAGAGAGAGCGGGAGGTTGCCCCTTGGTTTTAACGCCACTCCATAGACATTTCAAGTCAGAACTGCAGTAACACGTACAAAACCAATGTCACATAAAACATACCATATGTACCAGGAAAAACACAGAACACACTTTTAGCACCACTCAGTTGACTTTTTACAGCAAATATGTCATAAAACGTACATGAAGGTATGTATTTTGCGTCATGAGAAAAGGTTTCCACAGGTAAATTTCTGTCATGAAATCAGGTTGCCATTTTTTACATACTAAGCTGATACAGTATGATACTGTATGCTGATTAGATATTTGCATTAACAAGCAGGTTCCTTGAATGTATAAACATTCATCAGAAACTCAACAAGAACCATCTTACCGAGACCCCAGAAGGCAGACACAGGAATATAGTCCGGCCAACATCCACTCCACTTCTGCTTGAGTTATTACAGCCATTTTAGGCCTTTAAAACCCCTCAGTCAGCTACAGCTACCGAACAGGATTAAAGAGGTATTAGATATCCCCAGGAACTACAGATTTAACCTTTAATTTGAGTTTAGAAATGATATCTAGCAATTATTTAAATTTGCCTTCCATTAATTGCACAAAAAACCAAGGGGTGCAGTGACATTTGCACTCGCTTCTTCCAGTACCTGCCCACCGATGCATTAGATACAAAGAGTCAGGGCTGTTTCTTCAAGGCTATGGGGGCCATAAAATAATATATGCATATCAATCTCTCTGACCTTTATTAAACGGATAGTTCACCCAAAAATAAAAATTCTGTCTACTCACCCTCATGTCGTTCCTAACTTGTAATCGTTCATCTTCAGAACACAAATTAAGATATTTTTTGATGAAATCCGAGAGCTTTTTGACCCTGCATAGACAGAAACACAACTGGCATGTTCAAGGCCCAGAAAGGTAATAAGGACATTGTTAGAATAGTCCACATGACATCAGTGGTTCAACCGTAACGTTATGAAGCTACAAGAATACTTTCTATGTGCAAAGACAACAAAAATAACTTTATTTAACAATTTCTTCTTTTCTGTGTCAGTCTTCGACACACGTTCACAAGAGTAACACAACGTATGCGTGCAGCCATTCTGACGTAGAACGTCTATCTCATTTAGTTCATCGTCTATATATTCTGGTTCAAGCAAGTAAGGCTGGGCAAAAAACAAAGGCCGAAATTCTCAGACATGTTTTATGTACCGTGTGCATTGTCTTCTGCTTGTACTCTCATGAGTTTCGTAGACTGACAAGAAAGAGAAGAAATTGTCGAATAAATCATTATTTTTGTTTCCTTTGCACACAAAAAGTATTCTTGTAACTTCTTAACATTACTGTTGAACCACTGATGTCACATGGACTATTTTATCGATGTCCTTACTACCTTTTTGGGCCTTGGATGTGTCAGTTGCGTTGATGTCTATAGGATCAGAAAGCTCTTAGATTTCATCAAAAATTTCTTAAATTGTGTTCTGAAGATTAACGAAGCTCTTACAGGTTTGGAACGACATAAGGGTGAGAAATTAATGAAATGAATTTTCATTTTTGGGTGAACTATCTCTTTAAGTTCTGTCAGTAGGTTTAGGAGCAGTATCCGCACGTAGAGATTTTGAACGCAACAGCATCTTCAAGTAAAAATTACTTGGGCTCAGACGACAGTTGGTTCCGATACAGGGTTGATGAATTGGTGAAACGTACATGTTAGAGAATATTTTCTAAATACGACGGCCTGACACAAACCCTGTAGCAGCAAAACTGTCAGTAGTCTAAAAAATATTGCTTCTTCAGTCTAGCACTTTGTTGTTCAGGCTCAAAGCCAGAGCTGCGATTTTGACTAAGAACCACCTCAGGTGTAAGAAAAGTTTGCAATATACATCTAACCCATTTTTCAGATAAAAGGACATATGCCAAATCCAAGAACGACAGATAAATTATTCCGTATCTGACGAAACCAGACTGTCACACTTGTTAGGGGACTACATCTAGCAAACAAAATCCTAATAGTGGATGGGATATAAAGAGGGTATTTATCTTCAGATCGCACCTAGTGCTTTCCGCGGGGTGCTGCTTCGCTCAAAGAGCAAAGATAAAGAAATGGAAACTCATCTTTGTCATTTTCAGTCTCAGTTAACTGAATTGTAAGCAGGGGGCCACCAAATCGAAGATAGTGCGGCATTCTAGCTGCGGGTAACCCCTGCAGAGCTCAGATTTATCTTCTGACTGTCTGCCAGAGCTTTAGAGGCGAAGAAAAGGCCATCAGAGGGATTTTTTTTCCCTCAGCTCAGCCGTCTGAAACGTGGGGTTGTGGGACCCGTCTCGGACAGCCTCAGAAGCGAGTCTGCGTTCTGGGGAGGAAACTCTCTGGGGAGGCCGCTCTAGGGGAGCGTGGGGAAATGTAGCCGGAGACGGAGTCAATCTGCTGTCAGCCTGCCAAACACAGGACAACGAGACAGGCAGGAGAAAGGAGACATTACCAGTCCTCGGGGAGACTTTTCAGAAGCTGGGCTGGTGCAGGTGGATGTGGCAGAACAAATGGCAAAGGTTGTGTTTTGAATGGTAAGTCACAACAGAGCGTTCTGCGGCTCTGAAGGACAAGGGCGCGCTTCGACTGGATCCTTTCCAAATAACTGTCGGCGGGTTTTTTTACCATGGAGGGTGACATCTTTTGGACACAGTCCCTGCAGCTACAACCGTCAAATTCCCTTTTTTTCGTCCCGCTGCGCGCTCTCTATGATGCACTGTCAGGTGAAGCTGTCGATGTTGGGAGACCTCGTCAGATCCGTGCTCTCGCTTGAATGATCGGGACCTGTAAAAACTATTGATTCCTCGCCCGAGGTTATGTTGTATTATAAAAGTGCTTCGGTTTTAGTAGTCGCGACAGCCTGCATTTAAAGCGAGGTGTGTAATTTTTATGACACTAGAGGCACCAGACAGAAGTTCACCAAACAGACTGTGAAAAGGGGGGCAGAAAAGGTGATTAGAATGGTGAAAAACTTTGATGATCATTTACAGGATGTAAACCTATTGAACACACCTTTACACTGTAACAATAGCAACAAAAAAAAACTTTTCAAAATTATAAATAAAATAATTTTACAAAATATTTACAAAAGATTTTTATGTTTTACAAGAAAATATTACTTCAGTCTGTGTAAAAAGAAAAAAAAAACTTACTTTAGTGTGTTACTTGCTGTTTTTGTAGAATTAATTGTGAAATACCATTTGTTTCAGTGTTCTATAATGGCCATGTTCAAGTTTATGAATTGAAATTTATTTTAATTTAAAAAGAAAAGAAATTATGATTTCATATGAATTGTGATCTCTTACAAAAATACAATAACAAAACTGCCCTCCAAAGGCAAAGTGCAGTAACTACACCAACATTGAAACTGAGAAAAATGCCTTTAAAGTTTTTTCGCCAACTAGTCAAACATGTTGACACTCTCGTTTCTATCTCGTTTCTCTAAAACGGGACAAAATTGAACCAGGAGACTTTGCCACAAGACAAAACCATTGTCACAAAGTCTATTTTAAGCCTTAACTCAATTTTGACCAAATGTGTAGTTACTGCGCTTTGCCTTTGGAGGGCAGAATAGTCATTTATATATACATTAAAAATCGTACTATTCAAAAACATTTGACTGGTAATGTTTTTTTTTTTTTTTTAAAGAAGTCTCTTTTGCTCACCAAGCATGCATTTATTTGATCCAAAGCACAGCAAAAACAGTACAATTTTGAAATATTTTTACTATTTAAAATAACTGTTTTCTATTTGAATATATTTAAAAATGTAATTTATTCTTGTGATTTCAAAGCTGCATTTTTATCATCATTACTCCAGTCACATGATCTTTCAGAAATCATTCTAATATTCGGATTTGCTGCTCAAAAAACAGTAAAATTTTGAAATATTTTTACTATTTAAAATAACTGTTTTCTATTCGAATATATTTTAAATATAAAATATATGTGATCAAAAGCTAAAGTTTCAGCAAAAAACAGTACTTTTAGGATTCTTTGATGAATAGATCCAAAGATCAGCATTTATCAGAAATGAAAAACTTTTGTAACATTATTCACTATATTATTCAAAAGCTTGTAGTCATGATGTATTGATGTATTTATTTATTTATTTATTTATATTTTTGGAAAGAAATTGTAGAAATATATAATTTTATTTAGCAAGGATGCTTTAAATTGATCAAAAGTGATGATGAATAAAAAAAAGGGTTGCATTTCAGATAAATGCTGTTCTTCTGAGCTTTCTATTCATCAAACAAACCTGAAAAAAACCTACTCACAATACACGCTTTTTGAGCAACAAATCATAATATTAGAATTATTTCTAAAGGATCATGTGACTGGAGTATTGATGCTAAAAAATTCAAATTTGAAATCACAGGAATAAATAAATTTTAAAATAGATTCAAATAGAAAACAGTTATTTATTATTACATTAAAAATCTTACTGTTCACAAACTTTTGACTGGTAGTGTATATCCGAAATAGAAATCTTTTGCAATATTTCAAATGTCTTTATCGTCACTTTTTTTTTTTTTTTTTTTTTTTTTTTTAACCAATTTAAAGCATCCTTGCTAAATAAAAGTATTAATTTCTAGTATTTGTTTCCCAAAAAAAGACTTATATCAAATAATTTGACATTTGTATGGCAAGTAAGTTGAAAAGTAAGTTAGTTGAGTAAAATGTCTTTTATTTATTTATGATTTACTAATAATTATCTATTAATATTGTTATTACAATTATTTTTACCTGGAAGGCTATCAAAATATCAAGTTTACAATGACATGTTTTCAAGGTGTAAGAAACATTTGTTTCTTTGTCTTACTAAAATATATAAATATATTACTTTTTAATTGGTGGTTACACCTTACGACATTTTTCAGCAGCAGCAAATTCAGTGTTTACACTTTCCAGAGGAATCAACCTATGAACTGTTTACTTCTAATTGTCTCTTCACATCTAGCAGGAAAAATATAGCCTCAACAACATAAAACATTAAGTACCAGGCACAGAAGCAAGGTCATGCACGTTAATTGCAGCCAATAAAGAACAAAGTATTTCTTGCTTGCAGACGTTGAGGTGAATGTATCTTGATGTACCTTACAAAATGTTCCACTTAAAGGTGAGTCGAATCTTTACTCTTGGTCTCTCTGCCCTACTTAGAGCCTGTGTTATCGGTCTTCATAACCCAAACCGAATGCCTTTGTAGCACTCTGCTAAATTCACCTTTCTCTTGAGGCTCTGTGTCTCTCCTGTTTTTCCCCCACTTTAAAAGAAATCATTTCCATTTGTCTCTTCCTATGTCTATCCATTTCCCCGGTATGTAAATGACTGTCCTAGATAAAAGTGTAAAGCACCTACTGCTGTATTCACAGGGATTATACGTCTAATCTCAACACTTCATCATATCATTTTCAACGGTACGGCTCATAAAAGCCATAGCAGCCCACGACGTGAGAACATGTGGAAAAAATACACCGAACCTCTGTAAGTGTCCTCAAAAGAAACAGGCTCCTGAGAAGTGTGGAGGTGTGAATTATTGATAAGCAGTGATGAGAATTGGAAGGAATTTGCAAATTCGGGTTCCGATTTAGATTCTGGTTTGTTTTAGTACTTTAGAAAAAGAAATGTGTGCAAACACAAAATGCAGCTTTTATTACATTTACAGCCCTCAGCAGTCTGATCACACATTATGAGATAATTTCTGATTTTCAAAGTGTTTTCATGGTTTTCAGAAGCAGCCCAATGCAAATGCAATCCAATAACTGGCTCTGACTACACAGGATTTTTTTAAAAAGTATTTTTGAAAGTAGTCTTATGCTCACCAAGGAGCATTTTACAAAAACAGAATTACAATTTAAAATAACGGGTCTCTAGTTTTAAATATTTTAAAATGTAATTTATACTGTGATGTAAAGCTACATTTTCAGCATTGCTCCAACTTTCAGAGTTCTTCAAAGATCTTCAGAAATGCAGAGCCAATGGCAAATTCCAGAAGATCTAGCTGAGGAAAGGCTGCTCTTGGAAGTTTCATAAGCTCTGAATGACTGCTGATGTCCTTGAGCAGGGGTCACCACACTCGGTCCTGGAGTGACGGTGTCCTACAGAGTTTAGCTCCAACCCTAATCAAACACACCTGAACCAGCTAATCAAGGTCTTAATAGGTATACTTGAAACTTCCAGGCAGGTGTGTTGAGGCAAGTTGGAGCTAAACTCTGCAGGACACCGGCCCTCCAGGATCAAGTTTGATGACCCCTGCCCTAGAGCTTTGAAACACTGAAGCTAATTTTCTAAATAGACGTTATCTTTATTAGCAAACATATTTGAAGTCTAAACAAGTACATTCTTGCCTAAAAACTTTTACATCTACATTCTGGGACACAAAAACAGTATTATTTCTAAACTTATAGTGGACTTGGCAGTCCGCCATGACACTCGCTGTGAGAAATATATATATATATTAGGGCTGTCAAAAATAACGCGTTAACGGCGTTAATTATTTTGTTGTTGTTAATTACGTCAATTTTTTTAACGCATTTCACGCATGCGCAGATTTATTTGTCATGAAAGTGACGAGTTGGAGCAAGCGAGATGGAGCAAGGTAAGCCAATGGACGGATTCAAATATAAAAAGAATGATGATGGTACAGTTAACAAGTACAAGCATCGGCGACAGCCCTTCTGCAACTGGAATGGTTAAACAAGCTTAGGCCCGCACCTGTTCTACTGGGGTAGACGGTGCTATATACCCTCAAACGAAAGCAAACAAATTAAGATCTGGCAAACAATCCAGCGTTGTTCATCTCATGACTGTGTGTCTGAATGACTGAAGTGTAGACGCGATGTAAATAAAATATGCATTGTGTACTTTAGAAAGCTTTATTGATTATAACGGAACGTTGTGAGATCTCTATGAACTAAGATTTGTGACGCTTTTAGTGAGAATAAAGGGAGCGCGCTTTGCACTTTCCATGCCATAATCCATTCAGAATTTGTATGAAACTTTCGTTTTTCTTATGCTTTGGGAATTACCCCCTTAGTTCAATTTTGTATGCAATGGCAAAGTTTATATATTTAGTTTCGTTTTTATTTAGTTAATTTAGAAAATGTTTGGAGCATTTTTTTGTTCGTTAAATATAAGTTTTAGTTTTTTGTATCGAACAGCGCCCAGCGGAAGATCATAGTCTGATCATAGTCTGTTTGATCAGTTTGCCTTCTCAAATCATCACGACTTGCCTAAAATAAAATAAAACAGTTCAAGTATAGTTTAAACGTTAAAGATAAATGTGCAATTAGGCGGATAGTTTATGCGGAGAGTGGAAAATAAACCCGCTTTGCAGGTCATCGAGGCACCAGCTCAATCATTTGCATTTTTTCAGTGGAAGCAATTTAAAATTATCCGTCATTTTTGCTCACAAAGGAAAGCGTAATGCATCAAAAAACGTTGCAGTGTTTTTATAAAATAAAGAAAACAAAAATGATGCGCTTTCTGTCGTCTCGTTCTTGAACAGGCGTGCTTAACAAAAATAAAGCTAAATGCATGCCTCACAGACATGATAAACATATCTATAGAAAGCTTTAAATTATTACTTAACGAAATAAAACAAATCGCAAACAAAAACTTGTTTATTATGTAATCCTTAACGATAAATTTCTCTCTCAATTCGCGTCCAAAAATGAGATTGCAGGATCTTTGCGACATTGACTCAGAATACACTTTATTAATAAATGATTCAGATATGTCCTTACTCTTTCTCCGACACATTTATTATTTATTTTTGCCAGTATTTTGTGGCAAGTTTCAGCCTACTGCGTGCGATTGAACGCGGATCTCTTCCAGTTGCGCCATCCGAGCCCATCTCGAAAGGAAAAACGAAAGTCTTGTGTTGTTTCCACCAGCGCGACATAATTGATGGATGTCTAAAATATAAAAAATAAGGAGTAGCCTAAAACAGGCCCGATGCCGGCCCTGACATAATATGAAAATTATGTATGTGTCCTGTTATTTATTTTTTGGTATGCATTTTATTAAAAAAAAAAAAAAAAAAGTTAGTATTCAGGTGTAGTTGCAAATGGTGATTAATCATGATTAATCCACTAAAAAGTCTGATTAATCTGATTAAAAATTTTAATCATTTGACAGCCCTAATATATATATATATATATATATATATATATATATATATATATATATACACAATCATGCCCAAAATTATTCACACCCCTGGCAAATTCTGACTTTAAGTTATTTTTATTCAACCAGCAAGTTTTGTTGTTGTTGTTGTTGTTGTTGTTGTTTTTTGACTGTAAATGACACAGGCTTTACCCAAAAGATAATAAGACGATGTACAAGAGGCATCATTGTGGAAAAAAATATTTCTCAGCTTTTATTTACATTTGAAAAAAAAGTGGCATGTCCAAAATGATTCATACCTTTCTCAATAATCAATAGAAAAGCCTTTATTGGCTATTACAGCACTCAAACACTTCCTATAATTGCTGACCAGCTTTTTGCATGTCTCCACTGGTATTTTTGCCCATTCATCTTTAGCGATGAGCTCCAACTCTTTCAGGTTGGAGGGTCTCCTTGCCATCACCCTGATCTTTAGCTCCCTCCACAGATACTCAACTGGATTTAAGTCAGGACTCTGGCAGGGCCACTGCAAAACGTTAATGTTTTTTTCTGCTAACCATTTCTTCACCACTTTTGGTGTGTGTTTTGGGTCGTTGTTGTGCTAAAATGTCCACAGGTGCCCAAGGCCAATTTCTCAGAGACTGCCTGATGTTGTTGTTGAGAATTTTGATGTATTGCTCCTGCATCTGTGAAACCCAGCGGTGTGCAGTGTCCTTTGGACTGTCTGCCTTGAGATGTTGCCACCAGCAGAGCCCAGATTCATCAGGATGGCCTTGGTGGTGATCCTTGGATTCTTTTTTACCTCTCTCATTATCCTCCTGGCCAGCACAGGTGTCACTTTTGGCTTCCGATCATGTCCTCTTTCACAGTGCGGAACGTCTTGTATTTTTAATAATACTTTGCACTGTAGCCACTGGAACTTTAAAACATTTAGATATGGTCTTATAGCCCTTTCCTGACTTGTGAGCAGCCACAATGCACAGCCGCAGGTCCTCAGTGAGCTCCTTTGTCTTAGCCATGACTGTCCACAAACCAACAGCAGAGAGCTTCTGTTTTTCACCTGTTGAGTTGATTAAAACAGCTGTTCCCAATGAATCAGGGTAATTAGGATGCTTTAGAACAGCTTGGACTATTTGGAATGGTATAGAACTTTGGATTTTCCCATAGACTGTGACAGTTTGCAAAGGGTATGAATAATTTTGGACATGCCACTTTTTGTTCAAATGTAAATTAAAGCTGAGAAATATTTTTTTCCACAATGATGCCTCTTGTACATCATCTTATTATCTTTTGGGAGAAGCCTGTGTCATTTCCTGTCAAAAAAACTTGTTGGTTGACTAAAAGTAACTTTAGGTCAGAATTTGCCAGGGGTACGAATAATTTCGGGCTTGACTGCATATTCTGATATCACACTCCTCTCAGCCAATCAGAATTGAGGACCAGAAAGAACTACACAAACACACTACAAAAATACAGTAATACAGTAATATTGTAATATGCTAGTACAATTTAGCCCTTAAATGCATACCTCGGGTCTTTAGCGACCCAGGACGTCATTCACTACCCTCACTCTCCATTTTTTTAAGTTGGACATCAACTTTCTTAGTATTCCTCAATTTATTAATTATAAACAATATAACAATAAAAAAATAACAAAAGAATAAAGAATATAAGAAACCTGAGATAATACTGTAAGTATATTTTTTGTGCGCAAAAATATGTAAATATCTGATGACTCAATATGTGCAATTCAACTTTATTCCTCGAGGTGGCACTGTTTGATGGACAATAATGAAGTGATGTATACATATATAATATAAAAACATAATATAAATGTCCCTGTTATTTGATGGTGGATGTGGTGAATAAGCTGCCAGCGATCAAAATATTGACTTTAAAGTCATTGAAAACGATAGTTTTGAAAATATGGTTAAGATCACGAATATGAGCCAGATGCTGAATGTACGGTGGAAGTGCGCTCTGACGATGACGGCGATCCTTAAATCATCTACTCAAATTGAACCCTTCTAAGTTTCAAAAGGTAATGAAATATGTTTTATTTTATTTGTCTGTAATTGTTCTTAAAATATCAAGGGAGTTTTTTGCTATTGCAGAAGTTAGAGATCCATCTGTGCTGGATATATAGGCCTGGGTCGCTAAAGACCCGAATATGTAACAATGATTGGCGAAACATTTATGCAATTAAGCGTTAAAATATAATGTATTCCTGTGATTGCAAAGCTATATTTTCATCAGCCACTGCTACAGTCTTCTTTTTTTAATAAAAAAAAGAGAAAGATTTAGGAAAAAACTATTTGGCATTCGTACTTTACTGGTCAAGTTGTATTGTCAAGTACTGGTCAAGTTATGATTCATTCAAAAGAACTGCATAAGAGTAAATTTCTTGGAAAAAATAACTGGTTGTACTGTGTGTTCCTGATTTGCTACAAAAAAGGCTCAGAAGTCATGCATGGGTATGTTAGTAAGCCGCCTTGTCCACACATTGTCATGAAAATACTTGAAATTCTTTTTTTTTTTTTTTTAATGGAACCGTTTCTGAATAAGAAATGATTCTTGGTTCCAGCCTCATTTATAAGTAGACGCGGCCTAGTTATGCTATGAAATTCATTATATAGACATTGTCTTATTAAAAGGAGAGGACTACGCTGCGGGGACACACATAGTACGACCCACGGGATAAAATCTGCCCCACCACACGGTTATCAGTGTCAATTTACAACAATCCAGACAGTTTTTTTTTTTTTTGAAAATTCACTTGCCACTTGTGCACTGCGAGTAAATGATGCAACAACAAATCAAAAGTCTCTTGTTATAATGAACAAAGTTGTCTGCACTTCTAGAGAGTTTGACGATTGCAAACAAGAGGACAGCGTCAAAACTAAATGCATGTGTCCATTATTACCAATAAAGCTGACTACACTTCAAGTCTGTATAATGGAAGTAGTTTGCTGAAAACATATTCACCTTCAGGCCATCGAAGATGTAGATGAGTTTGTTTCTTTGCATGAATATATTTGGAGAACTTTAGCATTACATCACTTGCTTAGCAATGGGTGCTTTGCAGTGAATGGGTGCCGTCAGAATGAGAGTTCAAACAGCTGATAAAACATCACAGTAATCCACAAGTAATCCACACCACTCCAGTCCATCAATAAATATGACAAATCCACCATTAAGACAGTTTAAACTTCAATCTGTTGCTGTTTCCAAATCTGTTGTGAGGAAACGAACTAATCTACATCTTGGATGGCCTGAGGGTGAGGTGATAAAAATAAGATGCTGTGACTGCTGAAAGCAAATGAAAACCAAATAACAGTTGCGTTTTCTAAAAAAAAAAAGTGGCCCCAGAGCTGTGTAATTTGAATATCCCTGCGTTACAGTCCAGATTCACATGGTTTCAAAATCTTCTGAAATCTTTCTTGTAGCGTTGTGCTAGTGCACTTTATCTTTAACTACCCTCATTATCTTTCCTCAAAGCACAAGTTTAATCGGGTAGGAAGAGAACTTAGATTTCTTCTCCTTTTATGACTAATTAAACCCAGGATGTGCTATGCCGTTTGAATCTGCACCTTGCAACCTTATTAGCCACAAAGCTAAAACTTGTTTGCTAGAGTGACTCAGGAATTCAAACTTTACACCGACTTACAAGACCTGTTAGCAACAGGCCAGGAAGGTTAACAGCTTACATGTCTAAGTCCAAGAGAGCCTGCTCATGGACCATTAGGCATCAGCATTGCTACTCTTTTGCTAAATTAAGACTGCAGCAAAATATAGAACTATATGGCTATATATACGACGATTGTGAATGCTAATGGACAGCTTCTTTTAGAGATCCCTTGTGAAGTATATTTTAGCGCAAAGAAAAGCGCAGCCCTTTAGGGTCGACTTAAGTTACTCATTATCATTCATTTTTTATCGTATATTTTTTATACACTCATAATAACAACAAAACACTGTGCTTTTGTAAAATAAAGAAAACATGTTGCGCTTTCTGCCGTCTTTTTCTCCGTTTCTGAAACGTGTCACAAAAATGAACCAAATCTCGGTGAATACTTGACACACAGACATGAGAAATCTACATATCTACAGAAAGCTTGAAGTGTATACTTTTAAATAAAGTATGTCTTATCGAAAACAAATATTCTCTGATTAATTCTCTGTATGAAACCAACGTGAGGTAGTATTGTATTTTCACGAAAATTCTGTAAATCACACCAAGTTAAAACTGCATTTTTGAGATGGGAAACATTTATTCAAACAAAATGTATTATTACAATCAGAAATAATGTAAAATACAGGTAAATAAAGCCATATTTTTTACAAACATAAACACCACATATGTAGAATCAAAAATTTAAGTACAAAATTATAGAGCCATTACTTATTATCAACAGCATTTATTATAAATATCAAGCCTAAACTAACTCATTAACATTCAAGAAACAAAGACAGAAAAAAAAAAACATATCTAAACTTTTCAGGAGTTAAATTGCATGTCAAATGCAATTAAATTAAAATGTATCACAATTTAAATTATTTTTTAAAGCAATTAGCTGAAATTAGTGCTGTCAAATCGATTAATTGCGATTAATCGCATCCAAAAAAAAATTTTAAGAAATGTTTATATGTATATATGTATTTAAATGTATATAAACTTTAATTTTGGATACAATTAATCTGTAAATGAATTAATTGCGATTAATCACATCCAAAATAAAATTAGTTTAAAAAATATTTACAGGTATATATGTATTTACATGTGCATAAACTTCTATTTTGGATGTGATTAATCTGTCAAATCGATTAATTGCAATTAAACACATATACATGTATACATTTATTTTCTTTTATTTTGGATATGTTTACAATTAATCTGTCAAATTGATTAACTGCAATTAATCACATCCAAAATAATATGAATTTAAGAAATATGTACATGTATATATGTATTTACATGTATATAAACTTTTATTGTGGATGTGATTAATCTGTGAAATCAATTCATTGCAATTAATCACATCCAAAATAATATGAATTTAAGAAATATGTACATGTATATATATATTTAACATGTATATAAAATTTTATTTTGGATGCGATTAATCTGTCAAATCAATTAATTGCTTTAATCAATTAATTGCAAAAAAATTAATTTATGAAATATTTACATGTGTATATACAGTATGTTTACATGTATATATGTATAAACTTTTAGTTTGGATGCGATTAATCTGTAGAATCGATTAATTGCGATTAATCACATCCAGGTAACAAGAAATATGTACATGTATATATGCATTTACATGTACACTGTATATACTTTTATTTTGCATGAGATTAATTTGTCAAATTGATTAATGGTGATTAATCACATCCAAAATAAAATTAATCTAAGAAATATTTACATGTATATATGTATTTACATGTATATTAACTTTTATTTTGGATGCGATTAATCGAAATTAATCGATTTGCTTTATCAAGTTTTATTTATTTTATTTATTTATTATTATTATTATTTATTTATTTTGACTAACTTAGTAGGAATTCAGTACATCTTTGTATAATTATGTAATTTATATGAAATTTGGTTAAAATGTACTGCTAAAAGTACTGACAAGCATTTATGGCAAACTAAAATACACTTTATTGCCATTTATATTGAAATTTGTATGTCATTTATTTAAACAGATTTATAATTACATAATCTGTAACAAAATTGCAATTTCAAACGTAAAATATATAAAAAATATATCAATTTAAAATACATTACATGCAATATTGAATAACACACCACATACTTTACATGTTTCTTAGTATTTTAGTCAAAAATCTGAATGTGCACTTTGTTAAAGTATGACAAAATATTATTAAAACGATTTAAAAAGTACTTTAAAGTAACACTATTAATATCACTTCATGATTTTTAAAAGTGCATTAGTAAACAGTTATAAATGTGTACACTCTTTAAGTACACTTAAGTTTCCTTGATTTTGTTATCTGTAAATTGAAATTATTTTAAAATAAACTTTTAAGACTTAAATTACAGTACAAGTGCACATTAAGTACAATTAAGCACACTACATTTTCAGAAAAAAATATATACTTAGGAGTCACACCCGCTAGCAAACACTCCCATTTACTTTGTAAACGTAGCCTTGCCGTTCCCCACCCCTCGGATTGCTTTTACGTTAGCATTCTGCACACAAGTGTTTCTTAGCCGTCAGCAGCATTTACAGCCATTGACCGGGCCGCACCATTTGATCAGCGGTTAATGACACTTAACGCAATCGCTTCAAGACAAACCCAGTGCTGTTTCGAGCAGAACAGATGTTTTGGCAAAGCGATCTCACGGTTTAATTAGCCATTGATACTAAGTGCATTAGCGGTGAGAAACGTCACAGCTTGAGATACGGCTGTCGTGCTGCACGTGCTAACGCTAATAGGGAGCAGGACTGACGGTGTGGTGATAGCGGAAGACAATCGATGGGTCTTTCAAGCGGCTGAATGGAAGACGTCGACACTGGAGAGTGTTTTTGTTGGGAGCTGCTTAAGTAGGGTGTTTTATGGTGCCTAACATCTGGAGCTCGGGCAGATGTGCGTGTGACAAACAGGAGGACGCCGTAATAGGTCTCTCTAGGTGAAAGTCATTACTGGCCATTACACAGTCGACTGAGAATGATATCCACGGTGTTCTGATGAGCTTAATAACTTAATTAAACGCTTTGATTGATAATACAAGCATATATTGTCATCAAGCTGTGATTATAAGAGCGGAATGTAAGATCAGCTTATGTAATTTGCAGCAGCACCCCCCCCCCCCACACACACTAAACCTAGCCTTACTCACCAGCAATTATTCAAAATCACTCATTAAGCTTGAACATTATGCATAAGTTATAAAACAAGAATTAGTGTTTGAAAGTGTTGTACTTGTACATGAAGTCATTCAAAGTCACAAGGTAAGCTTTTACTTTGACAAACTGAAAGCCATATTCCTTATGCAAACAGAGCCTAACAATATATATAGGCCTGTGTGATTGGCCAAAACAATTGGTGTTGCTTGATGAAGGCTAAAACAACAAAAGTCATACCAAAATGAATAAGTAAATTAATTAGTTAAATGAAGAAATAAATAAATTAAGAGCAACTCTCATTAATATTTTTTCTCAGCTAATTAAATCATGTTTTGCCTATGCTCTAATTCCAAAAGTTATTTTTAGGGGCCTCGAATAAACAAACAAACAAACAAACATGACTGAAAACACGCTTAAAACCACTAATAATCATATAAAAGTTTTTAAAATGAGTATTGTTGTTATTATTAAATGTTTGCTGATGAATACACAACAACAACATAATATTAAAATGAAATATTAATAACAGTGAAATTATTATTATCATTAGCAGTAGTAGTAGTAATAGTGATAATAATAAGAATTCAGTAAGTATACAAGAACATTAATAAGCTATTCTTAAAAAAGTAAATTGTATAATAGTAAAAAAATATTAATAGTAGTAGAAGTACTACTACTACTACTATTACTACTACTACTACTACTAATAATAATTTTACAACATTAATAAGCTATTCTTAAAAAAATAATAAAAGTAAATAATAACAGCAGTAGTAGTAGTAGTAGTGAAAATAACAACAACAACAACAACAACAACAAACAACAACAACAACAACAACAACAACAACAACAACAACAACAACAATAATAATAATAATAATAATAATAATATTATAATAATTTGATTACTAAGTACACAACAACATTACTAGGCTATTCTTTAAAAAAATTATAGTAAATTGTACAATAGTAAAATTATTATGAATAGTAGTAGTAGTAGTGGTAGTAGTAGTAGTAGTAATAAATATACAATAACATTAATGAGCCATTCTTAAAAAATAAATAAAAGTAAATTGTATAATAGTAAAATTATTAGAAGTACTACTACTACTACTACTACTACTACTAATAATAATTTATTTACTTTTAGTTATTTTTTTTAAGAATAGCTTATTAATGTTATTGCATTATTATTAGTAAAATATATTAGTATTATTATATTATTATTAATATAATATATTATTATTATATTATTAGTAAAATATAGTATATTATTATTAGTAGTAGTAGTAGAGGTAGTAGTAGTAATAAATGTACAAGAACATTATTAAGCTATTTAATTTTTTTTAAATAAAAGTAAATTGTATAATAGTAAAATTATTATTAGTACTACTACTACTACTATATTTTACTAATAAGAATACAATAACATTAATAAGCTATTCTATAAAAAATAAATAAAATTAAATAAATTATTATTATTAGTAGTAGTAGTAGTAGTAGTAGTAGCAGTAGTCATAATAATAATAATAATTGAATAATTTGTTTTACTAATAATTATACAACATTAACAGGCTTTTCTTAAAAAATAATTAACAGTTAATTTTACAATAGTACAATTATTATTATTAGTAGTAGTCGTAGTAATAATGATAATAATAATAATAATAATAATAATAATCATGTTTTACTAATAAGTATACAACATTTATAACCTATACTTAAAAAGTAAAAGTTATAATAATAATAATAATAATAATAATAATAATAATAATAATAATTGTTATTATTATTATTATTAGTAGTAATTCAATAGTTTGTTTTACTAATAAATATACAACAACATTACCATGCTAATATATAATTTATAGTGAATTATACAATAGTAAAATTACTACTACCACCACTACTACTACTAATAATAAAAATAATAAGTTTTACTAATAAGTATACAACATTAATAAGCTATTTTTTAAATAAATAAATAAATATTATTATTAGTAGTGGTAGTAGTAATACTAATGTTACTACTACTGCTACTACTACTACTAAGTTTTACTAATAAGTATACAATATTAATAAGCTATTTTTTAATAAATAAATATTATTATTATTATTAGTAGTAGTAGTAATAATGTTACTACTACTGCTACTACTACTACTAAGTTTTACTAATAAGTATACAATATTAATAAGCTATTTTTTAAATAAATAAATATTATTATTATTATTAGTAGTAGTAGTAATAATGTTACTACTACTGCTACTACTACTAAGTTTTACTAATAAGTATACAATATTAATAAGCTATTCATAAAAAAATAAATATAAAAAATAAATATATTAGTAGTAGTAGTAATAATGATAATGTGTGGGTTAACAAGTTAATAATAATAATAAAATTATCTGTTTTACTAGTAAGTATACAACAATACTAACAGGCTATTCTTAAATATATATTTATATATAGAGTGTACATATGCTGAAAAAAAAAAAAATCCTACATATTGTACAAGGTCATATAGCAATACTGATTAACTGCACAGCCCTAACTGTGCTTATTTCCAGCCGGTCTCACACAAGGCAACAAGATTGGCTCTCATCCACCAGTGGTGGTTCAGCCACCTGGCCTCCGCCAGCTCTAAAGTACCTCATCAAGCTTGCTATAGCCCCAGCTGAGGCAGCGTTTAACCTTAAAGACACTTGTATCTGTTCCCCCAGTGCCACCCTCTCCTCTCACACCTCGACCCACCTGCCTCGGCTATCCGAAATGTCAGGTCATGGGCCACCGACTGCCTGCGAGCTCCCCAGTCTCAAACGACACTCACACACCGCCCCTCCCAACCGCCTGGCAGTCCACTGACCGTAGCGCTGGTAAAAATGACCTTTCAAAGCTGGTCTGAGACTGGGCTTTTTTTTTAAATCGCGCCAAATGATCTGAGATTTTCGGAGAGTGGCTTGATCAGCGCAGGAGGGCAATTCTCACCACAACCTCCTGAAGTGCTTGTTTTTCAAGTTTCATCTGCCCTAAGGCTGGTAACTCTAGCTGATATAAAGGGCTACATCCTATTAAATGACACCCGAAATGAATTTCCAGTTAGAGGTTATTGTTGCGTGTAACGGGCCCCAAGGTCCCGAGCTTTAAAGGCGTTTAACAGGGTTTAACGGTTCTCTGTGTTGACGGAAGAAAGCAGCATATCGGAATTGTATTAAAGATGATACGTCAGACTCCTCATACGGTCGTAAACACCCAGAGAAGATTCTGCGCTCATAAAAAAAGGACATAAAACATGGCCGGAGCTCATAATCTTAAGCTTTTTGCAGTAAGCAGCATCAAACATGCAACTTTATATTGGCACTCCAAACAGATAATGCTTCCAATTAAAAATGCACATTTTCTGCATATAATTAAAAGAGGTTTGTCACGAGGATGAATGGTGCACTAAAAAGTTAACAATGAGGGAAAGAAATGGAATTGAAAGTGGTGAACGCCTTAGGGGTACAGCTGATGCATGCTGGGAATGATGAAGGGACTTTGGGAGGCTGGAAAGGAGATTCAACAATTAAGAAAAAACAAACAAACAAACATGTATTTGCAAGCAAAAACCTCTTGAGTAATCAGTGCAAAGTGACATAAACAAAGACAGATTTAAAAAAAAAATCCTTTCTTTGAAAAGGATAAATCAAAACATGTTGAGACAAATTAATTTACACAAATTTAGATTTTGCTTGAAGACAATGAATCTTACCTGGACCAATAAGATCACTCCACCATTGTTGTTGTTGTTGTTGTTGTTATTATTAATAATAATAATAATGATAATAACATTCTCATTAGCATGATGTGAAAAAAATGTCATCAAAACAGTGTCACAATGCACAGAAAAGGGAAAGAATAATAATAATAAAATAAATATTGCTTAGAAAATTAGGCTTATTTTGCAGCCTCCCCCATTTTGTTTTACCAGAATGTGAAAACATCACCATATATTAAACAGATAACTATTTATACACCAAAATAGTGATTATCACACTTATTTATGTTGAAAATTGTTATTCAGAATGAGAATTTGAAAAAGATATAATTATAAATTGTTTAAATGCACCACAATAATGAGAATAATTGTTCAAAATCCTCAGCAAAATAATGTCACAATGTAAAATAAATTCTTATTAGTTTTAAAAATTGGCTTAATTGTTTTAAAAATTACGTTAAAAAAAATACCATTAAGATTGTCCCCCATTTGCATTAATGTATAAAAATAAAAAAACTAATTCTCATTAACATTAACCAAATTTGAATTATATATTATTAAAATGAAGTATTTATACATCATAATACTTCTTATCACCACTACATTTATGCAGATAAAAATAAAAAAACAATCACATTACTGTATAATGAGAATTATTATTAAAAAAACATGAGTAAAAATAATTTGACAGATTAATCACATCCAAACCGTTTATATACATGTAAATAGATATATGGAAACATATATACCTATATATGTAAATATTTCTTATTCGTTTTAAAAGAGTAATTTTTTCAGAAATAAAAAAATATGTAAAAAAATAAATAAATGTAAAAAGTACCACTGAGATCCTCCCTATTTGCATTAATGTAATAAAAATAATAATAATAAACTCATTCTCATTAACGTGATACAAAATGTTAATTACATATTATTAAAATTAAGAAGTATTTATACATCATAATACTGTTTATCGCAGATTAAGAAAAAACAATCACATTACTGTGATTATAAAAAAGTTCTGGCACTTTCAAGCTTTATAATGGCAGTGAATGGCTGTTGAGATTATGAAGTCCAATAAAATGCATAAATCTTTCATAAAAAGTACTCCACGTGGCTCTGGGGAGCTAATAAAGGCCTTCTGAAGTGAATCAATGTGTGTCTTCACAAGAGAGTGTATCTGAAAGAAGAAAGTCATATCACCTAGGATGGCTTGAGGCTGAGTAAATCATGGGGTAATTTTCATTTTTGGGTGAACTCTCCCTTTAAAGCTAAAATATGTTTTTCTTTTTTTCTTTTTTAGAGTCCAGAATTGCATTTAGGCGTGAGTGATAGACAGAAATCAAGTAATATACTCGCGTGTTTGTGTCTGAGACCCTATCAGAAAACAATTCGTTATTACGGCGTCTGTGCACATGATTACAGTATCACTGTATTACCCAGCTAATAGACCGATTTGTGGGGCAGAACCTCGCGCAAATCACTCAGGGCCACGTTTCAGAGCGAGCCATTGAAGCCCTGTTCTGTATTTCCATAATGGCTCTTGTGGGTTGTGTGTGAGGTGACAGATTAAAGGCAAAGAGAGTCAGGGGTATAATATCGGGTAAAAGCAAGGCTGCCGAGTGTATTTTTGATGTGGAGCCCATTGTGGCAAGTGCTATTGTGTGAGGCCGTGAAAGTGTGTGTGCTGTGGATGCGGAGCGTGTGGGCGTTAGGTTGTGTGTTTGATGTGAAGGTAAAAAGCCTGATTGTGTTTTCTCTGTCCCCGAGGAAGTGACAGGGCTGTATTGTAATTCCACTCTCATTTCCTGCACCATGGCGACCGCAACTCTGTCACTCAAGCGCATGAGAGAATGGCTCTGCCAATCAATCAGGCCTCCATTACGCACTACCTCCTTTTCAAACCTGCTCTTTTTCTCCTGTACCACTTTAGCATAACTAAATTTGAGCTCTTTGTCATTGGTGACCATGGATCGTGATTGGTGTGGTAAGTAAAAACAACGAGATATGGAGACGACCAGGTGCCGCACTACTCAACGGACTTGACCATGAGCCGCATGCGGCATTTGTGGCCCATGTGGTGACCGCAACAGAGATAGTCTCAAGAATGTCTTCTTGTCATATTAAAGGCACAGTTCAGCCAAAAATGAAAATTCTGTCATTCATTTATCTCCCTCATGTCGTTCCAAACTAGTAAGACATTTGTTAATCTTCGGAACACAAATTAAGATGTTTCTAAAGAAATCTGAGAGATTTTTGACCCTGCACAGACAACAACACAACGTTCAATGCCAAGAAAGGTAGTAAGGACATTGTTAAAATAATCTATGTGACATTAGTGATTCAACATAAATTTTATGAAGCTATAAGAATAACTTTATTCAACAGTTTATTCAACAATTTTTCTCTTCCCTGTCAGTCTTTGACGTTCATGACAGTATCACAATGCTTGATGCTTGCGACAGGAGTCGATATCCCTTTAAAGGGGGTTAAACTTAACATGCTGTTTCATGCATGTTATATAAGTTATTTACACTGTTAAAGAGTTGGATTCTCATGCTAAACATGGCCAAAGTTTCAAAAAAATATTTCCTGTGCCGAATACACACTTCCAGGTTTCTTACAAGTTTCGAAAAGTTTTTTTTTCGATCATGGCTCTTTATGGCTTCCTGAAGGGTGGAACTCCTTGTATGGGCATTTCTCCCGAAAGGTCGAGCCCATGTACACATTTACCAAAACGAGAGCAAGAGCGCCCCCATCAATGTGCTTCATTCAGCTGCACTACTGCACTTCTGACTCACTCAGGAAGAAAGTCTCTAAAGAAGTGTGGTTTTGGTTGTAAGGCAAAGATAATCTTACTCAGCTTCCCAAAGAACCCAGTGTTACGTGAACAGTGGATGATGCAGTTTCTTTTTCCGGGGCAGAAATGGAGTTTTGCAAGTGTGTTTGTTGACATGCGTTTTATAAACAAGGCCCAGTTCGACGTTTTATTTGCACAAATCATTTGATACTGAAAGATGGAGTGGTCCCAGCTATACAAGATCCCGGTCATGATTCAAAACTGCAGATGGTGAGTGAAACGGCATCAAATGTCTTTGTTTTGTTGGCATTTTGCACGCGAGTGCTCGTCAATCTTTAGCTCCGCCCATGGCACGCCTCCAGGACCTCGGCTGTTTTCGGAGAGAATTGTAAAGCTGTATCTGTCTTTTTTAAGCATGAAAAAACTAGACATTTTTGGAGATATGAAGGATGCAGTACTACTCTATCGGAACTCAAGATTAACATAAGATTGGTTAAAAATGTGTGTGTTATGCCCTCTTTAAAGGAACACTCCACTTTTTTTGGAAATAGGCTCATTCTCCAATTCCCCCCAAGTTAATAAGTTGATTTTTACCGTTTTGAAATCCATTCAGCCGTTCTCCTGTTCTGGCGATATCACTTTTAGCATAGTTTAGCATAGATCATTGAACCCTATTAGACCAATAGCATCGCGTTCAAAAATGACCAACGAGTTTCCATATTTGTTGTATTTAAAACTTGACTCTTCTGTAGTTATATCGTGTACTAAGACCGGTGGAAATGCAAAGCTGCGAGTTTCTAGGCTGATAAGATTAAGAACTACACTCCCATTCCGGCTTAGTCAAGGAAGTTTGCTGCCGTAATATGGCCAAAGCAGGCTAGTTTAGCATTTGCACATGTGCTGCGTGGTATTACTGCTCCTGCTTCAGCCTTATTACTGCAGCAAACTTCCTTGACTATTACGCCGGAATGGGAGTGTAGTTCCTAATCTTATCAGCCTAGAAACTCGCAGCTTTGCATTTTCACCGGTCTTAGTACACGATATAACTACAGAAGAGTCAACAAATATGGAAACTCGTTGGTCATTTTTGAACGTGATGCTATTGGTCTAATAGGTTTCAATGATCTATGCTAAGCTATGCTAAAAGTGATATCGCCAGAACAGGAGAACGGCTGAATGGATTTCAAAACGGTAAAACTCAACTTATTAACTCGGGGGGAGTTGGAGAATGAGCCTATTTCCAAAAAAGTGGAGTGTTCCTTTAATGAAGAGCAGGACCAGGCAGTATGATAATCTGCACCTTGCGATGGTTGAAATATGGTTCTATGCAACCACTTCATCATAATAACAAATATTTAGCTCACAATTGCAACCTTATTTTATACAATTACAACTTATTTTCTTACATTTGTGACTTTTTTGTAATTAATTACTTCTTTTCTCTAAATTCTTTACAGAAGTGGTCACAAATGTAAGATATAAAGTTACAATTATGAGAAAAAAGCCGCAGTCACGAGTTCTAACCTTTCATTGTTGACTTAATATCTCACCATTGAGACTCTCATAACTACCCTTTATATCTCAGAATTGTAACATTTCACATTTCTGACTGTTTCTCACAATTGACCGTTCACAAACACCCGCCCTCTTTAGTTACTGTTTTATGTCTGGCAAACAATGCCACTTTCACACTACACATCATGTTCTCACGCAGTGAAAAATACATTGCAGAGCAAAGAGGAAACTGACAACAAGAGAGGACAAAACAGAGCAGGTTACTTCTGGTATGAAACAAGGTCTCAGCTTTAAAATGATGTTATTTTTTAAGAAATTCAAACAATAAATACCGTTTTGTGGCTCTTTAATGTGTCGTGACTGTTTCGCCAATCACTATTACATATTTGGGTGGTCGTTAGCGACCCGGACATATATATCAAGCACGGATGGATCTTTAACTGCTGCAATAGCAAAAAACTCTTTTGATATTTTAAGAACTATTACAGAAGAATAAAATAGAGCATATTTTGTTACCTTTTGAAACTTACAAGGGTTCAATTTGAGCAGATGATTTTTTCATCGCTGTCTGTCTGGCTCATATTTGCGATCTCAGCCATATTCACAAACTATCGTTCTGTAGAATCGTTACAAATGTGCGCTATGAAGTTGCAAGTACGAGATGTTGCAGTTGACCCTTTGCAAACAGTTTGACTGACATGCGATCTGACCAATCTTAACGCCGACAAACAAATCAGACAGGAGAGTAGATTAACGGGTCTTTAGCGACCCGGGTCTTCATTTACTTCCCTCTCCCTCCTTAATTTTTAAGGAATTTTAAAGTTTGGCATCAGCTTTCTTAGTATTCCTCAATCATTCATCAATTCATTATGGGCAATAAAACAAGAAAAAAAAACATATATATATACAGTCAAGCCCGAAATTATTCATACCCTGGCAAATTCTGACTTAAAAGTTACTTTTATTCAACCAGCAAGTTTTTTTTTTTTTTTGGACTGGAAATGACACAGGCTTCCTCCCAAAAGATAATAAGACAATGTACAAGAGGCATCATTGTGGAAAAAAATTATTACTCATCTTTTATTTACATTTGAAAAAAAGTGGCATGTCCAAAATTATTCATACCCTTCTCAATAATCAATAGAAAAGCCTTTATTGGCT
>NC_133383.1:26555757-26612364 GCF_049309525.1 Garra rufa
AGCATCATACCATTTTGGCAATATGGGGGTGCTCAATGTCTAATTGCACACAGAACTACTGGTTTTGTACGGTTATATTACGTTATATACAGCCTTTGATTATGATAATGCAGTAAAAACAAAAGTGAAAAGAAAGAAGCGTTCAATAAATATTTTTAATGTGTTTGTGAATAAATCTAACCACCCCTGTGACAGATTTAATTTTCACTTGCCCTGATCCATGATGAGATGCGGACCATCTTGACGGCAGGGATTAGGCGGCGATCACACCGAACGCGTTTTTGCAATTGGAGGCGCCTCTTTTGAATGGTTTTCTGTTGGCAGTGAGCGTTCTGCGCTCTGTTTATGCGCCCCCGCGCCTCGCGTTTTTGCAGGAGCGCTCCGAGCGCCTGAAGTTGAAAAAAAAAAATCAACTCTGAGCGGAAAAACGCCCAACGTCATTCGCGTTCCATTGTCCAATCGAATGAATGGAGAGGCGGGCCTTCTGTTGTGATGGTGAAAGTTTACCGTTGCTTCAAAAGTCCGGAGACTGCAAGAAATGGAGGAGAAACCTTTGGTGTCTATCGTGGGTAACCAGGAGCTGTATTATTTAGGGTTTCTGCTAATATGACAGTTTACATAACAGCAAAAAACTAAGAGCGTTCGCGCTATAATCCTTTGATCTGACTGACAGGACAGCTGTTTCGGTCGTTGCTTAGCAAAAAAGGCAGTGCTGTGCGCCTCGCGTTTTTAGAACTAAAAGACGCGTTCTGTGTTTTTATTTAAACCTAAATAAGTTCGTCTGTCAGTTGGCAGGCAGTTTTGGTCGCTTTATTAAAAGTTGTTGCTGTGTGCAGTGTGTAAAATAAAATAAAAACTGTTTTACCCTCCTGCTGACTATAGTGTCGTGCCCCTCCCAACCCATTCACACACACACATAAGCCTAGATGATTCGACTATCGGTCGACTATAGAAAGATTCGAAAATTCTGATTCGACTATGAAAATTCATAGTCGGGGACAGCCCTAATTTCCAGTGAAAACAAACAAACAAACAAAAAAAACACCACCACCAACAACAAAAAACAAATAAATAAATAAATAAATAAACACTAAACAAAAATATTTCTCAAAATATGAAACATTTTTCAAATATTTTGATGTATTAAAATTCATCTACAGTAATATGTATTCATGTTCCACATAAGAAGTCATACAGTTTCGGAACAACCTGAGGGTGAAAGGTTCATTTTTAAGTGAGCGGTCCCTTTAAGACCTTGTCTCTGCGTCCCTCACAGCCTGGTTTTTTGCATCACAGTAGATATGCTATCTACTCTGAACAGCGTCTCTCAACGGCTGGCTTCTGTGTTGCATTGTCTCTAGATTTCCCAATGTGAAAATGTGTTGAAAAGGCCTGACATAGATGGAAACATGCGGACATAGAGTATCATGTCGTCCCTGTCCCTGCGAGTCTCCCAGATATGTTTTTCCTTCTGTTAACATTGTACCGGTGGAGACTCTCATTAATCAAAAATGATTGGCCAGTTAAAAACACTTTGTGCCGTCCTCTCCCTGCAGAGCACTACATCCAGACCTGCCTCTCTTTCAGTTGCTCTCTGTGCCAGAATGAAACTGCTGGCACTAAACACACACAGGTCCATAAGGGACAAGCAATCGATCGCTCTGAGTCAGCTCTGTCCACTTTAATTCATTAAAACCCCCCTGTCAATGCCCTTTGGGTAATTCCAGTAATGTGAAAGAACTTGGGAGCGCCTGTGTATGCACACGCATAGGGTACACAGGACAGATCTTACTATATACAGCTTTCCATGAAGGAAGAAAGCTGCGAATCGATCAAACCTTTTCAATGGAATAATTAACTTTATTCATTCATGGCAATTAATCGCACAAATCAATAATTCCAAAGCATTATTCTTGCAATTATTTGGGCAAGTTTGTGATTTTCAAATGATAAACAATATTTAAAAACTGAAATTCAATATACAAGATTCATTAAATTAACAAAAAAACTAGGCTTATTTGTGCAATTTTTGTGATTTTCAAATGATAAGCAATGACCTTAAATTAGGCTGTTAATCAATTAAACATTCTGAATTAACAACACTTTACTGACATGTAATAAAATGTCCTTAGTTAAAGAAAAACAATGAAAATAATTTCAAAACAGTTCATTATTCTTATCATTATGTGTGCAATTTTTTGCGATTTTCAAATTATAAACAATACATACTGAATACAGCATTTATTAAATGAACAAAAAATTAAAACAGGGTTGCCAAATTAGCTGAAATTCAACCAATTACACATTTAATTGTTATTTAATATTATTAATATTATAATGGAAATTATTTACTGATATTTAATTAATTGTCATTAAAGAAATTTAAATAATTGCAAAACTTCATTTTTCATTATTCAACATTTATTAAATTAACAAAATATTAAAACAGGGTTGCCAAATTAGCCTAAATTCAATCAATTACACATTTAACCACATATACTGTGTATATATATATATATATATATATATATATATATATATATATATATATATATATATATATATATATATATATATATATATATTCAAATGATAAACAATACATACTGAATACAACATTTATTAAATGAAAAAATAAATAAATAAATAAATAAATAAAACAGGGTTGTCAAATTAGCCTAAATTCAATCAACTACAAAATTTAATTGCATATAGTGTATGAATAATTAAATATATATATATATATATATATATATATATATATATATATATATATATATATATATATATATATTAATTGCATTATTCTTAAGTATTATTCTTATCATTATTTTTGCAATTGCACAATAGCTAATATTCTAATATAGCTATATTAAGCTTTTAAAATAGAATTATTAAAATCATAATGGATATGAATTGTTGATATGTAATTATTTACCATGATTGCAAAACAGTGTATAAAATAAATAAATAAATAAATAAATAAATAAATAATAATTATTTTCTAACATTAATTTCTAACAAATCATGAATCAGTGAGCTTCTTTAAGTTGTCAATCAATTATAAATAGAATGTTTATTATTACAATGGATATTAATCACTGATATGTAATTATTTGCCGTTAAAGCAATTAAAATAATTGCAAAGCAGTATATTATTCTTACCATTATTTGTGCTATTTTGTGATTTTCAAATGATTAACAAATAACAAATTATTAAAACAGGGTTGTCAAATTAGCCTAAATTCAATCAATTGAATATACAGCAATAATAATTTGTAAAAATGTTAATAATTGCAAAAGTATTATTCTTAGCATTATTTTTGCAATTTCATACACATCATTAAGCAATGATCTTATTTTAAGCTGTCAATTAATTAAGAATTTTAAATGTAATTTTTATCATTATAATGGAAATTAATTATTTATATGTGATCTATTGCCATTAAAGAGATTAAAATAATTGCAACTGTTTATTGCAGCTGCATATGTGTGTATAAATAATAAAAAAATATATATTTAATTCTGTTCATTATTATTACCATTATTTGTGCTATTTTGTAATTTTCAAATGATAAACAATTAATAAATACTTAATTGACATAAGCAACAATTTATTAAACTGTCAAAAAAAATAAAACAGGGCCAAATTAGTCTAAATTCAATCAATTACACATTTAATTGCATATACTGTATGGATAATTGTATTTTATTTCACACAAATAATTTCAAATAAAAAAAAATTGCAAAGCATTTCATTATTCTTACTATTATTTGTGCTATTTTGTGATTTTCAATTAATCCAACAATAAATAAATACTGAATTTACATATACACCATTATTAAATTAACAACAAATTCAAACAGGGTTGCCAAAATCAATCAGTTAAACACTGCATATAGTGTACAAATAATAAATAAAACTAAATAATTGCAAAGTATTATTCTTAGCTTTATTTTTGCAATTTCATACAAATCTTTAAAGCAATAAGCTTATTTTGAGCTTTAAATCAATAAAGCATTTTAAATATAATTATTAATATTATCATGGAAATTAATTATTAATATGTAACCAATTGCAATTAAAGAAATTAAAATAATTGCAAAGCAGTTTATGATTCTTACAATTGTTTGTGCTATTTTGTGATTTATAAAAGATTAACAATTAATAAACACTTTATTTACATACACAACATTAATGAAAAATTTTTTTTTTTGCTAATTAATACTTTTTTCCTGTTTTAATTAAAACAGGTTTAAGCCTAAATTAAGCTATTATTCATTTTAAATGATTAACATTACATGCCAATTCCTTAATGATGATAAGTTGTCTATAATTCAACAATAATGGTCAATGAATAATTAAAAAAAAAAAAAAAAGAAATGAAAATAATCCCTTAGTAGTTAATTATATTTGCCATTATCACTCAGGTCAGGAAGTTAATTTATATTTTAATAAAAATGGCATCAAACATTTCACAGTCATAATTTACAATACCACAATAAAACAATCTGGATATTTGGCTTCATTGTATCAGACTCCAGGAAAAAGGATTAATGGGAAAACATTTTAAATGGCCACATTAGGCAGTCACGCAGTTCCGACAATGCCGTCTTTATCGGATGTAGAGTAGCTTTAGTTAGGCGAGGCAAGACATCAGAACACAGTGAGGCATGAGCGCCATTCTCAAGCTATTACGAGTCTGAGTTAAAGGAGCGGAGGACAGAACATACAGCGACAAAACCGCACTTGCGATACGCGCACAATCACATTCCGCACTTGTCAACTTAAAAGGTCACCGTATTAGTGTGGGCCCCGCATCCATGCTGGTGGCTCATTTCCAATGCACTGTTCGTTCCAACGCACTCGATGGGGAGAAGTAGCATGGAAAATAATTGGATGCGTATTTTGATGAATTCATGAGACGAAAAATAATCTCCATCTTTAGTTTGACATTAAAAACCGCTGTTTCACACAGCGGCTGAAGTGGAACCAAGTCTGAAATGAGAATTACAGGCTAGTAGGAACAGCACAATCTGACAAGGCCCAGAACGACCATTTGTTGAAGCACTTTATCATAAATATGGAAAAATCCACACAAAATATTAGTGGACGAGAACATATAAGTCCTTTTCCATCATGAATTTCTGCTCTGGCTTGACTTTTAACTCACCCAAGGTTTCGTAAAATATCAGTTTTTCACACATGACTTCAAGTTTGTGTTTGGGTTTCGAAGTTTTATGAAAAAATAATCATGTTTAGACAGCTCATTTTGAGCATATGTGCTCACACTTCATCTTCAAGTCAGAGGTTAGCGAGCTGTTGCAGAGAAATTTCGAGTTCAGGTTGAGATTGGACTAAAAATTTGAACTGGTCGAGTCAAGTCATGGGTCACAAGTTTTTGTTTACAGTCAAAAGTCAAACTTCAACTTAATGCCTTCTGCAGACCTCTATCATACAATTCTTCTCACAAGTTTACATACCCCTTCCAGAATCTGTGAGATAAGCTTATAAAAGAGTGAGAGATCACTGGAAATTGCATTTTGCTTATTTAGTGCAGCCTTTAAAGGGGTACTATTATGCTCCTTTACAAAGTCTTTATTCTGTTTTTGGGGTGTACTTGAACATGCTCTCATGCTTAGTTGTTCAAAAAACGCATTATTTTTCACATAATTTAGATTATTACAATAGCTTTCTCCCCAGCCTGGCACAAACGGCTCGATTAGTTCCGGGTTCCGCCTTCCGAAAAACCAAATGTATAGTGATTGGTCAGCAGTCCCACTGCCTTGCGATTGGCAAACAGCGTAGACCGTGTTCCGCCCTGCTGTGCCCCTTCCCAAAGCAACAAACTAGATTAAAGTGATTCTTACGTTTTAAATATGGATATTTTTTTTTTACTAAAAACACATCTGATTGCTAAAGGAGGCTTTTACCGACCGCCCCGGGGCCATGTGAGGCACTTTTTTTTTTACTATGGATCGACGTATTTTCAGTCTATGCTGTTCTATTAGTGCCAGAATTGATTTAATATAACTCCGCTTACATTCGTCTGAAAGAGGGAAGTCATATACACCTAGGATGCATGAAGGGTGAGTAAATAATACGCTATTGTTGGTCCTATCGTCAGCATGCGAGATCTTGGATACATGACATTATCATTATTGTGCTAATGTATTTAATTATTTGCATGCCTGAAACCATAAGGCTAGTGAAGCTATCTACACTGTATGATGAATAAATCTCTTACCACACACTGCACGTCTAGGCGCGGCTCCGACGCGTCCACGGATAATCACTAACGTTAGTCAATGTTCGTGTTTACATCAGTCGTGGATCTGCGTGTGTTTGGACCCTCTGTACAACACACGTGAACGGTGCGGCTTCAGCACGGCTACCGGAACAGTTCACGGACCCTTTAGTTAAAGCTGTGTTTAAACGAGCCGACCCACAGCTCACTGTAGCATCCCAAAAGCGGCTGTCCTTAATACATGGGTAAAGTTAGGCGAATCCCCCACCCGCCAACGAATTGAATTTCAGTAGGCGGGATACCGCGTTGTGACATCATTGCATGCGGAAAACAAACGCTGTAGCCCAAACGAGTCATTTCGTTGTAGTTCTTGAAAAGGGATTTTTTAAAAACTAAATATCTCCGTTTGGAGTGGACTTTGAGATTTGTAACTTTGTATATGTTTTTATGCCCAAACATACACACCACACACTGGCTAAAGTTCAAAAAGTGATAAAGCATAATAGGACCCCTTTAAGCTATTTGACAACAGCCCTGTTGAAAAAAAAAAAACCAGCATATGCTGGTTAGGTAGGTTTTGATGCTGGTATGCTGGTTTAAACTGGTCCTGTGCTGGTTTATTCTGGTCCTTAGCTGGTTAATGCTAATCTTTTGCTGGTTTATGCTGGTCCTTAACCAGCAAAGGACCAGCATAAACCAGCTAAGGACCAGCATAAACCAGTTAAAACCAGCACCCCAGCATCAAAATCTACCTAAACAGCATATGCTGTTTTTTTTTCAACTGGGAGATATATTCCAAAAGTTTGCACACCCTTGGTACTTAAAGGATAAGTTCACTCGAGAGTTAAAATTACCTGATAATTTACTCACCCCCATGTCATCTAAGCTTTTCATATCTTTATTTCTTCAGTTGAAAAGAAATGAAGGTTTTTGAGGAAAACATTCCAGGATTTTTCTCCATATAGTGGACTTCAATGAGGATCATCAGGTTAAAGGTCCAAATTTGAGTTTAAATGAAGCTTCAAAGGACTCTACATGATCCCAGCCAAGGAATAAGTGTCATTTTATAGGAAAAATACAAAATTAATTATTTTTTTATTTTTTCCACAAATGCTCGTCTTGCACTACTTGGATTTTGGAAAGTTTTCGAATGGCATAAGTGGAAATACCAACCCAGTGTTTACAAAGCAAACATGCATAGAAAATCAAACGCCCTTTTGTGATGGGTCTCTGTTCTCCCTACTACGGCCGGCCAGTGGGCGGGGCCAGGAGACTCATCAAGTGAACGATGTCCACCTGTTCTTCCTGCCATAAATGCTGGGGCTGTGTTGGCATGAGGGGAGCCTGCTCCCGACTTTTGTTTGTTAGTTTATTTTGGGATTTCATTATTAGTTAAACTCGGTTCGGTCGGACGTTTTGGCAACATGGTCCGACCGAAATAGTGTTTATGTTGATTTTGTGATTTATTTGTTTTTTTACTTATGTTAATAAATATTCTTCGTTGCAACTAAACCAACCCGACTTTGTCCTCCATTGATTTGTCACGGCTCTGAGCCTGACGTGACACCTTTACAAAAAAAAAAAAAGAGGTAAAACAACGATGTCGGATGATTTTGAAGTTGGAGGAGAAAATCAGATCTAACTAGAACTAACCACTAACCACAAGTGACCTTTCCAACCTGATTACATAATGCGTGAAGTTGCAGATGCGCATCGCAGAGCTAGTACAATATGAGCATTTGTGGTTAGAAAGTACATAAATTGTTTTATTGATTTTTAGAAAATGGCTGATTGTTTTGCTAGATAAGACCTTATTCCTCAGCTGGGATCATGCCCTTTGAAGCTGCATTGAAACTGCAATTTGGACCTTCAACCCATTGATCCCCATCGAAGTCCACTATATGGAGAAATATCCTGGAATGTTTTTCTCAAAAACTTTGGGGGTGAGTAAATTATCAGAAAACTTTAATTCAGGAGTGAATTAATCCTTTAATGTCAACATCTTACAGATTCTGCAAGGGGAAGTAAACTTGAGGCAAAAACATGGATGATTACTTGAACAGTTCATTTATACGCTCTTATCAAGATACTGAATTATGGTAATGGTTCACCAGTACATATTATGGATGATGTAGCAGAAAAAATTAATAATTTGACTTGCGCAATCTCAGTTTCTACCAACACAAAACCCACACACCAACTTCCCCGAAACGGAGAAGAGTGATGTTTGAAGGCTTCTTTTTGGACAGAAACAGCATTAGGATTCTGGCGAAGACTGTTCCCTGTAGCAGCCTTTGCCAGCCACTTAATTTGCCGTTTATAGTTTCACCAAGGCAGTAATTTAATCTGTAGCCCGCAGAATATTTCTGCCAACGCTGATGTGCATGTGGCGATGTGAGAGGATGTGTCTTGCACATCCTTAAAGCAATAGTTCACTTGAAAATGGAAATTCATCGTTCATCGTTTATTCGCCCAATTGTCATTTCAAACCTGTATGAGTTTCTTTCTTCTGTAGAATACAAAAGAAGACTATTTGAAGACTGTTATCCATGCTATTTGAAGACTGTAGCATTCAGGTTTCAAAAAGGATGAAAAACAGCATAGAAATATCATATAAATGGTCCATTTGACTCTGGTACGATAAAGACACTTTTAACACTTTTAAAGACCATTTTAAGACCAAATTTTAAGGAAAACAAAGGGAACAAAATACGTCAACATGTTCGCTTACATGTAAATGTCTTGGTATCAGCAACACTTCAAAGTTTGTAAATTCAATCTCTATTACTTTTAAATCATTTTAGCAATATAACTTGCTTAAGGCTTTAATACCTCTGCTCCCAACCACTAGAATACAGAAAAATAACTTTTATTGTACTTCTGATCACACTGCAAAATGTTAGGGAAATAAAAGGAAAATAATGCATTAAAAAAAGTAGTTTTCTGTGGAACTGATCAAACTGAGTTTATGATTAAAACAAGAACAAATATGTGCCAATCAACTTAGCTCAAAGAAAAAACATGTTTTCATACTCTATTGACAAACTTGTTCTTGCTTAGTTAGCATAAACTAACTTAATTTTGTTCAGTTTTTCAAGACTTTACTTTTTTTTTTTTTTTTGCATATTAAGCAAATGTATCTTGATTTAAGGATGTCTGGATATGTTGGAAAACAAAAAATAATGAGGACGACATTTATTTTTCACAAAGCATGCAAGATTTAATACCACAACTATAAATGTAAGAGTTTGTGCTCTGGTTTAAGACTTCTTAAGGCTTTGTTCTGTGGAAGGGTGAATTAAGACTTTTAAAGACCCACAGAAACCCTTTATGAAGTCAAGCATTAGATTTGTGACAGAAAACACTAAATTCACATTGGTTTTCACAGATAATCTTTACAACCGTCTTGCTATCCTTAGTATATTCATGAGACAAGTAGTGATGTTTGAGATTCTTTTGAGTTGAATCACAAAACCAAAAGTAAATGAATCACTCAATTCAGTTTGAGTTCATCTCACTAACTGCGTTTTTATTACCCTTCAAACTTAAACATAAATTGAAATTACGAATTGAAAATACACCCAATGGATCGAGTCAATTCCGCATGAGGTGGTTTTTCAGGCAAAGGGAATATTTTGCAAAGCTGAAATGGAAACAGTTTTTTTTTTTCCATTTGAAGGTTGTTTGAGCAAATCTATAATGGAAATGTACCTACTGACTCTGATGGCAACTCACTCTTGGTACTCATTCATCGTAAAAGTGTAGAAAAAACCTTGGAAAACAGTTCTCAATTGGTCTCCTTTTGTGTTCTACAGAAGAAAGTAAGGTGCTAAAATTATGACCGGATTGTTGGGTGTAGTATCCCTTTAAGAAATGTTTAAAAAGCATTTATGCTAGGGAGTTTACGTGTATGTGAATAGCCTAAACGGTCGATGTGCGTGTGCATTAACATTTTTTGTGGGCGAGAATGTCTTTTCGATGTGTCTGTGTGTGTTTGTGGTTGTTTAACACGTTAGCCTCGTGGGATGAAGCAGCGGTATTCAGATCCTCTTATTTAGATGCAAGTCCTAGCGTGGTTGAACAGTGCTGGGAGATGGAGCGAGGTGGGAGGAAAATGGGGGGGGATTGGCCGTCCTTGTCTCCAGTCTCCTGCCCTCTGGGCTTCCCGAGACCTATCGAACCCTCTCCAAAGGCACAAACGGTAATAAAAAAAAAAATTCCCCTCACAGCATTATCGCAAAGTAATCACCACTAATGTCCTTTTTTTAAAGAAATATCTTTAAACTATTCGTCTTCTACTCTTATTATTCACAACCTTGCAGTTGGATGAATCATGGACACGAAATGAAAAATTTCTTCATCAACATACATTGAGTTGCCCAGAGAGCTGTATCTTTATCTTCGCAAATATTCCCAATGACCTTCAACTGGGTATTATTCTTTCCCAGACAATCATTATTCACTCACAGGTCAACGAGAGTCCATTACGAGCAGTAGACGTCATACTTACATGCTCATTTATCTTAATCGGACATGTTTCTGCATGCATGGCACATTTCATGCATTTTAAAAAAGATTTTTATTTTACGATCCTTTCGGGCTGATTCAATAAAGCCAGCGAGAGACCATTTTCCCACTTACATATGCCGTGAGGTTCACCCCTGCAATTGGCCATTCCCAGAGGTCTCTTCAATTGAATACGCTCTCACTAAACCTCCTCCCTCGGTGGTAGCAAATGTCTGGATTTTAAGGAAAAATTACAGCCTTTGAGAATTTCACTCTGCCTATTGCTTCGATGTCACAGGCAGGAGCCTTGTGCTAAACAGACGACAGACAAAAAAATTGTCGCTAGAAAGTAACAGTGAAACAAACAGCTGTCACCAAACGTACAAAGATGCTCTGCGAAGTATCGCACATTAAAGCGAACCATCAGTCACAACAAAATGGCTGCTTTTCAAGAGCTTCATGACAAATTTACAAGTCAGCTGGCTTGAGTCTGGAAGACCAAAGATCTCCAGCAGATCTAAGGCTCCATCTGAATAAGTGATTTAAGCATTACAGTCGCGCTTTCAATCTCTTTGTCATTGTGTCATGAGATCAGAGCATCACCGTCTCCCCTCATCTCATCCGCCGACTTCAACTGTCCGCGCCACTCGAAGAAAAGCGCGCCTGAACTTCAGAGCTTAATGAACATGTCGGAATTCAATGAATTCTAATTTGCCTGTACTTTCGAAAGAGCTCTGGAAAAAAAGGGGAGGAAATTTATTAGAGAGAAAATTGAAAAGGGGGCCCTCTCTTGCTGCTTGATTTCCTGCACACGTTCCAAGAGGGGCTGAAAAGCAATTAGCTCTCCGGCTATGATAGTAAATGAGAGGTATGAATGCCCAGGATGAATAGCTTTCCAGGAATGAAAATTCTGCAGTGGGAAGGATCATGTTAAACAGTCCATACCCCAAAAAATCAAGGTAGCACGGTGCTTGAGCGAACGCTCTGCTAAACGTAATCCTCCCCGGAGCCCAATTTTCTTGCCACATGTATTGATTATTTGAAAAGGATGAAAGGAAACAAGATTTACAGAGAGCATGCTTTATAGATCAGATGCATCAGCGGTGAGTAACCTGTTGAACTTCGACAATATGAGCTAGAAAAGAAATCCCTTCAAAATCGCTGCGATTGAAGGTGGTAAATGAGAGGTGTGCTGTCACAACCTTTGCAAACCAATTTGTTTTGGCAGTCTTTAGCGAAGGAGCTAAATTGCACCGCTCGCACTGCTTTGCATTGTTGTGTCGGAAGGCACGCTTGCATAGAGATGCTCTTTCTGCTAAACACTTAATTAGGAGCCAGGCTGCCGTGTGCTGCGCCGAGTCTGTTCAGCCTCTGGCTCTTCCCTGCCAATCAACAGGAAATGGACTGCACCTATATGTCAATCTTCCTGGGATTCTCTATGGTTTCCCAGCAAGAACTCGCCGTGAGATGTGTCAGGTTTTCAGTTTTAGAGATGGTGATGCAACACGTTAACTGTGGCTCCATAAGGGAGAATCGAGAGTGTTGTAATATAGGGTGAGTTGTAACAATGTCAGTTTAACCAATTAAAGCTACGGTGGAGAGAAATGATCATGTATGACCACCAGCCTCCTGAGATGATAGTAGAACCGTCATAAAAATATGTGTTATATTTCATGACCCTGGACCACAAAACCAGTCATAAGGGATTTTTTTTTTTGACATTTTTTTGAGCTCTGAAAGCTGAATAAATAAGCTTTCCATTAATGCATGATTTGTAAGGATAGGACAATATTGAATGAAAATCTGGAATCTGAGAGTGCAAAAAAATCTAAATATTGAGAAAATCGCCTTTAGTTGTCCAAATAAAGTTCTTAGCAATGCATATTACTAATCAAAAATTAAGTTTTGATATATTTACGGTAGAACATGTACAAAATATCTTCATGAGACATGATCTTTACTTAATATCCTTTCTGGCATAAAAGAAAAATCAATCATTTTGACCCATACAGTGTATTTTTGGCTACTGCTACAAATACACCTGTGCGACTTAAACGAGTAGTTCACTTTCAAAACAAAAATTTACAGATAATGTACTCACCCCCTTGTCATCCAAGATGTTCATGTCTTTCTTTCTTCAGTCGTAAGGAAATTATGTTTTTTTGAGTAAAACATTTCAGGATTTCTCCCAATATAATGGACTTCTATGGTGCCCCCGAGTTTAAACTTCCGAAATGCAGCTTAAAATGTCTCTAAACGTTCACACCCGAGGAAAGAAGGGTCTTATCTAGCAAAACGATCGGCTATTTTCAAAAAAAAAAAAAATTACAATTTATATACTTTTTAACCTCAAATACTCATCTTGTCTGGCTCTGTGTGTACTCTGTGTAGAGATTAAACAGTATATAAATTGTAAAAAAAAAAAATAATAATAACTGATCGTTTCGCTAGATAAGACCCTTCTTCCTCGGCTGGGATCATTTAGAGCAGTGTTTCTCAACTCCAGTCCTCGGGACCCACTGCTCTGCACATTTTGTATGTCTTCCTCATTTAAGGCACCTGATTTTGATCATCAGCTCATTAGTAGAAAGATTCATGAACTGAACTGAGTGTGTCAGACTCAGAAACATACAAAATGTGCAGAGCAGTGGGTCCCGAGGACTGGAGTTGAGAAACACTGATTTAGAGTCCTTTGAAGCTGCATTTAAACTGCATTTTGGAAGTTAAAACTCGGGGGCACCATAGAAGTAAATTATATGGAGAGAACTCCTGAAATGTTTTCCCCAAAAAACATGATTTCTTTATGACTGAAGAAAAAAAGACATGAACATCTTGGATGACAAGGGGGCAAGTACATTATCTGTAAATTTTTGTTCTGAAAGTGAACTACTCCTTTAAGACTAGTTTTGTGGCCCGGGGTCACATATAACGTCCATGTGTGTTTTGCATAGATATGTTATTATAAGACTGAAATAGGAATATTATACAGTATCTACATTTGGGACAACCTGATATTCAAAGAAAATGTTTACAGCTCTCTCTTACTAATGACTAATATACATGACATACTGTACATTGTGGCAACTATTTTAATCACATTTTATATGTATGAGCAACTCAATAAAAACAATAAGGAATGTCATTAACTCTTAATTAAGCCTGTAGCATTGTGTACTTTTAATGATTAAATGAAAAGACACATACATATTTATTTCACCCATGCCACTAAATGTAATTACACTCTAAGACAAGTCTGTAAAAATAATGCACAAATAAAACCATATACGCTTAACTGTATAAATTATACATTGGTTCTCATTAAAGCAACTGCTATAAATTTCTTCAATTTCTTCAGTTCTTCATTCTCTTTCTTTTTGTGTTTTAAATTAGAGTGAGAGCGCAATTCTAAAACAGCGCAGATGGGAGTGGAAATTTCTGTTGGTGATTTACAGACAGGGTGCAAATTAAAGAACACAAACACAACTCTCATTTACATATTGACCAACGCAATATACCACACTCAGCGTAGTCGCAAATAAAGAATAAAAAAATATAGAAGCCACAGTATGTTGACAATAACCAAAAGGCCAAAAAATCAAGGGTTGCAAGAAGTTTTGATCGACCTGGTATTGCGTGACTCCTCCTAGTTGAATGTTGTAAGTCGTCTTTTATTTCTTTAAGCATCGTGTTCTTCTGGCATTTCAAATAAATTAATACGTGTGGGAAAAAAATCCTCTCGCTTCTACCACAACAACTGCAGCAATTTTAAGTGCAAAAAAGTTTAAGACATGCTTTTTTGAGTGTTAAATAATGGAGCAAATACTAGTAATTTGACAAGCACAAACTGTGTAACTCTACCGCTGATTTATCATTTGATGTGAATATATGTTGAGTTGTACAGTATATTGACACGGAGGCGCCAGAACTGAAACTTTCAGAATGTTCACTGTAGCATGATACTACAATATTTCCTCAAAAGCAAGTCGTGGAGACGTTTTTTTAATCGTCATGATCAAAAATCATAATATTGCACACCCCTAATTCATGGCACTGTTTAATTTAACATAATTAACGGTTTAATTAACTTAATTAAACAGAAAATAAATTATGTTTTTCTGCAGATCATCGTATGTTTTTCTTTCTTTTTTCTAGATTTTATTTTAAAACAAATGTAAGTAAACAATTTATTTACAGTGCCTTGCAAAAGTATTCATACCCCTTCATTTTTTTTCACATTTTGTTTGGTTGCAGCATTATGTTAAACTGCTTTAAATTAGTTTTTCCCCACATCAATTTACACTCTACGTTCCGCACTGTTACGTTCCTCGCATCTGCGCGATTTGCTTTGTGTATGTGCATGTGTTTTTGTGTGTGCAGGTGGCCCATTGGTGTAGTGATGGATCACGTGATTGCTGAACTTGGAGCCAGCTGATAAAAGGGCGGTGTTTTTGAAACATGGCGAGCTCATTCTAAGCGTGTGCGTCGAGGCGTGTGGAGCTCCGGATTCCAGTGCTACAATGGACCGCTAAATGTTTTCTTTTGATTTGTTTAGTGTCCGCATTCTGTTACCGTATCTTGGAGCGTAGGGGTGACCTGCCCTTTATTTTTGAATCATTTTTTGCGATGTGTTTTTGGTAAGGGAGGAAGGGAAGTTATTTGTAATTTTATTTTCTTTATTTACAGGTTATCTATATGATTTATTTTCTTAGTGGGTTTGTTTGTTATTTTGGCCTTGGGTCATCCTGAAACCAATGCTCCATTTCTTCATATATATTTTTCTTATCTAATTTTTTTCACTAATAAATGATTTAACTTTATCATTTAGTGTTTTGGTGATTTGTAGTATCTGGAATCCCGTCACTTACATGTGTGCGCGTCTGACCCCTAGACATCGGGTCGTAACACACCATAATAATGACAAAGCAAAAAACAGATTTGCAAATTTTACACATTTATTAAAAATAAAACACTGAAATGAGTACATTGCATAAGTATTCATAACCTTACCTCAGTACATAGTTGAAGCACCTTTACAGCCTCAAGTCTTTTTGGGTATGATATGACAAGCTTTGCACATCTGCATTTGGCAATTATCTGCCATTCTTTGCCTCACCTTTTCACCTCTCCAGCTCTGTCACCTTGGATGGGGGCTGGCAGACATTTTCTAGAGTCCTAGTTGTTCCAATCGTCTTCCATTATGGATAATGGAGGCTACATGCTTCTGTGAACCTTCAATGCAGCAGATTTTTTTTCTGAACTCTTCTCTAGATCATTGCCTTAACGCAAGTCTGTCACTGAGCTCTACAGGCAGTTATCTTGACCTCAGGACTTGGTCTTTGCTTTGAAATGCATTTTCAGCTGTTAGACCTTTTCTGAGAGGTGTGTGCCTTTCTAAATCATACTCATTCAAATGAATTTGCCACAGTTTAACTCCACTCGAAGTGTAGTAACATCTAGAAGCAATATGAATGCTCCTGAGCTAAATTTTGAGTGTCCCAGAAAAGGGTATGAATACTTATGCAACGGGATCTTTTCCATTTTTTATTTCTAATAAATTTGCAAAGTTGTTACAAACCTGTTTTTCTTGCAAGGCACTGTATTTATTTACTTGGTTTGCATTTGTCAAGTCATTTAAAACATGATTTACGAACTCTATGATACTGATCTTCATGATGAATGTAAACTATCATATGTACTTCATTAAAACTGTTCGCAAACAGATTGCATCTTTAATTGGACAAACTCAGATCGTATACAGTATGGCCACCGAAACTATTTAGCAATTTCCCTGTAGCTTTAAAGAGACTATCAGATGTTTTCTAGTCATTAATTACTACCAGGCAATCTACTATATTTATGAGCTTACCATTGCATATGCAAATAAGCTACACTCTCCCAAGCATATATAATGTCCTGGTCATCATGCCATATGAACACACATGACTGCACTCTCACACACACTCAGGCTCGCTGCTCTAACTAACCCTTCTCCTTCTGGAGATTTATAGCACTTAAAGGAGGTGACAAGATGACACTGAACTCTGCCATCATATATCTCCTCATCATACATGTGGGTCACATGAGAGGCCCAGCGCAGACGCCCCTGTCATAACCTGAAGCCACTTGCCTTCAATGACTGACAACTTCTCTATCACTCTTCAAGGAGAAATGCACAGAGGGGAATCCAACTAAGCATTCATTTCAGTCACTCAGAGCTTTGTTTACTGGCACACGCTGTCCGAGTTTACCAAAGTGGACTGTTTAGTGAATCTACCCCCGAGCGTCACCTAACCAGACAAACGTCAGGCCATTTAACTTTCCATTTACTTTATGTGGAGATCTAAACTTTCTTTTCTTTTTCAGTAAAAGAGAGAAAGAGAAAAAGGGAGCGAGGAAGCGGAAAACAATAGAGAGAGCTGTGTGGTTATGCTGTTGCCTGGTGACTGACTCTATCCACCTCTCATGGCTCATTGGCCATGTACAAGTACGGCTAAATTTCCCTGCGAAGAGAGAAAGGTGCTAGTCATGCTATTTGCATAAAAAGTGCAGCAGAAAAGCTTTTGCCCGCTTTTTCTCGATCCCTCACACCCCCACCCATCACAGTACGCGAGCGCTGCCGAATGCAAGTAGAGTGGGTAGTGATGGAAAGTCATTTCTCTGAATCGGTTCTTTGATACAGTTTCAAAGAACCGGTTCGAGAGCAGTTCCAGAGGTTTATGATTTAACACCTGACAACCCAGCGTGACATATTACCTGTTATAAAGCATTGATGTAATGTAGGCACATACTGCTGTTTATTACAGGCTTATTTTCGATTAATTAGTATTGTTATTATGTATGCGTTGTGGTACAAAAAGTATTCTTGTAGCTTTATAAAATTAAGGTTGAACCACTGATGTCACATGGACTATTTTATCAATGTCCTTACTAGGGTTGCAAAGGGGTGGGAAAACTTTCCAAAAATCCCAGAAGATTCAAATTCTGGAAAGTTACCAAAATTTCTGGAATGTTTCCAAAATTCACAGGAAATTTTCCACCTTTTTGCAACCCTGGGCCCTGAACGTGATAGCTGCATTGCTGTCTATGCAGGGTCAGAAAGCTTTCTGACATCCTAAAGAAATATCTTCATTTGTGTTCCAAAAATGAATGAAGGTGATTATGGGTTTGGAGTAACATGAGGGTGATTCAGTCTACAAAAAAACATTTTTAAACGTGACTCAACAATATGTCAAATGGCTTGGACATAACTGTGAGTGAAAAGCAAAGACATTTTCTCTAAAGCAAAAGGCCTTTTTCCTGCTCCAACACAAGCATAATATGACAGGTGAAATCTTTAAAAAAGCACGGTGACAAAAACAAGTTTCAGTTTTTTTAAAAAAACACTCAAAACACAAAAATTTTAGCCAGTCATATCATTCTAAAAATACAATGCCCCCATGAGTCATGACCATACAGAAATTGAGCAAACAAGATTTCACTCCATACATTTCATGCCCAGATGTTTATTCAAGAAAAAAAAAAAAAAAAAAAGAACTTCACAGTGGAGCGGTGATGTGCAAATTCTGAACACAAAGAGGGAGAAACCCAGAGTGGAACTGGTGCAGAGTAATTACAGAATGCTTTTAGCAACAAATACAACACTCACACACTACGATACACCTCCTTTAAATGAGCGTGTTTATCTTAAGCTAATTTCTGAAGCGTCCACAGCATTGACGTTATTTGTATTCAAGTAAGCTGTGGCGGTTTAAATGTAAACTCTATTAACCCAGCTTAAAGACCATTCAGTAGAGCTCAGATGTACAGAGGGGACTCTTAGGTAAACTCAGTGTGGCAAATTAACAGCAACACACACACACACACACACACACACACACACACAATGTTCGTAGTTGGCATTATATTTAGAGGTAACACTCAACACTTCAGTCTTATTACAATTCCCCATGCATTTGGAAAATAGGCTCCACTACAAAATGCCGAGCTCGATAATGAACTACAGACAAAATGAGTGAATCATTTATGGGAGGTAAGAAAAACATTACGGGTAAATAGATTAACTCAACTCTCCCAAGCAAACAAACAAATGAATACCCCATCCCTCCCACCCCTCCACCACCAGCACCAAAGCTCTTCAACAGCAGCTTATTTGAGAAGAAGTGAAGGGAATGCTTGGCGTATGGCTCCTGTTTGTGTGGAGCCAAGCCTAGTAAGAGACAGTACAGTAGCTAATTACCAGTTTTGAAAGATTTATGAGCTATTACAGAGCAGGCTCACCGTTCCTTACGCTGTTTGTGCATTTGTAAATTTCTTTATTTATTAAAAGGGGGAAATTAAGTGATTAAAAACAAAGGTAATGAAGGCTTTTGTGGCTCTCAGCGTGAGCCAAACGGGGTGGTTAAACTTAGTGGATAAATGGTGCTGTTGGAAGGGAGCTCAATCCTCTCTCTCTCTCTCGATCTCTTGGTGTGTGGTGAGGGTGCTTAACGCTGGCCAGAGCTTTCGACTGTACGGGGCCATTTATTTCTCTTGGCGTTCAACAAATCACCACTTTAAATCTCAACTGTCATAATGCCATTTACTCAAAATGGGACCGCAACAACACGTAATTCAATCTGACCCCCATGTTAATTCAATAAAGAGCGAGAGTTCAGATGCACAGTTGCTCTGTACTGTTACTATGAGGATCCGTGGTAAGAACAGAAAGTTATTTTTGCTCATTGGATGGGATGGAATAAGGGGCAGGTCTTGTGTTGCTGCCATGCAGGAGCGTCATGCACCTATTTTGATTGAGGCGGTTTCAGATACAGACTTATCCGACTTGTGACAACAGACAACATAAGACTTTACTTAGAAAACTTTGTAATATGCATAAGACATGTTAGCCTAGAGGTATGGTTTAGGGGCATCTAGTTGGGAAAACAGTCTTAAGCCAGGATGTACAATCCTGCTCCTGGGGGGCCACTGTCCTGTGAATTTTAGCTCCAAACCCAATTAAACAAACCTGAATCATCCAACGAAGCTCTTACTAGGCATACTAGAAACTTCCAGGCAGGTGTTTTGAGGCAAGCTGAAGCTAAACTTTGCAGGACAGTGGACACCCCTTAAGGCCTGGGACACACCAGACGATTTTCAAATCTTAACCAATTTTAAAACCTTGGGAAACTTCAGACATAAAGACAGTTTTAACCAGCTTTATAATCCTCTGAATGCATACACTATGATTCGACCAGTCTGTGAGACAACACACTTGTTCATTGTAGGAACAATTTCACAGTGGCACGAGATCTGCGAGAAATGTGACTAGAGAAGAAAATAACACGAAGAACAATCAACGTTGTCTTGTCAGCTGGCTCTTCTAGCGTGCGTTCTGTTGTACAGTTAAAAACAAAACAGAAAAGAAAAAGAATATGGATGATGTTCTTTCTCAGTACTCTACTTTCGTGGTATGTTTGTGGTTGCCAAAATTCATCAAGGTCCAATAAAGGTACCAAGAACATCGACAAAATAACTTGAACAAAAATTATTGTTTTATTTTTTTTGCACAACAAAAAATATTCTTGTAGCTTCCATAAATTACTGTTGAACCACTGATGTTACACGGACTGTTTTGTCAATGTTCTTGGTTCCTTTCTGGACCTTGATCATGGTCAGAGAGCTCTTGAATTTCATTAAAAATATATTAATATATGTTCTCAAAGATGAACAAAGGTCTTACGGGTGTGCATTTACCTATGATGCAGTCTTGCAAAACCAGCAATAGTGGAACTGAACAGAAACCAGATGTCTTAAAGTAAACTTTACATGCTAAAAAAAAAAATAAGATGAAAAACCTGGCGGTGAACTAGACTTGAGTCTGAATGGGAACAATTCTTCTTTTCCTTTGCACTGTACCGCGGATGGCTAGGCCCATCACAATGATCCAGAGGGAGGGTGCCAAGAGAGGGCAGGAGTGAGCAGTGACAAAAGACTACGTAAGGAGGGAAACGAGATGGATGGAGGACTGCAGTAATGGGGAACTACAGGGGCTGGCAAAGACAAGTAGAAGAGACGAAAAGTAAATAGGAAGGAGAGGCAGGCATAGGAAGGAAGATAGAGGAGTAGGAGGATAAATGGATGGCAAGCAACAGAGAATGAAAAGACGTCAGGTCGGGGAAATAAATGGCAGCCGGAATGCTTACAGGTGAATTTAAAGAAGGATTAGTTGGTGTGAACATGGAGAGGAGAAAGACACTCTGTTCCAAAACCTAGTGAGCTGCCTCTGCAAGCGGCATTTTAAGGCATCATAAGCATGCTCAAATTTCGAGGACTGTTCCAAACAGATTAGAAATGTAGCTCAACAATATTGAAATCTACTAATAGCATTTGCAACGCGACCCAAACCAGCTACTTCTGAGTGTTTTAGTTATGTTGCAAAGAAACTGCCTATGTAGGCAGGAAACAGCAAGACTCTCTAATTTCTGGAATAGAGATAGAGTGTAAAAGAAGTTGCCTAAGGTCCGGCATCAAGAAATGGGGAAAAAGGAAGAGCGAAAGGGAGAGGCATGTCCTAACTCTGCCGGGCTCTCTTGGGAAAGGTCTTAAATTACAATCGGATGTGGACAGCTTGTCAATTGCGAGGCCGGGGCCCTGGCTCCAGAGAAACGCTGCACACCCTTCATTAGGTCGCAATATCAGTGGCCATCTCTAAATCTCAAGACCCTTTATTTATTTATATATGCACTTATTTATGTATTAACCTTTCACCTTATCCTCTTGCCGTGCAATGTGGGCTAGATCCCCAAGGCTTCCTCTTGAATAAGAGATAGCAACAAACCTGGCACTATACTAACCAATAGGGTATAACAATATGGCAGGTGCTGTAGTTCCTGCTTTTACGACTCTTGATTGCTCATGCGTGCCAACAGATTGAGCAGAATACATTTCATTTTACCACTCACTATGGCTCTGTTACAAAGCCTACTGTGCTTATCCCTACTTGACGACTTTGTTTTTGTACTTAAACTTTGCGGTGCCCAAATTTAGACATTCAAAATATGGCTGCTGCAGATGAGAGTGCATAAATTTCTATTTGAATTTTTTCTATGGGCATTTTGACTGATCTCTCCAATAAAATTCTACCCTCCTTAAAAGGACACGTAAGATCCATTATTGACAAACCACTGCTTTGATTACAAATGAAAATAAGAAACCCGTTTCATGGGGCAGAGAAAAGAGCTAAATAATTTGGTGCGTTGGTAGAATTTCAGCCCCTTTTGAAAAGAGATTACTTAAAGTCTCCCTGCAGGTATACATCTCTAGTTGTTCAATAATTTAGCCACATAAAATGTCTTATTTCACAGACCACTGTAACTAAACCCATTTTGAGTGCTAGTGTTTTTGAAGGCAAACAAAAGCCTAAGGTTGTGATGATGCACTCATATATCCAGACACATTAGCAACAGTGACCAAAAACAAAACAAGTGTGAACTGTTAATCCCTGACTGTTACAGCAGAAATAACCACAGTGGGATGTAAATTTTAGGCCATGGAGGTATTTCTGCTCGATCGAGCCCCTGGCAGCAATAATTGTCATTTACATGTGATTTCACACGGCAAGATATACGCTAAGTGTTAACACTAACCAATCGCTAGAAACTCTCCTCCTAACCTCAGGCTAGTCGCCACATTCAATGATTTATCGAAGGACAGTTAATTAGCCTCCTGTGCGGAGATATCCGCAGGCGCTGTCAAGAGGCTGCCCGTCACATACATCAGTACTGATGCCTGTCAATCACAGAGCTGGCGGCTGAGCCCCTAAAGCCCGTAAAGCTCCTGCTGGGCCTACGCCAGCATGACCAGTTTAGAATGAGAGGAGAAGCTGCATGAGGCTGGACCGAGCTGTTCTACAGCTCTGTGATATGAAATCATGAAATAAGCCAGTCACACTCAGTTCTCCTCCGTTTCACCCATTTTCTGGGCTCCTGCTCTTGATGTTACCACCCAACTGTACCGAATGTCCATCTCCCACTGAGATGAGTCATGTGCGATTCCCTGCTGGCACGGGCCAAGCCGCCCCATCACACACTCGATGCACCATAAAGGACACCGAAAGCCCATTTCCACGTAACAAGTCGAGGACTGCAAAAGTAAATCAGTGAATGAAGTCCATGAGAGTTGTTTTTTTATTAGAAATGTTCAACTTTGGATTTTTTGGGTGAACGTTTTAACAAGATATTTTGGAACGGCTCCATTTTGAACAAATCTTTCTTTAAAAATAGTCAAGAAGTCCATGCTCCCATATATATCGTCTATATCCGCATACAGCCGTTATTGACTAAACTGTCAGAGAACTCATTCCACACAAGTCCAATAACAACAATAGAGAATGAATCTGACCAAACAAAGCATTATTCACTAATCTTTTTTTATTGATTTACTCATTTACCCTCCTATAAAAAATGTTAATTTACAAATAAAAATAAGGCAACCTTTTCTTGAACAAAAACATACTACATCCAGATGACAATTTTCAGGGAAATAACAAGGATCTGTAAAGCTTAGCTGAAGGGAGATGGTGCTGTGAATCTAAACAGGCTTACTGAAAGGAGCTGAAAGGTAATGTACTATACCAGAAGAGCCAATACCCCAAGCCTCATCTCTGTTCTCCATATTTCTGAGCACCCTTCCTCAACAAGAGAGGTTTTGAGCCGTCTCCCCCCTCCAGTCAAACCGAATGAGCTGAGGAATAATCGCTCGGATTGAGCAGGAGAGTTGGGGCTAACCCCTCCAGGCACTGCAGCAGGTGATGGGATGAAGAAGGAAGGAAGGGAAATAGGATTGTACTGCGAGAAAAACAAATAGTGAGGGAAAAAAATAAAAGGTAAACGGTGTGTTGAGGTAAACGGATCAGATGATTGTATTTTCTTAAAATTGCATTAGTGTTCATATTTGGATTGTTAGGTACTGAATGGCATAGCTCCAAACATCTCAGTTGGATTTTTTTTAAATAAAAATCTTCTCATTTAACTCTTATTAACTTACACGGACTCCTTAGGTAAAGACTGCCACATGTCATTTGACTCATTGAAGCTATAATATATTCCTTAGGTAAAGACTGCCATATGAAATTACCAAGGTTGCCCCATCAGTGGAGCAATTTCCACTATGATTTGGTGCTCCACAGTGCATTTGTTGAAGACTGCTTTATTTTGACAAGGACATTAATGCAGCAGGAATTTATTTATAACTCAGAGAAGGCGTGAGGATGAAGAACGGGGGAATATAGGAAAGGAGATTTATCGGGAGGCTCGTTAGACAAACATCAGATTTCAACCTGTCAAAAGAAGGTAGAGTACACCTCCACAGAACTTGGTGCCCTGGGTCTTCAACTCACCTCACATCTTGATAATGGGAGTCAGCGGTCATTACGTCTGCTCGATGAGTCATTCTGCTAGACTTTATGCTTCCTGGTTGGTCTCTCTTTTCCAGTGAGCTGCAGTTGTGAACATTTCAAGCACTGCTGCTAATATTGACATTTCATTTAAAACTTACAACAATTTGAAAAAAAAAATGATGTAGCACCCCTCCCCTTGAGGTCGATACCAAAATGAGGCTATGGAACAGTGGAGAATATCCCCAAACTCTTAACCTCTCTGAAGGGTTCCTCTTGTCAGATCTGACCTTGCTGCATGCTAGCTGCTGGGGCTTTATTTCTTTGCCTACCCACTATTCAACAGCTCATTATTTCTCAACCCCGTTGCGAATTAGCTTCCTACGACCAGCCCTGAACGTCTGGACCATCATAAAGGAGACTGCTGGGCCATTTCAGGACTCTTCCGAATCGCCTACAGTGCATTAGCAAACACACAAGGGAAGCACCTGCTGGTTCCATGACTGCATATGTGTCTAGACGCTGCAGACTTTTGATCAAATGAGTCTGTGGGTATATAATAAAATGACGAAAGAGTCATGTCATAATTCTGGACTTTTACAATACTTGTGGATTTACACAGTTGTGAAATCAGTATGTGGCGACTACAGGAAGTAGTGCACACAAGGATAAAGCTATGGGAGTAAAATTATCTGTGGCATAATGCACTTCTTCGCCCGTTTCTTCGGCACCTCTCAGCATGTCACCTCAATGTCGCCAATTTCGTTCCTCACCCACTGCTTGGTAATTACACCACCCATCAAGACTAAGCCAAACTCTTGAATACAAATGCACAGTCTTGCAAAAAACAGTTAAACAGGGCCACAAAGTCAACATTATCTTCTGTTCTAGACTTATTGTGTCTCTCCTATGTGTCTCCATGTTTTCTTCAGGGATAGTTCCCCAAAAGTATGTATATGACTTTCTTCTTTTAGACAAATACAATTGAAGTTATATGTAACAATGTCCTGGCTCTTCCAAGCTTTATAATTGCAGTGAATGGTGGTCAAGATTTTGAAGTTCAATAAAGTGTACCCATCCATCATAAAAAGTACTCCACATGGCTCTGGAGGGTTAATAAAGGCCTTCTGAATTGAATCGATGTATTTGTGTAAAAAAAATATCCATATTTTTTGTAACTTTATAAACAATAATCTCTAGCTTCCGCTAACTTGCCGTCTTGGAAAATCAGGTTACTCTTGTCTTATATCAAAATCCTGCTATATATATATATATATATATATTAGGGGTGGGCATAGATTATTTTTTTTAATCTAGATTAATCTAGATTAAATCTTGGAATTAATCTAGATTAATCTAGATTAAAATGGCTAATTTGAATTCTGCTGAAGGCATTCAGAATATGTGTGCTACCCAAATAATGACTAAAAGTAAGTCTTTGAGAATGGATCATAAAGCTCATAAAACTGTTCTATGATAATTTGTTGATGAAAATAAATTATGTTCAATAAGATGTACTGTTTACTAACTAACTAACAATGAAATTATTTTTTCTACCTATTAGATTGTGTTTTTTTTTTACGTCAACACCTACCCAACCCTAAATTTAGCCCTTACTGTAATAAAAAAAAAAACAGTATTATTGTTGTATAGTGTGATAAAAATATACATCTACGTATGTATATCTATGGTAGCCAGTGTTTCCCCTACGTTTCCACTACTTCTACGTTCATGTTACACCGTACTTTTATTTTGACAGGTTGCCGTGAAGTTTCTGTGTATACAGTATGATATGATGCTAGTTTTCTCAAATGAAACGGTAAAAGTGACACTCACAGCAGTTTTGGAGATTGAGTTTATCTGTTCATGTGAGATGCAAATGCCAAAATTTACCGGGAGCGTCACGTGTGTTTCAGTATGCGTGTAGTAAAAGCTCGTCTCCATCATTCATACATACAGCTAGGCAAACGGAACATACCGGATTCATATTAAAACGGTCTTTTTGCATTTCAGTTTTCACATACACTAGTCCATATCGCGATTTGAATTAAGTGACAGACCAACATTTGATTTATGAATCCAAAAAACTACGAATTTACGTGGCATTTCGCGCTATAGTAGATTCGGTTTTTATGAATGGAGGACGACGCGACCCCGTCTGTGTTTTGGTGGAGGAGACGTAAACGCGCGACCATATTCTATAGTCTTCGGTATACATCCGCGTTAAACTATCAAGGTGAAAGTCATCATAGCTTGCGTAGTTTAGACCCAGCTCCCAACCCAAATTTGAGAATAGATTAACGGCGATATTTTTTTTATCGCACGATAAGAGTCTCACGTTAACGCAGCACGTTAACGCCGATAACGGCCCACCACTAATATATATATATATATTTTTTTTTTTCAAATCCTTGCTTTGCACTTTAATTTGTGACGGGTGTTTTGTTTTCCAAAATCTTGACCACAATTCACTGCCATTATAAAGATTGAAAGAGCCAGGACATTTTTTATATTACTCTAATTGTATTCATCTGAAAGAAGAAAGTCATATACACCTAGGATGGCTTGAGGAATTTTTCCTTTTTGGGTGAACTATTCCTTTAACTATCAGGCAATCAGTGTAATTATGACCACGGACAATTCAAAAGCCGGACAATGCTAAAAAGCCCCTCCTAAAATCTAGTAGGGAGCAGAAAAAATGAGTCCGAAATGGAAATTGGAGCCATCGACTCTTCTCCGACTGTCCATATGGTCCTACCGGCTGGAGATGCCAAGCCCTCATGGGACTCAGCAGCTCGAACAATTTCCATCTCTGATTTCGGACGCAACTTATCCGGAACCAGTTACCTCCAGGGCAATGAGAAACAGCAGGGTTTTTTGAAGTGGGCTGTTTGATATTCAAGGTCCAAAGACCAAACTGTATACCAATTGTCTTGTGCATTTCTGCTTATGAATGCTCCCGTATGTGACATGAAGAGTTTGGGCATTCCACTGTCTCAGCCTTATTTGTTCTCTTGCAAAAAAGCTCCAAAAACAGGGCTCGTCTCTATCTCTCTCTTGCTCAGTGGAGAGGAGCCATTGATAGGCGCGGGAGCAGATGGGGATTGACAGAGCTCCTAGGCAGAAAGCTAATTGAAGGAGACTGGGGAGGACTTTGACGGCACTCAAATGCCAGCAATGATGGGGAAATCAATGAAAGCGTCCAATGTACTACCTCCAACAGAATTCAAGGAACTCTTCGCTAATTTTCACGTAAGTGCAAATGATTTGGTTTTTCTGGTTGTGGCCCCAGAAATAAAACCCAATCCAGATGGCTCATCTGACATTTTCCTTGTAGTTTCCTATGTTTAGAACTATTAGCACAAGCAGACGTGATGGGGATTGGACCAAAAGCAGTTACTTCTTAAAGCATTCTGTAATCATTCTAATCCACTCTAGGTTTTCTATTTTGCACTCCTTATTCTCTTTTAACACTTTACAGTGTTAACATTTAAAATTAAATGTTAAAGTATCATTAACTAACAATGGAAAACATTTTTATACATGTACTACTGTTAATTAATTCATGTACAAACACACTCAACTTAAAATGTTAAAAAGAAAATTAAATTAACCAAAATTAATTAATTGTACCAGCACTGTTCATTGTTATTTCATTAAATCTGATACATCAGTTACCCTTTTGTACTTGTGAACATTTTAGCAACAATATGTATTAAGTAAAATTATCTTTTTGCATGTGTTCGACACATTAGTGCCATTTGCGATCTTGATGTGAGAGAGAACAAAAGGTCCAAAATGCTTCTTGTTGTTGAAATACGCTGCAATATGGAGGGAAATATCTCTGAGTGTTCAGGGCTGTAGACACTTTGGATGAGCAAGTGGGACAGTGCCACTGTAACCTTGAACTGCAACGACATCCACCTATAAATAATAACAGATATCAGTACATCATTCATTTGCCATGTGTAAGTGAGTCACTCTCAAAAACTGTTGCAGGTCAAACAAGTGGCTCGTCGCAGGCAATTGATGTGTTGCGTGACTCACCAGCAAAGCCAGGCTGGCTTTCATTTTACAGATGGCGAGAGACAGACGACAAAGTGGAGAACCTTCAGATCTAAAGTGGGAGAGGATGGCACAGGCTGGACGTTCCACCAAAGAGATTCTTCAGGTTGTGTGACAGAACTATATCTGTGGTTCATATCTCCTTCTGCTGCAGACAGCTACCTGATCTCAGTGTCCTAGATCAGGATCTTTAAAACCATGAAGCCAATATGTGATAAACATCTATACTGTACATCTTTAAATCGCACTGCATAAAATGAGGCCGTTTATTTGGTAAAATAAAAGGCTTACTTTTATTTGGTAAAAAAATCAGTTTTTTAAACATGCGCCTGAGGCACATTTAAAAAACTGTGGGGAGAAAGTACTTATATTTTTATGAAGTTTGAAAAAAAAGCCACTGTAACTACTTGGACTGTTGAAGAAATTGAGCATCCATAGGGAGGCACAGTCCTGATTATGACTTGATTCTCTCCAAGCCTTTTTGATGCCAAGTCATCGATAGCTGCCACTTGATTTCAGGCAGTTAAAGTGCATATAAATTGTAAATGAAACAAAGGAAAACACAATGATGCACACAGAATGGGTTACACAGGGAACTAAGCAAATACAATACAAAATTCATAGGCTGGAAGGCAGCAAGGTGGCCAGACAAAATTGACCACAGCTGTGTGTTTGTGTTTCCATGACGACCAGAACTACAAAACCCACGCTATTGTTTTGAGACTATTCGGCCTACATTGTAATGTGTTTATTTTTTCTGTTGTCCTCATCTATTTATATTGCTCTAATTAATCTCTACTATCTACGAATCAGTACAGTACACACAAAGAGTTTCATCTAATCTTACACAGCTACTAGTATTAAATATTCTCTAAATCATTTTTCCCCAAAGTTTTGTGTTGGGCCAAAGCCAAAACTAATTAAAGAAATACTTGGAAAATACTTCCTTTCTATTAAGTTGACAGTGCACCCTTTTTTCTACCCACAATGAAGATGTACAATCTTGAAGATAACTATTACAATCTTTTCATATACTCTCTTTCTCTCAAATTTCAATTCATTGCTTCCTTCGCAGACCCACTTTGAAAACTCTGCTCTCAATAACACAGAAAAAAATTGTGACCATTAACTTGCACATCTCTCTTGATGTTCAAAGGCTTTGTTTCAGATGCAAAACGCAAGCGTACACAAGACATAAAGCCCACAAAATACGACTCCCTCACAAAAACAACTGCGTCAAGAATTTTAGATAAGCACAAGCCCTTGTTGCCTCTTTTTTCCTCCTCTCGAAAAATATAATTTCTCTCAGAGTGAGGCAGAGTAGTGGGTGGTTTGGGTAGCATCTGACTTATCTGACACAGCCAGAGATAGCCCGAAGGGTGCTATGCTAAAGAGGCATATCCAAAAATTGGTGCTTGAATCAAGCAATGCAGTAGGAGGTGATAGTACCCTCGCATCAAACTAAAACCAAGCTTACCTATTCAGGGAGAAAACACCTCTTGTTTGAGAACACGCTACAGCAAGAGCACAAACAACAGTGATTATGTGCGAAAAAAATGCAATATGAAAATCAAACAGAGAGCATCTTGTATGCGTAGGCCCCATGAGGAAACAGAGATCGCAGGAGCTTGCATACAGGGGTACCTCTATGATCGCGGAGGGGTGTGTTAGAATTACAGATGGAGAGCAGGGGCTCTTGAGGATGCGAGGGGCATAGGCAAAGTAAATCATAAGTGGATCATTTCATTTGGGACGGTCGCAGGCGCCAGTGTTGAAAGGAGTGTTTACCACTCCGCAGCCCCTCGATGGAGGTATTAAGGAGCCCCACTTTAAAAAATAGGCCATCTGTGGAGCGCCAGCTACTTCACTAGAAAAAGAGCCAGAGTTGGTTTAGATCACCACGATCTAAAAATTCACATATGAAGATTCTCTGCTTTTTCAGATATGCAGCAAAAATAATTACTTAGTACATTTTGCATGAAAACCCTTAAGGGGGGTTCTAGAGAGGCTCGATGGTAAGTACGTCGTTTCTCAGTTGATGACTGCTGTGGTACCCTTGAGCAAGGCACTTAACAACTATAAGCTCCAGGTGTGCTGCAATATAGATGAATTTACGTTTCAGTGCACTGGTTGTGTCCAAAAGCAAAAGCAGCTGACTAGTCAGTCAAAGACTGTGTCCGAAAGCTTTGGCACTGCCCTATCAGGCAATGACTTCGCTTTGTGCATGAAGGTACCTTATGAAACTGATTTCGGACAGACTTCTGAGACAGCGTAATGGTTTAATGAACTACAACAAAACAGAGAAAGCTTTGATGATAACTAAGTGAATAATTATTAATTACCACAAAACTAATTTCTCACTAGAACATTATTGTGGAATATCAAAGGCAGCCAAGGATACTTTGCCTTCAAAAAATTCAATTAAATGAAGGAATCTATTAATGAAGCTAACACTGGTTTTGGACAAGCCTTGATGCCTTCCTATCTTGGAATGCATCCTCCAGTTTTCAGATGCAGCCAAAGTTTTGTAAGAAGTATCCTGCAGGTGCAGGACTAATCAGAAACAATATATCAGAGTAAAGGAATAGTTCACCCACAAATTAAAATTATCTGATTATTTATTCAACCCAAGCCATCTAAGATGTACATGGCTTTCTTCAGCCAAAGAGAAATGAAATTAATATTTAGCTGCAAGCAGCGATTACCGGGGTTCAAGCGCTTTAAGGCATTTAAGCACATATGAAAAAAGATATTAGATATTATTTAGCAAGCCTGTAACAACCTAAATCAATGATTTAAAAATCATTTTTGGCAAATACAGGTAATTTGCCATAGAAATATGTTTTTTTTTTTTTTTTTACGACTGTTACAGCGTCAGCTGTGGTCCGATCTCCTTCAAACTTTGCATGCTTGTTTAGAATCGCCTGTTGCATTTTCTCACCAGGTTTCGTGAAGATTTGAGTATTCCTTTATGCTTTATAGGATTTTGGATAAATGTGGACAGGCTCCTTTTCTAAACGACCCTGTTATAGCTTCCCAAAGGATACATTTCAACATTTTTGATAATTATTGTAATAATTGATAATTATTATGTTTTTTTTGTTTTTTTTTTCAGATTGAGCGGAAAACCTAGGACTAGTTCGCAAAAGTAAGTTATACATTTTCTCCATCATTTAACAAATGGTTTGATTGACAGCAGTCTATAATAAAATTTGCGTATCTCAAAAAAACATGGCTGCCAGTGGTTCTAGAGGCAAAGTTGTCGGGAATGAGGAGTTATATCATATGGTATGAATATCGCATATATGTGCGAAAAACCGTGCAATGTACATTCGTTTACAGCCCAGTGGCCGATTTCTTTCAAATTTCTCACAGACCTCTGGGGCCATGAGTCAAAAAAGCCCACTGAGTTTCGTTCTGATCGGCCTTCGTTAACCTTGTCTAATAGGTGCTCGAAATTCATCAGCCAATGGCAGCCATGTTTTTTTGAGATATGCAAACGTACTTATAGACACTTGTGACACTTTGGACCAAGACTGTGCACAGTGATTTTCATGTTGATAGGATAAATGTTTGTGTAGTTATAGCCAAGCTCTGTAATTTTTTTCTTGTGACCTCAGATTGAGCTCTTACATAAGTGTTCCGAGTTTGGCGAAGATATCTCATTCCATTCAGGAGGTACAGGCATTTTACAGTGTCCTGCAGAGTTTACCTCCAAGTTGCCTCAACACACCTGCCTAGCATGCCTAGTAAGAACCTAACAGGTTTATGTGTGTTTAATTAGGGTTGGAGTTTACCTCTGCAGGACACCGTCCCTTCAGGATCAAGTTTGGAGACCCCTGTACTAGAAACTTCCAGACAAATATGCAGAGGCAAGTTGGAGATAAACTCTACAGGACAGTGGCCCTCCAGGACTGAGTCTGGACACTCCTGCCATAGAAAATTTTTGTTGGTCCAAAATCCATTTGTAGTCAGCCTGACAGTAATCCATACGACTCCAGCCGATAAATAAAATCTTTTTTTAAACTCCAAATGTTCACCTTTGTCCAGCTTGGTTTAGTTCATGACATCTTGTGTGATGAATTCTCAGGTTTTGGGCACAGCCTTTGTCCAACTGAATGCGAACAGTTGAACTGTACCTGAAATAAAATTGTCAAATTAACCTAATTATACTTGGTAATAAATTGACTGAAGCTCAATATTTAGGGACATCATTCTAAATATAATGAAGATGTTAAAAAGCTAGACCTGCTGGAGAGAATAATGGTTTAAAGTGATAGAGCTAATGAAAATAAAATTCAAAATTGCATCTGGGGCTAAAGAATTGCAAGTGCCAGCGAAATTGTACATCAGCTTGGCACTATACTTCGAATAGTTCACAATGAGACCCGTGAGACCTTCAAGACACTGAGCCCCAGTCACAGGGAATAGTCATTACCTGCAAAACCACACTTGGTTATCTCACCATTCTGACAGGAGGCAGGCTTTAGTCCCAGGGCTCAGTTAAGTGCATGCTCCCAACAGGCCTTGGCGGCAGACAAGACACCGTAGACATTGAAATGATGCATGAAGGATTATATGGCCGCCAAACAACACTTCCAGTGATGGGTTAGACATGTCATCCTCCCACTCTGTCCAGGGACAATGTTTTTCGACCTCATTGCCATTGAGATTGCTCTCTGAGCACTTCTCTTGATACGAAGCCGCCCTAGTTTTGCTCAGAATAAGCATTCCTTATGAGCTTGCTCTCTTGCGAGTATCTTTCCTAGGACATGTAAAAAGCACAAGATGAACCCTGAAGGCCAATTAAAATTGTAGTTGTCATAACTTGGTAAAATCTAGAGGTGAACGATTTATTGTTTTTGCTGATTCATTTGTACTTATAAAAGCTATGAGATACTTGCAAAAATGCTGACAGGGGTTTTCCTTTTGTTAAGAAAAACCACAAACAAATTAGGATTTCCTGTGTCTTAATATGTCTTTATTAAAATCACATCAATATATTTGGGGTTGTTTGTAGGAAGTTTTTTTTTTTTTTTTTTTTCTGGTTATTCCGGTTGCAAGAATTTCTGGTCACACAAACTACACTGTGGGTGATTTTATAAAACTATTAACTAGTTAATTTAAAATTAGCTTTTTTCACCCACTGATCAGTATTAGAAACACCCAATAGGATGACGTTCTTGTAAAAACTGAATTCTGGCAATTGTACCCGTCAAGCTGTCTGTCAAAAATACTTCTAAACCATTGGGGTCTGAATTTCTGAGACACAACTTAAAAGGTCAATTCCCACATCACCTCTCCTTACACAATGAAGGCTCTACCATCCTTGTTTCATTTCCTCAACCTTCCTGAATCTGCCCTCTCCAAAGATAAAAAAGAACGGGTCACGATAAAAGAACCGAAGAGAAATGTGGAGACTGCCCCGGTCGTGAGGGAGGTGAGATGACCTTGATACGCAAATAGACCTTCTTAAAGAGAGAAGGGGAAAAAAGAGAAACCGCTAAAGATATTTATCATACAGTGGGCCATTGGCAGAAAAGTAGATGGGTTCTGCTTCATTTAATTATCATCATCTATTAGAAATTATTTTTCAATTTTCCCACAGCCGGTAGGCTAAAGGTTTTAAAGGAGGTTCAAACGATTGCTCCTCAAAAGAAAGAAAGTCATAGCAGTTTGGAACGACATAAAGAGATGACAAGATTTTAATTTTTGGGTGAACTACCCATTCAGGCACAATGAATCTCTGCCTGAAAAAGGAATAAACAGCCGTTTAAGCTGACAACACCCTTTCTTACGTACGTATGCACTGTGTAGAGTCTTGACATTTGAGGTTCTGCTAATTCTACCCTTGCGTTGCTGCACTGTAATCGTAATCAGCGGTATTCTTCTAAGCTTCTGAATGAGAAACATGCTCTAGCCCACCACGCACCATGTTCTCGAGAGGTGAGAGCCTCATGTGTGCCTACTGGGCCAAATGCCTGCTCAAGCCATGACATGATCCTAATCGACATGAGCACACGGGAGGGCTCCAGCCCAGGGCCGAGGGCCAGACACGGAACACAACGACCAGCTCTCCCATTCTGCTGTCTCCGAGCGCCTTACAAACAATGCCCGGTCAGGAAAACAAGCCCTCGATATCAGTCCACAGCTGTGCTTTTGTCTCTCTCTCCATCCGTCAGAGACACACCACGCAGGCTTAGACACCTACGCCGTCGCCTCTGCTGCCCTCTGCGACGGAGAGAGCTTGTTTATCACACCGAAGCATATTGCCGATGTCCTCGCAAGGCGAAGGGAGAGCGAGAGAGAGACAGGAAGATAGAGAGACGGACACAAAAAAAGGGAACGAAAGAGAAACAGAACAAATAGAGGCTGTGAAAAAGATGAATAGAGAAAGAGCCGCAAATAAAGCGAGAGAGAAAGGACACATTAAAAACGCTGAGATAGAGAGCAGGAGAGAGTAACGGAGTGAACGCATTGGAAAGCACATAATGGAGGGGACAGAGGCTAATTAAGGAAGGCCGGATTAATTAGGCTTCCAGTCTGCCTGCCTCTCATTCTCCCACTGTGTTTCCTGCCAGTACCACCCTTCATCCCCTCATAAAACACGCCGCATTGTTGTTGGACGGATTTGAAAGCTTCAGTCTTTGGAATGTACATAAGTCTGTAATTTCCAGTGGGAACGTAACTTGGTTTGCTGTGTAGGCAAATACAAGGTAAACTTGAGTGGAATGATGGTACTGTATATAATGTGCGAAGGGAGAAATGTGTTAAACATGCTATATCGCAGTATCCACAACGTAATTAAAAAAACTTGACGCCAAGCGGAAAATTATAGCCTGAGGCAGCAAGTTCCGTGTATCGCTCCATGAGGTAATTGGTGTTTCCAACTTATAGCATTTAATGATTTCAAAACAAATAAATCAATTTAGAAATGCAGAGATATAACATTTCTATCTGATACTGACAAACTGATAATTACTATCTAACTGATAAATGACCAATTTTAAATTCAATAGTGTTTTGTATAAAATTATAAATAGTCAAACATAAAAAAAGACAATAAAAACTAAAACTGGTCAGTCGGCACTGATAGCCTTGTGGGCAGTGCTCCGACATGCAGCGCCGTTGCACGCTCCAGGCGTCCCGTGTTCGAATCCTGACTCTAGGACCTTTCCCGATCCCGTCCCCTATCTCTCTCCCACTTCACTTCCTGACAGTTCTGATCTGTCCTATCACAATAAAGGCAAAAATGCCAAAACATGGAAACCCTAAAGACACTTTAACATGTTATGCATTTTATTAGACTAGACGAATGCACAGACTAGCATTATAACAAAACTTTCAACACACTAAAAAGTATCTAGTATGATAAACGGTGCAGCCTTTTCCTACATACGCATGACCGGAAGAATTAAAAGCGATCAACTGTTGCATAATAAAAGCTCCACTGCTTTTGAGCAGTGTATCGCACAGCATCCTCGTTTTGCTCCCACGACTTTCAGCTCCACTCTGCTTTATACTACAGTGACCTTAATAAGTCTTTAATACATTAGCTCATCCATAGACATGATAACTTTAATCCAAACGAAAAAAATAAAGGAAATGAGTATATGCAATTATATATCTAATAATCCAATAACCAATATGGTACAGATATACTGCATATTCTTGAATTCTCTTTCTTTTAAATATTCAACTCAAACAAAACCACTACTCTAATGTCTCAAACCGTGCTATAAAATTTTAGTCATATGTCTGTAAATTAATACCAAGACAAAAAAAGTTGCAGCAATTAAAAAGTACAGTACAGTACAAAGCCAATTATATAAAGAAGTTTGTGTAGCTGATAGCTTGGACATTTAGCATGAACTGTTGACATTAACCATGTATCAGTGGAATACGTGATGTTTGCTCATGTCACAAATCCAGCAAAGCATGCTAAAGATTTGTGGGAGTTCGAATGCGAATGAACCATTGAGTTCCTGTCACTTTTCAGCCAAGGGTGCTTGCACTCCACTAGACTGTCATTTACAAAAGCCTCCAAACAACATCTATGTTTTAAATAGACGACTTGGACCATCCCCCGTACAATCCAATTAAGAATCAAATTACTCCAACTCTGTTTTTCATAACACTGACTTACAAGAGGCCATCTGGGACACAAAACAACCCTCTCTTACAATCCCAAATCCCCCCCCCCACCCTACCCAAAAAAACACTCGCTTCTCAATGGCACTGTTCTCATGAGGGGCCACTTTTGCAGCAAGAGCCCTCATTGGTTGTTCCTCCTCCCTACTCAATGGAACAAACCATGAGGACCCTTCAGCCCTGTTCAATATGCAGGATCCTTAGCCAAAAATGACAGGCACTGATGGGCATAAATATTTATCAGGTGCCAAAGCTTTGCCAACCTGAAGATACTGGGACAAAAATCAGAAGGGTTGGAGAAAAAGTGCAGCTGGCCATTTCATGATGATTGACGTCAAGACATTCTATCAGAAAGTCATTCTGTGGGGGGAAGCTGGAATGCCCTTGTGCCAGGCTGCGGGCTCAAGTTTATGGTAATCCCAATAAATTATAATGTACTCTGCAGACATTAAAAACCATGATTGGTGCTAAATTAAATGGGCTGTGACTCTGAGGTCACAGTAAGATGGATATGTTCTCCTAGATTCTCACATCGCAGACCAGACCAGATTCTTGCCGTTTTTTGCTAGGCTCATACAGTAATGTCCAGGTGCAGTAGGAGAGAGTGGGGTTAGCTGTGCCACTTTATATTTAAACTGTCCTCTAGTCAAAGAGAAACGTGGTAGAGGTGTAATTAATACTCACTATTGTATTTCAGGATGTATGCTATCAACTGAAATTAGAAGAATGCATCTATAATAGAAACAGACAGGAAAATCCGACTTCTTAAAAAAGAATTTAATTGTAAATGCATTTTTCCTACTTCACCTTTCTCTTTCTAGTTTAGTCCAGTTCTCTATCAGCCAATTCTGAACTGCAAACCAGATTTGTGGTCCAAACGTTAATCTCCAGCAGTCACTTTTGTCTGTTTGGGCGTGGGGGTGGCGGGATTAGTCCATTTTCATTATTTGCTGAGGTCAAAGGTACTGTTCAACACCAATTTGTTAACTAAAATTTGTTGAGTCTAATGATGATTAATGCCCTTGTTGTAGGCCTTTCACTATTACATGAAGCAAAGTTCTTGTTTTTTTTTTTCTACAAAAGCAATTAGAGCAATTTTAAATCCACAAAACACATAACAGGCTGACAGGTTAAGCTTTTAATGCAAATGTGACAGCAACATAATGTACAATATGACAAAATGTGATGTACTGGCCTAATTGCTCAAAACTAAAAATAATTAATATTGAATGAGGTGCCTTCAAAAACACGCTTGATTTCAAAGTCTCCATGACTAACGTGTATACACACACGATAGCCCCAATGGGCCTGGCAGAGTGGCGCCCTTATTCCTGCACTTATGTGAGTGTTTTATGTTTTATGAGAACATGAAATGAGGTATAAGCCACAACATAAAGATAACAGATGGATTTTGTGACATCTCCCAACCACAGTAATAAATAAAATAGAAATTTTTCTAAACTCTGTCAAGTATTATAAATGACAAATATTTTTTAGAACAATTACGTAATTTTAAAGTAAATTTTATGACTGCAATAGCAGGGCAAACAACTGTTACAGTTCTAGTCTGCTATGGCATGACGACCATTCAGTAAAAGAAAGTTCATCACCTAAATAAATGTATTTAAGGTGCACTTCATCCACAGTTGAGCCTTTATGAGTTTTGACGATAAAGACCCTCGGCTGATCTAAATCGATCGAAGAAGACATTAGATCTTGGCATTATATTTTACGATGAAAGATGGCCAAATCGTATGTCTGTTTAACAGAAAACCGCTTTCAAGGTGAGGTCAGAGGACAATCCCTCTTAGCAGTCTCTTCCACACCTTTATGCCATTTGTGATTCGCAACAGAAGCAATGTAAGGCATGAGGAGAACACTGGTTTTCAAGACAGGAGCAATCTGAACTGTGTGTTTGAATCTAGTCTTTTGGCTTGATGTGAAAAGCCCGTAAATCAGGTGCGCGTGTGGAATACCAAATCGCAGGAGAGAGAATAGAACTCATCAATCATGGGTGACGTGCGCTTTGCTGCACGGGAGGGAAGCCAAACCACATTAGTGTTGATGCAGCAATGCTGTGGTATGGAGGACGGCAGGGGAAAAAAGGAGGCAAACAATTCAGAATTATAGACTATTAATGGAAAACATTATGGAAACAGGTCAAGTAAGTGCACTCGATGTGAGGCCTTTTGATGATTATGGACTTGACAGGTGACCCTAAACTTTAGGTAATCGTTAGCAAGGTATTAGTTTGGAATAACCGTCAACAGCCAAAATAAGGACTTGACCCTTTGCTCAAGCAATAGGTGGACACCGTAAGACAAAGACAAACAGTTTTCTTTTTGTGCTGTCAAGACCTATCATCACAATGGCAAAAAGGGACACATGCTGTGCAAGAGACTTGGGGATTTGCACATAATAATGAAAAAAGTTTGTTCCTTGACTTGGGGAAGTCACAAGAGAAAAACATGCCAATCTGCTGGACTCTGATGTGCACCTCTGATCTCTCAAAAAATGCTTTGAGGGGGCAGATCAGAGAAAGGGACAGGGGCCCGAGTGCCGAGGTCAACACCGCTGTCAGGATGTCATTCTGTGTGTGCTTTTGTTTTCTCACCCACCTTTATAGTCTTTTTTTCTGTGACCTGATTTGGCATACCTGTTTACCTGTCTAGCATCATGCCAATCGGCCTGCTAGCATGTCTTCCTGCCTTTCTTCTTTCACTCAGGACTGTCTTGCTTGCTACCAGCATATACGCCCTATCATGGCTCTGCCAGAGGCAGTGTCTGCCTCTAATGACACCTTACTGCACTACTGACAGGTTTCTTAGCCCGAAGGAATAAAGGTAACACCTGCCCATTGGGAAAGGCATGAACATATGTAGATACAGCCAAGTATACAAACCAGACACAAAACCAGCTCCTTAAAAAGTGCCAATTGACCCCAGCTGTCAACACACGCATGTCAGCGGAGTCCTGAGTGACACACTGAGAAAATTAGTATTTTGTAAATTGGAACAGCAGATTGTGGTGTAGTATAAAAGAGGATGATCTAAAACGAGGGAAAGATGATTCAAGAGGGTAGGATGAGTGTAAAGCCAAGATAAGAGGCTAAAAAAAATATGGTGCAATAGACATGGAAGAAGTCAAAAAGGAGCACTTGGAAGATAAAGTGGGGGTGTCATTAAAGACATTCTCATAGCCCCAGGAAGATCATGAGGAAAAGAAGAGAGAAAATAGAGAAAACCGTTGTGTTTCACACTACGCTTTGCGGTGTTTCACACTAACTGAGCAAGGAACAAACAGTGTTGAAAGAACCAATGAGTCTACAGGATTAGAAGGATGGTTAGGAGTTTTTTTCATTAACAGGATGTGTTTGAAGTTTTGTATAGACAAAACAATTTCATTTTGGTTTTGGGAGTTGTTGAGCGTACATATGTTAATCAGGACAAATAAATAATTGTGACACAGCAGCTCATTAAGGAAGACTGTTATCCTGTGATTACTGTAACTAAAAATTTCGAAGAATCACAAATCTCTTTGGGATAAAAGAGCAAGCAAGTGCCTGCATGAGAGAGCATATTAAAAACCTTGCAATCACCTCGAGTAGATGCCCTACAGGTACAAGGAGGTATGGCAGGAAGTCAAAAATACAATGTCCTACCACACCCCAAAATATAACTGCTCCTAAAAGAAAAAAAAATCAACTAAGTCAACAGGACTCCTCAAATATGCGCTAACAAATCAATAAGTAATTGTAAATTAACACCTCGTCCAAGGTTAAACAAACCACATTATGTGCCAAAAACATTTAAAAAAACATGTCGCTCCTAAAATATCCCTGCAAAACATATCCCTCCCACGCATACTTGTATCCAACAAAAACAATCTCCTAAAAAAGGCATCAAAACTGCACAAGAACTGAAGGACTTAAAAGCACATTTACCTAGTTTCACACCAATTTCAATGGATTATAAGCTTTGTGGAGCCTTACCTCACATTCTCTGGAGCCAGAGATGGTGTAGGTGCATGGTCCAGTACCATTGACCAGCACATCCGTGCCCTCGTTGTTATTAGGCTTGTAGTCCACATAGTACTCCTGCAATGGTGTGCTCAGTGTGCGCTCTGTCTCACGTGACTTTTTCCGTCGTTTGCGAGCGGCAGCCGAGTTTTCCTGTAGCTGCTTAACACTGCTTGGATAGCGCTTCCATGAGACATAAATTACCAGGAGGATCATGGCAACTGACAGGAAGAGGGCAACACTTCCTGCCACTATCTTGTGGAATGATACCGGTTCGAAGTCTTGCTCGGGCGGTGGGACAACGGGCTGAGAAGGTGCTGAAGAGGTGGTACCTTCCAAGGACGTACCCTGGGCCCTTCTGCTGTCTCCAGATTTGAGAGTCGGAATGAAAGAGCTGGCTGGGGTCTGGGCAAAGGCGACAAAAGGCGTAGAGGGAGCAATTACGGTTGATGGCGTAGCAGGGGCAACCCTGCAAACTCCATTGGCATCAACTGCATCCATAACCTTCTCCCCTTGAACTTCTTTGGGTGATGCGCAAATCATATTTATTTCTTTGTTTCCACGGAAGGTTCTCAGCCAGGCCACCAGTGGACACACAACTGGTCCACAGTCCCACATGTTTCCGGCCAGACTAATTGCAGTCAGAGAGGTCCAGGCATCCACAGCTTCTTGAGACACATTGACAAGCTTGTTTGAATCCAGGTTAAGCGTCTGGAGATTCGGCATGGCCCGGTACACCTCTGCATCGATCTCCTGAAGGTCATTTCCTGAAAGGTCTAGCTTCTGCAACGATGTCCACGTCCACGTAAGGCCTTCACTCATGGTCCTAATGCGGTTCCACTGAAGGTAAAGAGCGCGTAAGTTATAGAAGCGTGGAAAGTTGAAAAAGTTGATTTTGGAGAATTGGTTATGCTCGATATGCAGCTCAGTAAGCTTCATCAGGCCGGACATTGAATTGCGAGTGATGCTGCGCAGTCGGTTGTAGCCAAGGTCAAGGAATTCAAGATTACGGCAGTCTTGAAAAAGGCGAGAGGGAAGATTCTTCAGGGAGTTGGAACGCATGTGCAAGCTGAGTAGCTTGCGCAGTCCCTGGAACTGCCCTGGCTGTAGAGCTTGTAGCTTGTTATAGGAGAGGTCCAGGTTCCTCAAGTTTGGTACCAAATGAAATGTAGTGTTATGTAGCAGTGTGATCTTGTTGGAGCTCAAGATTAGCTCTTTAAGCCTCCGTATCCCTTGAAAAGCACGCGCATCCACATTGGCAATGTAGTTGTGGTCCAGGTACAGCCAAATGAGCTGGTTGAGGCCAACAAATTGGCCAGCCTTCAGGCTTGCTAAGCTGTTATACCGCAGGGACAGGCCCTGACAGCCGCCTGAGAGGTTCTTGGGAACATCACGGAATGCACTGGACTCACAGTATACAATTTTGCCATCGCATCGGCAGCTCCGAGGGCAAGGACGCTCACCAAAGCAAGGAGTGGCAGAGAGCCATGCCTGCATTAGCAGTGGCACCATGAACCAGCGGTGCCTCATGGCAAAGCCTAAAGCAGAAAAAGAAAAACACAAACAGTCAAGCCACTACTTACTTCTTGATTATACAAGTACACAAATTAATGGGGTATTATCTAAATTATGCTAATTAAAGAAGGATTTATTTAATGCAACTTGTATTTAATGTGTACATACAGCATTAGACACAATACTGGGCAAAAGTAAATCAAAAAGCAAGACAGTTTGAAACACATACAGCATATTCACTCTCCCTGACAGAGTGTCTCTCTCACTTTTTTGGCGCAGATTCAATCATGATCCTATTAGGGCACTGTGATGCATTAGGACGTGTTGAATCGTGAAATGTGCAAAATGATGTGCATCATATTGTGAGGTAGTTGACAATACCCTGCCCTAATTGTTGAGCAGTTTCAAAGCCGAGATTAAGACGACTAATGAGAGAAGAAATATTGTAATTGTTCTGTGATTATAAACCCTTGAAATATTACATTTATACAGCAGTATGATACCACACAGGACCCAATTAACAGTGGTGATTGTGCAAATCAATCCAGTCATGCTATGTTGTTTAATTCTGCTCTCTGGCAATGGCAAACATGCTATCAGAGCAAGCCAGTCCTCCAATAAGCTTGGACATGAGCCCACTACAGTATGAAAGGAAATGTCCTGAGAGATATGCCTCGGCCATCCTATTAGTCCCCAATTATAATCTAAATGATTGTCAGTCAACCAAATCAGTTATATATGCCTGGCTGTTCAGTGACTCTGCTACCAGCCTTTGTCCATCTTTCCTTAACACACAAAGGAAAGCCTAGGTGTTGTTTTTGTCAAAATAAATGGGGGAGGTGGGGGGGTGAAGCGAGGCATTATATCTGCAGTGGGCTCCCGACTAAACATTGGCTCGAGAGGTTAGAGGTCTGGGTAAAATACACATGTTCTTTATGTGGAGGTCTTGGCCAAAGCCTGGACATTTTCCAGTGATGGGATTGTATCATTTGTGCTGCATCTTTCTGGCTTTTATACCTACACTGTGTTGCTGTAAAAGGGTTTCAGTTCTATCCCTGATGCATAAACTTTTACAAAGCTTGCTAGAAATTACATTCTGAAATGAAGTTCATTACATATGAGATATGTAAGCGAATGTGGCTTTGACACATTAATATTGTCATAAGAAGTGGTTAGGAAATATCAAAACTTCCATTTTGTTTGAAAGCAAAATGACTGCAGACCCATCCAAACAACATTTTAAAACCATATGCATTGAATAAAATGGTTTAGATGAATCAGTACTACGTTGCAGCAATTCTGCCAGATGTTCTCTGAGGTTGAAAAGGAGAAAATATTCATAAGGTACTTTATTTAATGGCTTATCCGAACCAAACATTTGAATGGTCATGAACTGTATTAATGCACCTCCTGTTCGTAATTATAATATACCGTGGCAAGTTGACAATAAGAAACTGTTTGAATAACTGTCTTAATTTTGAAAAGCATATATATTGTTATTATATCATGTAGAATCTAACTTCTATTTGTGAATTGTAACCCAGGACCACAAAGCCAGTCATAAGGGGCAATTTTTTTTTAATTAAGATTTATACATTATACCTAAAAGAATAAATAAGTTTCCCTTTGATGTATGGTTTAATAGAATAGGACAATAGTTGGCTGAGATACAACTATTTGAAAATCTGGAATGTGAGGGTGCATATATAGTAAAGTTGTCAAAATGAAGTTCTTATGCATATTACTAATCAAAAGTTAAGTTTTGACATATTTACGGTAGGAAATTTACAAAAATATATTAATGGAACATGATCTTTACTTAACATCCTAATGATTTTTGGCATTAAAGAAAAATCAAATATTTTTGACCCATACAATGTATTTTTGGCTATTGCTACAAATATACCAATGCTACTTAAGACTGGTTTTGTGGTCCAGGGTCACAAATGTTTTTTTTTTTTTTAAGTTTGTGCCATTTTTTCTTAGACAGTTTCTTATTTATTGCAATGAACTATTGATATTTCTGTCTGCATCTGCAGGCTTCAGTGTTAAAGCAATTTTTGGAAGCCACTGATTGTGATTAAAACAACAGCCACAAAAACAAAGCAAAGAGGTGCTGATATCCATGAGGGTACAGTTGCCAACAACTGATGCACAAGCAGGCTGCGGTACAATAATTACGTCACTGGCTCCCATTCATACTAACCAGACAATCAGACTGTATCAGCTTAATGACATTTGCTAATGAAATGATGCTGATAAAGTTAATGATCCAAGTGAAGCCTAATGAAAATTAATTTGTAGCAAACTTGCGCTGGCTTTTTTCTTATTTTAGATGCAACTACACCTTTTTCTCTCTTGGTAAAACAGATTTGGACTCTACACAGGCCTACATACCCTTCACAGTGATGCTCCAAAATTTTGCCAGGTTGGTTATTTTATGTTTGCTGTCAAGATCTCCCACTACAGTGCCGCAAAGCAGCAAGCATAGCTCATCATTTTACGAGCCGTGGAAGGCCATCTTGCTGCACATCACTAACGAATAACAATCAGAGCAGGTCACGTATCTGTCAAATAGCCCCTGTAAAATGATTGAAAGCACATCTATAATCAAGTACTCTAATGCGGCCATGAGAAGGTCTGCGGCTTACAGTTAATCACAGTGCTTAGTTAAATAATGAATCTACAAATTATGAGAAACATGTAAGGAATATAACTAGTATGCATCCCTTAATAAATGCAGATTAACTAATGCAATACATATTGATTGTACCCTCTTTGTTTTCTATCAATACATAAAAAAACTCTATGGATTCGCCTTCCTTTGACGATAAAGAAATAACTCAGTTGCTCAAACAAGCTAATTATGCAAACTAAACAACAATTCATGTAGCACTCCAGGCATTGTATGCGCACTTACGTTGCAAAAAATGTGCACACATACCACTGCATACACATAATGTGCACCTTTTCCAACACCACATGCAAGTCTGAAATCTACGAAAGATTACCAACTATCTGTGTGCCATCTCCACACTATCAATAATGCACAGACACACTCTGAGAAATTGCCTTGCTGCCAAAAATGAGGTTCAATTAGCATTCCAGTGTTAATCAATGAGTTGGCATCAGTCTGCTCTTTAAATCAGTGAGAGATGAAGAACAGAGATAGGCCGATAATCAGTCTGACCGATATTTTTGACCAATATTCACACTTTTCAACTTAATTGGTTGTCCGGTCTATGGATGAATGGCACCATTTGGTGGATCACAATTGAAAAGCAACTAGCTAATAGCATTTATAGGTAACCAAATATTAAAATATACTGTTTGGACACTCGACTTTAATTCTTAATTGAGAAATATATAGCTTAACAATTAACAATAACCTAAACCCTATAGTCCAAACCTCAGATTGAAATGAATTTGCTACCATGTAGATGTCAAAACAGCTTTGCATAAATAACAGCAACAATGTTTTATCAAGTTTGTTATAAATACGTTTTAGAATCTCTTTTTTTTTTACAATTATTTATTAGTAACAGCATAAATATTAAATAAATTATAGATAACGTGTTTTTTTGCTATAGTACCTTGATCATTTGTGATAAAAATCGGTTCTACATATTAGTTATCAGACTCTTAAATATAAAAAACAATGCCTATAGGTCATTAAAACACTGAATAAATGCCCATCGACGGATACACTTAACTGTACCTCACGAGAATCAAGTCACCGTGAGCTGAAGTGAATGCATGGTCAGATTTGAGCAAGAAATATGTGTGATTATTAAATGCACAATAAATCGATGCATGCAAATGAAAGAGAACATCGAATGAACGCAAGCATAAATATGCATATATTGTGCTTTATCAGAGTACATGCAATCTTTTAGTTTTAGCCTGCTGCATGGACACCGTCTAAAGACAAATCCCATCACACTGCAAAATGAATAAAACTGCAGGAAATGTCCCTCAAAATGTAACATCCTCCGTGGTTTCCACGTTCACTTAGGACCGAATGAGAATACGCAAACTTACCCATCACCGCGTCTCAGTCAACTCCTGGCCACAGGTTTTACAGCTTTCTACCGCCCGAGACCCGAGACGGCATGGTACGCGCTCTCTTCAGATGGTTCGGTTCTTCCACGAGCGCCCGCCTGTAGTCCTCCACCGCAGAGCAGGCGCGGGAAATCTTCAGTATCTCCTGACTGACCACTGACCATATCTTTCAGTTCCCCTCAAAGCAAAATTCTCATCATAAACATCCACTTGAACACAAAGAATCCACTTGACATCCTAAAATTACACCTTAAGTCACAAACAGAGCCGAAGACGCGCGATTCCAAATCCAAGTTATCTACCACAAGTCAAACTTATGGAAATCCCAGCAATCCCCTTCCGCCTCAGTATATTCCATCGCAGCATACTGCGCAAATACTGTCTTTCCCGAAAGGATGATGCTTACCGTAGATTAATCCGTGGATATTATCAATATATCAACGAGAATTGGGATGTTTAGAAGATTTCAATCCAGTCCAGAATTACTGCACTCATAGAATACTGTTTGGAAGTGTACTCCACTCCATCGGGAATGTTTCTCCTCTTCTGTACAGTTCCCGACAGTACAGAGATGCAGCAGGATTGTGAGTGGTTAACCACAACCGCCTGTCGCACCATAACTTTGTCAGACAGAATCCGAATGCCCTCTTCTGGCGAACTGACATCTCCAGCAGCAATCTCTTCCCCTCTCATTTCACTCTCACTCGATATTTCCTTTGGAAAACGAGTGGGTGACACAAGAAGTCTATTAGCTCGACTAACGTAAAAGAAGAACAAACAACAATCCAGCTGAAGAGAAACATTTGTTTCTCGACACAACAAGAAATCATAAGAAATCTCCACATATTTGATGTACTCCTTTTGTGTTGCTTTGAAGTTTTAAATGCTTTATGCGAAGATAAATTAATCCTAAACTGATTTGTTTGGCTAATTCCTGCGCTCGGTGCACTTGGAAATATCTATAAATCGTTATACGTCATGACGCAAATTAGTCGAAATAAAATTTTCGCGCGATTCAGTTTCATATCTCTCTTTTAACCTCATTTAAAGCAGATTATTCATACAGTATGAGCTGTGTAGCTACTAGATGATGTATCTGTGTATTTTATCGTTCTTGTACTGCCATAGAGCATGGTGGGAAATGTAGTTTGGTTACATAGCCAATAATATAATTAGCATTTAGCAGCAATGGGTTCCCTCATGAATTTGTGTTTTGAATTGATTTTTGGTTTTGATTGATTTCCACAGTTGGTATAACATTAATATACAACAATACTATAGGCTAAACTGTCTTTTTAAAGGGTTTACCCAAAAATAAAAATGCTGTCATTATTTAGCCTACTCACTTGTCACCCTCATGTTGTTCCAAACCTGTAAGACCTTTGTTCATCTTCGGAACACAAATTAAGATATTTTTTTGATGAAGTCCAAGAGCTCTCTGATCTTCCATAGACAGCAAGGGCTAAGAACATCGACAAAATAGTGGGTTCAATCGTAATTTTATGAATCTATGAGAATACTTTTTGTTCACAAAGAAAACAAAAATAACTTTATTCAACAATTCTTCTCCTCTGTTTCAGCCTAGAGCCATTTTGGAGAGTATCATGATGTATGCATCACATGGATTATTTTGTCGATGTTCTTGGAAACTTTCTGGGCCTTGAACGTGACAGTACCCTTGCTGTCTAGAGAGGTTCAAAGAGCTCTTGGATTTCGTCAAAAATATCTCCATTTGTGTTCTGAAGATGAACGAAGGTCTTACAGGTTTGGAACAACATGAGGGTGAGTAATTAATGACAGAATTTTCATTTTTTGGGTGAACTAACCCTTTAAATGGTAAGTCACTAAATAAAGACTACATCTGTCACAAGGATAGTCATGTTTTGTCTAAATATAAAATTGCATTAATTATTATTTTTTAATTATTTCACATTGTTTTTCATTTGATGCAGACTCGTCTAAAGACCCTGGTTTTGATTGACATTGCTGTTATGAATTGCACAATGACAGTCTAATCAATTATTATGGGCTCTCACATGGACTGCAATCTGATTGGCTGTGGATGTCCTCGTTGCAAAGGAAAGGTTTGAGTGGCACCGCTATTTCCTGCTTCATCATTAGCGCAACCCTGCAATTTCTGTCCATCAAGTGTCCCCTTCAAACTAACAAGCCAGTTAACAAAAGCATTTAACCTCTCAAGGCTGTGAACTGATTGAGCAAAGCCAATTACTGAGAAGCTGACCATATGTATGTTTTATATTATATTATGTAATATGTGAATACCTGAATAAGAGAAACGTATTTGCCAAGAATAAAAGAGGCTTGTGTTTCTAACATTTCCCGCCTGTCTTTAAAGAGAACAGCTTATCCCTGTGCACTGAGTCTCAGCAATTGTACAACTGCCTGGAAATCGAGGCCAGACAGCTGCAGTCTTTAACAACAGTTCAGAAAGAGGTCATGGCAGGAGAAAGTGTGTTCCTGACTACGCCGGTTTATCCACCTCAGGACCACAAATATTTTGTGTGGCTTTTGGTAGATGTTCTCATCACTGCTATGGTGTTGCTTAAAGGAATAGTTCACTAAAAAATGAAAAAGTGCTGAAAATGTACTCACCCTCAGGTCATCCAAAACATCAGTTGTTCACCAATGGATCCAGTGAATGGGTGCCATCAGAATGAGAATTCAAACAGCTGATAAAAACATAACAATAATCCACAAGTAATCCACACAACTCCAGTCCATCAATTAACTATAAGAAACATATCAATATTTATTAAGCTTTTAAACCTTTTGTAATAGTTGCATACTATTACTTACTGAGTCCCTCAGTTGTCCTCAGTGTGAAAAGATGGATCTCAAAATCATACAGTCATTGTTGGAAAGGGTTCAAATACACAAAAATGCTGAAAAACCAAAGAATTTGTGGAACCTAAAGGGTTTTTCTGAACAAACAACTATCACCAAACAAAAAACACAGCTGTGGTTCATTCAGTCAACAACACAGTATTAAGAATCAGGTGTATGTAAACTTTTGAACATAAATTCAACTATTATTTTCTCTTCTGTACTACTGTACTATATGTAAACGTCCTTTATGTGAAAAATCTTTTTCATGTCAGTACTAAAAAACAAACAAACAAACATGCATTTTGTATGAACCCTCTTATTTTTGGTAAAATAATTAACATTTTGCATATTCTGCAATGTGTATGTAAACTTTTGAGCTCAACTGTACATCTTGGATAGCCTGATGGTAAGTTAATTTAAATTTTTATGTGAACTATTTCTTTTAGTATTCTGTTTGTTGGCTATGTAAATAATAGAGCACTCTGGGTGGTTGTTTTTACCAGGTATCTATGATGTTCTAGCACCATTATATTGCGGTTTCAATGTAAATCGATGGGAGTTTGTTGCCAGTTTTTTTTTCCGCCCAGCAACCAGAAACGGAATCGTCTCAGGTTACGTAGGTAACCCTAGTTCCCTGAGGACAGGGAACGAGACGCTGCGTCCTGGTTAGGACACTTTGGGAACTGCCCTCAGCGTGACCGGTTCTGAAGCTCTTATAAAACAACGACAATGAACTTGACATTGACCGGCGCCAGCCCATGACGTCATTAACAAGGCGCCTACTAGTATAAAGGGGCGCTTGTGAATACATCAACCATCTTTTTGTCTGATGGAGACGTAAGTGGGGCCTGAAGCATGGCTACGAGACGCAGCGTCTCGTTCCCTGTCCTCAGGGAACTAGGGTTACCTACGTAACCTGAGACGTTCCCTTCCGGAGGGAACTCTACGCTGCGTCCTGGTTAGGACACTTTGGGAACGATATACCAACGCCGCCATGCTGAGGAGTAAGTGAACAACTGACTGATTGAGGAGTCAAGAAGGAACATCACTCCCCACTACTTGGGCCGACGTCACAGCTAGCTCGGCCACCCAAGCACGGAACTCCTAGGAGTGGAGGCCTGATACTTCTAAGCGAGAGTAGGCCTACCTACACTCACTGCTAGTAGTGAAGCTTACCCTTAAGTCTTCATACTAGGCGGGGGTTCTGAAGAACGGAAGCTCTAAACAAACTCTCTAAACGAGAGGAAGCCTAGCAACACTCTGTGCTTGCGGGGAACTCTGGGAGTGGAGGTCAGAGACCTAACTACACTCAACACTGGAGGTGATCCATGAGGCTCCAGGAGCCTAAGCAATAGAACCACCTAAGTGGAGTTCTCAGGAGAGTGGAGGCTTCTGCAAGAAGACTCTCTAGATGAGAGGAAGCCTAGCGACACTCGATCCTATAAGTAGTGCTGTCTGCCGTGGACTTGGAAAAACCCAGGGGTTTTTAGAACCAACTCTAGAATGGGAACGGAGAAATACTGCGTAACCCATACCGTGTAGGATTTTAGAAAAGAACCCAACCTTCGGGGGGAATCTTTACCACTCATGTGGATTTCAGAAAGTGCCCAAGGACTTGCGTGTGCACTTACCACTTCACGTGGGTTTTAAGGAGTGCTCAAAGCTTCGCGTGAGTACTCACCACTATTGTGGGTTTGAGAAGGTGCCCAGAGCGTAGCGAGGGAAACACCATATAATTATCACAGGCGACAGCAAAGCCTGGAGCTTCGGAGCTCTGTAAGAGTGGAGGTCTCAAACATAACCCATGTATGAGGGGAGACCTGACTACACTCACGCTTGTAAGTACAGAGGCGGAGCTTCTGGAGAACGGAGGCTTCACAGAAGACTCTCTAAAAAGAGAGGAAACCTGACAACGTTCAATCCACTAGCTCTTAGGAGTGGAGGTCTCAAATAACCCTTCAGTGAGGGGAGACCTAGCTACACTCACGCCTAGAGGTACTGGAAGCGGAGCTTCTGGAAAACGGAGGCTTCACAGAAGACTCTCTAAGGAGAGGAAACCTAGACAACGTTCAATCCACTAGCTCTTAGGAGTGGAGATCTCAATAACCCTTTGTGAGGGGAGACCTGACTACACTCACGCCTGGAGGGAAAGACTGGAAGCGGAGCTTCTGGAGAACGGAGGCTTCACAGAAGACTCTCTAAAAAGAGAGGAAACCTGACAACGTTCAAGCCACTAGCTCTTAGGAGTGGAGATCTCAAATAACCCTTCAGTGAGGGGAGACCTGGCTACACTCACGCTTGAAAGTACTAGAAGCGGAGCTTCTGGAGAACGGAGGCTTCACAGAAGACTCTCTAAAAAGAGAGGAAACCTGACAACGTTCAATCCACTAGCTCTTAGGAGTGGAGGTCTCAAATAACCCTTCAGTGAGGGGAGACCTGGCTACACTCACGCCTAGAAGTACTGGAGGCGGAGCTTCTGGAGAACGGAGGCTTCACAGACGACTCTCTAAAAGAGAGGAAACCTGACAACGTTCAATCCACTAACTCTTAGGAGTGGAGGTCTCAAATAACCCTTCAGTGAGGGGAGACCTGGCTACACTCACGCCTGGAAGGGGAAAGACTGGAAGCGGAGCTTCTGGAGAACGGGGGCCTCACCAAAGGGGAAGCCCAACCACGCTCGATCCGCCAGCTCTTTACGAGTGGAGGCCTCAACACTCTAAGTGAGGGGAGACCTGGCTACACTCACGCTTGGAGGTACTAAACACGGAGCTTCTGGGGAACGGAGGCCTTCACCGAGACTCTCAGAATGAGAGGAACACCTGACAACGCTCAACCTCCCAGCTCTAAAGAGTGGAGATCTCACACCAAATATTCAGTGAGGGGAGATCTAGCTACACTCACGTCTGAAAGTACCAGAAGCGGAGCTTCAGGGGAACGGAGGCTTCACAGAGACCCTCGGATGAGGGGAAGCCTAGCAACGCTCAATCTCCTAGCTCTATGGAGTGGAGATCTCACCCAAATATTTTAGTGAGGGGAGACCTAGCTACACTCAACGCTTAGAGAATACCGGGACTCACAGCAGGGCCCAAATGCTGAGAGCAGGGCCCTGTAGAGTGGAGGCTTTGAAACGAATCTCACAGAGAGAAAAAGCCTGACAACACTCAGTCTTGGTGAGCGGTATTCTAATAGTCCCTAGCGAGAGATGCTCGAGAGTGGAGGTCTTCGAAAAACCCACTGAGGGGAGACCTGGCTACACTCAACGCTACAAGTACATGAACCCACATCACAGGAATCTGTAGAGTGGAGGCTTCAAGTCTGGAAAGAGAGAGCCTTAACAATACTCAGCTTTGGCAGAGGGCTCAAAGCACAGAGCACAGCAGTTAGCGAGGCCTAAGCAGGCCTACCAGCTAAATACCACGAGTATGTACTTGTAAGCGGAGCACTGAGGGGAGCGAAGGCTGCAACTGGACGGTTCTCATGCAGGAGAACACATCTAACCATTCTAAGTCTAAACCATAGGGAAGACCAGTCGCCCGACCTACATCATGACGCCAAAAGGCGAAAGGAGGTCTGATCAGCAGCAGCGAAGAGCGGAGGCTCCTACAGAAGGACTCTCAATCGAGAGGAAGCCTACAGCACCCTGACAACGCTCACCGTGGCAGGAAAGTCTAGGAGTGGAGGTGCTAACCAACAGAGCTCATTAATAATGAGGGGAGACCTACTACACTCAACCCCCTAAATGCTATCTGGACAGAGCTGTAAGCGCCTATACAGGGTTCAAAAGGTGAAACCTGGAGGTCCAGACCAGGGCTTCCGCCAAGGAGGACCTAACACTGTAAGCTTCGGTGTAGAGCGAGGCTCACGAGAGCCTACCAGCTCCCAGAACTGCCCAAATCTGATAGAACTGTGAGAAATCAGCCTAGACAAGAACCTCCATAGAGGGGCATCTCGTCAGCGCAACTCTCAGAGAGAGGAGGCCTGAAAAAATCCTCACACTTAGGGGGGGGGGGGGGGGGTTCTAAATTTTCCTCTCTCACTAAAGAAAACTTCTTTCTTTCCCTTTTTGACAGGGCCCTGGGGAGCGGGGCCTTCAGTGCACTGACTCACAAAGAGAGGCAGCCCATGCGCTCAACCCTGGGTTGCTCCTATCTTCTTAAAAGGAGGGTGGGGAACCTACCCTAACCTCCCGGTCTTCACACTCAGACGAGCGGAGTCTAGAGGGACTCTTACCACGGGACAGGGTAGACTGCCACACCCAGTAGGTGTGTAGACATGCATATGCAGGTATAAATAGTGCCTAAGCCGAGCTCAAAAGCAGCGGAGGCTTCAAGGGATAACTCTCAGAATGAGAGGAAGCCTGACAACGCCTAACCCCTACAGGAGTCATTTACGAGTGGAGGTCTTGGTACACTAACTCACAAACGAGGGAAGACCTGGCTACACTCGACACTCAGGGACCTTAGGAGCTCAGTAGCTCAAATACTAAAGTCTCACCCAAGCGGAGCTGGTAGACAAAGAATACGTACATATACATATACACAACCACCTATATGTCAGTTCATGTACCGGGCCAACGGATTGAATTTATCAATCTATCATCAGCCCAGCCCCAGAGTCTTAAGGGGAAAAAAGGGCGGGTGGCCGCACGACGTGAGGGAGAAGGGAGAGGATCGTTTCCCTACGATCCCGTCTCCCATAACGCACATCACGTCTCCTCTGAGACCTACCCCTCCCAAGAGGAGGGTCTCGAGTGGCCACACAAAACCGCCTGGCCCTGCCTCCAGCCCGCAGGCCAGGAGGGGCCAGGCTCCCCCTGCGTTCGGGTGGAGATGAGGACCGGTGAGAAATAACAGACCCCAAAGGATCTATTAGCCGCTGAGCACGCCTCCGCCTCCCTGAGTTAGTCGAACATCGTAACAACGGATGTACCGAATAATTCGGAAGGCGAAACTGGCGCATCGAGGAGAAAGCACTCATCTTTCTCCCCGATGTCTGCCAAAATTCACCTACAAGCCTGTGGTGTGAAACAGCTCAGCCCTCTCCACGGGTCTTCATCCTCCAGCAGATCAGCCCGGTACACCTGCAACACTGCCACCGCGTGCAGGCAGCACCAGCCTGACCCGCTGCCGCGTATGCCCTCAGCGTCGACGCCACCCACGCCGAGAGACAGCAAACGTATCCTCAGGTTATGGCATCGACGGCCTGCCATACTCACGCACTCACTCTGCACCAGCATAACTAACATGCTGATATAGATGAGTGCGGCTGAATATGGTTTATCCCATGCCCTCCCGATCCTAATATATAGATCAGGAGGGAATGGGATGTATATGGGGACTGGTCCGTTATGGTCAGGGTGAAATTGCTCATATAATTTGTTATGAGCAACCTCCCCCTGCACGTGCTTTCACCGCAGATCAAAGCAGACCGCAGCGCGGCTCATAACAGACAACAGCTCATCATACGCGGGGCAGGCAGGCTGTGAGAGCTCAGAAAATCACTTTTTCGCCCATAACAGCCACATCCTGCTTACCTGGCTAAAACCAGTAGAGCACTTGCCGCTGTATCAAAGGATGTCAGAGATTAATACATCCTTCGCCCGCAGCTCGCCCTCGTCCGCGGCTGACGAGCGTGAGAGATTACACATCTCTCAACTCGTGTGCGCGCTTCATCTGTAACCACCGCGGGCTCGTTCTCCGTGCAGCCTCGGCTGCAACGGGACCCGAGCCGCGTAGGGCAGATAAATGTCCCGATTCCCTCGGAAAAGGGGACAAACGAGAGCGGAGTTTCCTTAGAGAGAAACTCTCACGATGAACGCGCTCTGCACTCTCAAGAACAGAGCGCGCGTGCTCACTCACCCAAACACATAACAAACAGACTGCGCACGTCATCTGGTGTCAGATTTCTCTGATACGGATTCTGCACACTTGCTGAACTGTATACTCTAGGAATCATCATTTTACTCGAGCTTAGAACAAGGTAAGGCTGAAGAACAAAAAGATGGTTGATGTATTCACAAGCGCCCCTTTATACTAGTAGGCGCCTTGTTAATGACGTCATGGGCTGGCGCCGGTCAATGTCAAGTTCATTGTCGTTGTTTTATAAGAGCTTCAGAACCGGTCACGCTGAGGGCAGTTCCCAAAGTGTCCTAACCAGGACGCAGCGTAGAGTTCCCTCCGGAAGGGAACTAAAGTTTGCATACATTTTTCTGAACACTAAAAACTTCCTCTGATCAGTTGTTGAGCTAGCTGTCATTCCGTAAGTAGGTATAATTGTCAGTTGCATATTTCGAGCCGCTCTGTGAATATTACCAGAGGCTGAGAGTTCTACCTGGCCTCAGCAGTTTTTCAGAAATTGAGCTTGACACCTCGGTCTGTAATGCGAAAACATCATTCCCTGGAACTCTTACTTACATACCTACTGGACTCCAATTTGGCTGATGGGCCACTCCTTGGCCCGGGTTCAACGAGCAGAGACAATCCTGCTGACAGCGGTGAAACAATTAATGCCCTGTGAAGTTATGATGCTGGCAGCTGCCCTTGTCCCATGTAGTGCTTTCACTCCGGTGACAGTGCTCTTTCTTTCCACATGCTGACATTATAGTTAGATATCTGCAGAGATGGAGGAAACATCAAGCTAATTCCAGGGCTTCTGTGATAATCAAGTGTTATTACCATTTTAAAGTATTGATTTAATGTCCAAGAAAAAATAACAAGTACAATTGTGCAATGGTGTTCTGCAGTGTTTGTTGTTGTTGTTGTTGTTGTTGTTATTTTTTAACACACACACACACACACACACACACACACACACACACACACACACACACACACACACACACACACACACACACACACACACACACACACACACACACACACACACACACTCACTCACTCACTCACTCACTCACTCACTCACTCACTCACTCACTCACTCACTCACTCACTCACATATGCCTGTGAATTTTGATGATTGGATGAACTACTCCTTTAATGTTTATTTTTGATGTAGCCATCCAAGTTTGAAATACAGCCTATAAAAAATTACAGACATAACAAGACTAAATCTGGAACTCTTTGTTCCAACCATTAAAACTTGAGTCAGGGTAAGACAGTGTTTGACACACAGTTCAGAGTCTCACCCAGGTTTTGCGCTTTGATTAAGTTGGCTTGACATGGTCCAAACCATTATGTCATTTTGTTGTTGTTGTTGTAACATTTTCTATTATGAAATATGTTATTTTACGTCATAATAGTATTTCACAATATTGCATTTTTTTTTCTGTATTTTTGAATAAATGAACAGCCTTGATGAGCATAAGAAACATTTAAAAATCTTTACCAAGGCTGAAAAAAATTACAATATAAAATAATGGTTTCTATTTTAATATACTTTAAAATTGAATTTATTCCTGTGATGCAAAGCTGAATTTTCATTAACCATTACTCCAGTCTCATGTGTCACATGATCCTTCAGAAATCATGCTGATTTATAATCAATGTTGGAAACAGAGCTGCCAAATATTTTTTTGGAACCTGTGATACTTTTTCCAGGAATCTTTGATTAATAAAAAGTTAGAAAGAACAGCATTTATTCAAAAATAAATAAATAAATAATATATATATATATATATATATATATATATATATATATATATATATATATATATATATTTTTTTTTTTTTTTTTTTTTTTTTTTTTTTTTTTTACTTTTTTTTTTTTTAACTTTTTAACAATTTACTTTTTAACAATTTTCACATCCTTGCTGAATAAAAGTAATTTCTTTTAAAAAAGGAAGACCCCAAACTCTTGAACGGTAG
>NC_133383.1:26612864-26752664 GCF_049309525.1 Garra rufa
ATATATATATATATATATATATATATATATATATATATATATATATATATAATTTACTGTAAAAAAAAAATGCTCAATTCAATGCATCCTTAAATTAATTTCGTAAAAATTGTAATGACCCCATACATTTGAATTGCTATAAATATAATAACAGTCCTATTATAAACACAAAATACTAATAACAATCAATTTTAATATTCATTGAGGACAATTAGACTACGATTTATTTGATGGGGGGCGGTGAGGGACCTGAATAATGGGTAGGGGGGCGCTGGACCAAAAAAGGTTGAGAACCACTGATCTAGCGAATCTCTTTGTTCATCTCTCAGCTGAGGTAGATCACAGAGCAAATCGTCCACACTTGCAGAGTCACAACTCTGAGCATTATATAATTTAGAATAAAAGTCTATTGTCATTTCTCTCATTTCCAGAGGGTCAGAAGTTATAGTCCCATTCGGACGTCTTAGATGACACATCTGTTTTTGTAAAAAACTTTTCTTTTCTAAATTAAAAAAATAGGCACTAGGAGCATCCATATCTTTGATGGAGCAAATTCTTGATCTTATTAATGCTCCTTTTACCTTTTCTTGTAAAAAAGACCCAAGTTCTTCTTTTTTCTTATTTAACTTTTCATTATTTACCGATCCCATATTATTTAACATGTCTTTTTCCAGAGATACAATGTCTCTTTGTAAACTTTTCACTGTTGTTTTCATCATTGCAGTAGTATGTGAAGTATAGTTTTGGCAAAAAATTCTTATGTTAGCTTTACCTACATCCCACCATTGACCAAGATTTTCAAAACTGTCTTTCTTAAATTTCCACCTATCCCAGAAAACCTTAAACTTTTCACAGAAACTGAGATCCTGTAATAATTTGACATTAAAATGCCAAAAATAACAAGGTTTAACCACTTTCTTTAAATTAAAATCAAAAGTAATCATATGGTGATCTGAAAAACCATTAGGCAAGATGGATACATTCATTACCTTATTATTCCAAATCTTCCCCAAATAAAATCTATCTAACCGAGCACCACTAACTAGATTATCTGATGCCTTTAACCATGTATATTGTCTAACTCCTATGTTCCTACTTCTCCACAAGTCTATTAAATCAAACTCATTTATAATTTTTAACAATTGAATGCTTGACTGATTATGTGGCTCCTCTCCATTCCTATCAATTATATAATTAATTGTGCAATTCCAATCACCCCCAATTATCATGCACACAGTATCATTAATTTTTTGAATAACTGTTCTCAATTCCATAAAAAACACCACACGCTCATGACCATTATTAGGAGCATATACATTAATTAAAACAAATATATTTCCTTCAGACTCTACTTTAGTTAAAAGTGCTCTACCTTTTACAATTTCCTCTGTTGATATAATATTTACATTTAGATTTTTGGAAAAAAGAATAGCTACCCCAGCACTTGTGTTTGTACCATGGCTAAGAGCATATTTCCCTTCCCACCACATACCCCACTGAGTCTCATTATCAGTACTTGTATGTGTTTCTTGCAAAAAAACTATATCAAACCCTTTAACAAACTCTGAAATCATGCCTAATTTATTCCGATCTCTACCCCCATTTATATTTAAGGAACCGAATTTTAAAAGTTCCATAGGGAAATGAAAATAAAGAAAAACAAATGTGAATAAACACAAAGCATGAAGTATGAAAATCACCCTGTGCATTTGAGCATCCTATTTTTGCACAGCTCTTTTTTCTTTCCGTAATTTAGCCAACATCTTTTTCAGCCTAAATCTCTTCTTCTTGCATAGAGCTTCATAACTAACAACTTTCAGCATTGACACCACTGACCATATGAATTTGTCTATCTCTGGGAAAAAATCCTTCACCTCAACAGTTTTTCCAAACGTCAAATCCAAAAAATCATTAATCTCCTGCACCGAATATGTTTCATCAATATTCTGCGACCCAAACTCAGAAACATCCGACACCTCAGACAATGTACCATCCTCCCTCATTTCATAATCCTCACCTTTTTCAACATCATTTAAGCTTTCTGTATTTTCAATACTGATCACTTCGCAAGCAACACTTTCACTTACTTTCTCTACTACCACTGTAAGTGTGCTGTGTTCCAAGACCTCATGCTCTTGTACCACATTCTCCACTTTTTCTCCTTCATTCTGATTTTTATCTACACTTACACATGATTCATCATTCTGAACGATACTCTCTTCATTAGGCTGAGGCTGCGTTGTTGTATTTTTTACATTAGCGGCAGTTACTCCACTAGGCCCAGCGGCCTCCTCATTAGCCTGAGCTCTATGTGGGCATGTCAACTTTTTGTGTCCAAGTTCACCACACTCAAAACACTTCAAGCTACCCGTATTAACATAAAGCATATACGATTTTCCTTCATGCACGACTCTGAAAGATACGTCTAACTCCGGCACATTGAGAAACATAAACACTTGTCTCCTAAAAGACATCACATGTTTTAGTGCTTCATTTTTACATCCTAATGGGATCGTTTTAATCGCACTAGCACATTTACCATATTGAACTAAAGCACGCTCAATATCCTCATTTTGAATAAACGGAGGGACGTTCGAGACATAGACTTTTGTTGTTGGTGTAACAAGCGGTGAAACAATAACAAAATCGCCACCTACCACAATCCCGTTGGCTATCAGGCGGTTCACTAGCTTCTCCTCTTTAACAAAAACCACCACCGCTTTATTCATCCTGGAGGCCGAAGAAATGTTGTCATATCCAACCTCCTCTCCGACCGCCAGCAACACATCCTCCACAGACACACCCTGCGCAGGGACACATCTGACTCCGTGACGCCGCGAAACAGGTGGTTCTCCACCCGCCAGCAACGACGCCATACCGGCGCCTCGGCGAACACCACCAATACGGTTTTAATTTCCAAATTCAACTCTACAAAAATATTATGTCTCAAATCCCATTTTAGAAAGAAATGAGAAAAATAAATAAATAAATAAATAAATAAATAAACAAAACAAACAAACAAAACAAAAACAAAACTATCAAACACCTCTCTGTAAACCCCTCACCACCACCACCCCAAACGCTCCCAGAATGCACCGGAAGTGAGAGAGAGAGAGAGAGAGAGAACATGGTACAGGAATGAAACGGTTCTGAACAACCTGAAATCGTCTTTCATAAAACGCCTTAAACGCAGCTATCTACGTTTGTAGAAAGAACGGATACTTGCAAGCTCCTGGTGTTGTGCATTGGTTCCGTATGTGTTCAGTTCAGAAAGTCCTTTTCCAGTTCCTTGAGAGTTTTTCAAGTAACTTAGGCCTCATCTCCTTATGCTAGGTGAGCCGCCCCATGGATCTGGGGGGATGTGCGGGTGACGTGTTTTCGAGTCCAGAAGGCAAGAGAGAGTAAGAGAGATGAGGGAAGGCTTATAAACCTGTAGGTCGTTCACGCCCACAGTTGGACCTTGTCCAATCCGGTTGATCTGAGTTTTGGAGGGAAGATTGAAAGTCTTTGTCTCTCACAATGGTGTTTCGCATGTGGAAGCTGATTGGTTGTTTTGCCACAAAACTTCCAAAAGTTCAATAATACCTATAAAGCAAGGAGTTATTAAGATGCCACAAACATTAACATTTAGGGAATAATAAATGCTGCTCATAGACACCAAACATGATCTATGCATCTTCTCGTTTGACTGAGTGATTCTAAATGTGAGAGTCTTAGCATGCACAATAATTCACCTATTGCGGATTAATGTTTGAGGCCGACATACATAACAGAAACAACAATATAAGAAAAGGTAACACATTGATATGTGTACATTTCTATATAACTGTATGTGGGACTGTATGTCTGAATAAGGAAAGTGTATCTGCATTCTTGTAAGAGTCTTATCTTGATGGTGGGGGGATGAGCTGGATAGTGACCAGAGGTCTGGCTCATAGCATCTAGGTGTTAATCACGGAGATAATCGGGGGAGAAGTCATTTAAGGAATATAACTAGTTATTTCATGTCTGATGGGCTCCAGGCACTACACTTATCACTAAACAAAAAACCAAAGCTGTGGATTATTCATGTAGATTAAGTTGACATACTTGCAAAGTTACTTATAGTCAGTATAGTCTGTTGGGAGACCATCACAATTAAGAGTCTACTAATACTCTAATGAGAGTGATACATATATAATTTAGAAAAATCCTTCTTACACAGTGCTGTTAAATGTACTTGACCACTTTTATTATTATAAAATATCTGCTTAAAGATTCATGAAACAAAAATAAAAGCATACAGGTTGGAAGTTATATGAAAGTGAGTAAATTAAGAACATTTTCTCTTTTGAGTGGACCATCTCTTTAATAAAACAAACTCATGTTATGCAATTTACCCATCAAAAATGTGTAGTTACTGAATTTTTACATCACAACCTTAAAATATATATCAAACGTAATGTATTTTTCTTTAAGCAGTCAAGATATGGGGATATAAGCCTAACAAATCAAAACTACGACAACTGAAAGCACTAAAGGAATGAATTCTTTATAGGAGCACTTGATTCCTCTGTTCACATACACGTGTATTTGATAAAGCAAGTGTTTCAACACAAGATCCCTTTTCAAATCCAATCTCGATATACAGTAGCAGCTCACTGCCAGTACTGTATTTTGGGAGATATAATGTCTCACATCCAGGGCTCGACCCACGATGTGTGAGATTATCCCATGTGTAGATGAAGTCACTCAGCCTTTATCCATCTGCCCATCAGAGCACCACACCTCCTGCTCACCCTCGCTCTTCATGACACTTTCTCAGTGGAGGTACAGCCTCAGGGAAGATGCTGCAGAGACCTTGATCCCTTTTCCGCCTGAATATCCTTTTCCTTTCTTTGTGTCGGCCTCGATCTCCTGCCATTTTTCTCTAGAGCTTGAGAGCAGCTCCTCTGAGACTCATTACATGCTTCTTCATATTTAAACGCTGGCTTCTCGCCAAGTTCGCCTTGATGTTCTTTTGCATGGAGATCGACATCACTCATTCCTGAACCTCTCCGCTCGGTGTCTTTCAATCATGAGAGCTGCAGAACATCTTGGGTGCTTCACTATCATACGTCTCAGTCATGTAGATTGGCTTATCTTGAAAGGCTGCTTGCCTGGCCTTCCAAGAAGTCATTTGTGAAAAATTAATTTGAGCTAGTATTAACTGAGGTACAAATTCATGCATGACATTTCAGGTCTGATTAAAAAAGACAAGCAAGGTTTAGAGAAAACACTTTCATTTAGTCGTTGCATGCAGTGTAGTGCATTTCAGTAATTTAAGTGCATAACAGTAATTATGATTAGTTAATTTTAAATTAGTGATTACTCTAAGATTACAATATCAGTGTACGTATATATTTATAGACAAGCATATTTTTATAATCACTCATAGTACTCATAGTAGCTGGTCAGAAATAATAATATCTGATAAACAACCAAGTTTCTTCTAGCACTACACATATTTTTCTGCTATAAAAATTGATCATCATCTGATGGGCTGCATGACTCTAATAAGATCTGAATATACGAATAAGAGTCAAAATATTGCCACACTCTGATGCGCCTGAAAGCACACAGCATCATCTCTCATCCCCTCAAGTCACATATCCACTGTAACACTCTATGCATTTAACTGGAGAGATTTAGGTGAAGGATTTTGTGGGAAAGTACATTGTCGTACTCAACCAGTCGATAACCAATGCTAATCTAAATTAGGTTGAGCACATGCAGACAAGAAACATAAGCCTCAAAAGAAGTTAAAGGGATAGTTCACCCAAAAATGAAAGTTCTGTCATCATTTACTCAACCTTAGTTGTTTCAAATCTGTATAAGTTTCTTTCTACTGCTAAGGAGTGTCTGTTTACACTAAGTGCACTTTTTGAATCCACATTTTGCCAAACTCATTCTTCTCCTTTTTCACATCAGCTATCAGATTGGAAAGGCATTTATTTTCAATCAAATGAAGGAAATAATCAAAAAGTCTAAAATAAAGTGCCTCACAGGTGTTTATCGATTAGGGTTAGGGGTAAGTGTAGCGGTGACTTTTTGACACGATTGACTCGAGTTCGAATCTGCATTTTGTGGAACTCATTATTCTCCCTTTTCACATCACATATAAGTTGAGAAAGGCATTTGTTTTCAATGAAATGAAGGAAATATTTAAAAAGTGTCAAATAAATTGTCTCATGGGTGTTTATCAGTTAGGGTTAGGGGTAGGTGTAGTGGTGATTTTTTGATGTGATTGACCCGAGTTCGAATCCACATATCAGATCAGAAAGGCATTTATTTTCATTAAATTGAAGGAAATAATCAAAAAGTGTCAAATAAAGTGCCTCACGGGTGTTTATCGTTTAATATTAGGGGTATTTTTTGATAGGTGTAGCGGTGTCTTTTTGACACAATTGACTCAAGTTCGAATCTGTCTTTTGCCGAACTCATTCTTCTCTCTTTTCACATCACATATCAAACTGAAAGGCATTTATTTTCAATCAAATAAAGGAAATAAGTAAAAAGTGTGAAATAAAGTGCCTCACCGGTGTTTATTGGTTTCGGTTAGGGGTAGGTGTAGCAGTGACTTTTTGGCGTAATTGACCCAAGTTCGAATCCACATTTTCCTGAACTCGTTCTTCTCCCATTTCACATCACATGTCAGACTGAAAAGGCATTTATTTTCAATAAAATGAAGGAAATAATCCTCACGGGTGTTTAGCAGTTATGGGTAGGTGTAGCAGTGACTTTTTGACGCCATCGACCCAAGTTCGAATCCGCATTTTCCTGAACTCGTTCTTCTCCCTTTTCACATCACATATCAGACTGGAAAGGCATTTATTTTCAATAAAATGAAGGAAATAATCAAAAAGTGTAAAATAAAGTACTTCACAGGTGTTTATCGATTAAGGTTAAGGGTAGGTGTAGCAGTGACTTTTTGACACGATCGACTAAAGTTTGAATCCGCATTTTACTGAACTCGTTCTTCTCCCTTTTCACATCACATATCAGACTGGAAAGGCATTTATTTTCAATCAAATGTAGGAAATAATCAAAAAGTGTAAAATAAAGTGCCTCACCGGTGTTTATCGGTTATGGTTAAGAGTAGGTGTAGCAGTGACTTTTTGACACAATCGACTTAACAAGGAAACAATCGAAAAGTGTAAAATAAAGTGGCTCATGGTGTTTAGCAATTATGGGTAGGTGTAGCGGTGACTTTTTGACACGATCGAGCCAAGTTCAAATCTGCATTTTGCTGAACTTGTTCTTCTCCCTTTTTACATTAGATATCAGATCGGAAAGGCATTTATTTTGAATAAAATTAAGGAAATGATCGAAAAGTCTAAAATAAAGTGCCTCACGGTTGTTTATCGATAAGTGTAGCGGTGACTTTTTGACACGATTGACTCGAGTTCGAATCTGCATTTTGCCGAATTCATTCTTCTCCCGTTTCACATCACATATCAGATCAGAAAGGCATTTATTTTCAGTAAAATGAAGGAAGTAATCGAAAAGTGTAAAATAAAGTGCCTCACGGGTGTTTATCAGTTATCGGTAAGCGTAGCAGTGACTTTTTGACACAATCAACAAAATCGACCCCAGTTCTCACTTTTCACATCACATATCAGATTAGAAAGGCATTTATTTTCAATACAATGAAGGACAAATTAAAAAATGAACAAAATAAAGTGCCTCACTGGTGTTTAGGGTTAGGGGTTTATTGTCCCAAGGCAGCATTCATTCAATAATGGCATCTATTAATTATAATTTTTTTTTTAAATTAGATTTTTTCCCCCAGATAGATAGCACCCCCTTGTGGTGGTCTAGAAAACTCTTTATCCAAACCAAGCCAACGTACAGTACAGTTTTCTTTTCTCGGAAAATGTACCAAAAATATTGATGACTCATCCTGAACCACATATATCTAGCCAATCAAATGATTTCTAAAACATGAATGTCCATGAATGATAATACCACCTGCAACCAACTAGGAAGTGGGAAATCTATAGTTCATGTCTCTGTTCAATATATGTGCCGTCACAATTTCAATATATATTGCAATCCTTAAATCATGTTTTCCTCAATCTTGTAGAACAGCAAGTTGTAATGAACAGCTAGAAACTCAATATCAAACCTTCTGTGTCCAATACAAACAAAATGAATCTTGCATACTGATTCGAATTTGTCTCACAGCTGAGAGACTATGTCCGCACACTTCTTTCCATATTTCTCCATCAGAGTAAATATGTGAATACTTAGTGTCTTGCAAGCTGGGGCAATCTCATTATGCTTATAAGATCGAATGCAGTGAGCCGTGAGGTAACCTAAATATTAAAACCTACCGGACTCATCTATTTCCTGAAAGCCACTAAAAGGGTTCGGAGCAGGAGTTCGGCTTCAGGGATGGGTCATTAATTCAATTGGGATGCCACTTTTTTGGGCTCAGGTGATCCTCGCAGAAATCTCCCAGCTTTTAACACAGACAGTTTGTTTCACGATATTACTGTTGTTTATATGCCGCATATCCCTCCAGCAAGAAACCCACATCTGTTCAGCTCCACGTTTTTTATTGTTGTGCGCACGACGCTGATCTCTTGGAGTGTGTAGTCAAGTGCTAGATTACAGACAGACAGATGATGCCTGGATTAAAAAAAGGTCTCTTTGAACCAAATGTTAGAGGGAAAAAAATGTGAGATTGCAAGACAAAAGTGGGTTGAAGTATAGTTGAGGGCAATATGATTATAAAACGAAGCTGTTGTGTTTTAAGAGATTCTTTTGTTGTTTTCAATAATGACGCACATGTATCATGCATTTTTTGCATTAAAAATCAGTGAATGTAATTCCATTATTCATGGGGAATTAAGCAAATGTCTAGTATCTGTGTAAACTGTGTCCCTAGAGGTCCAAGCAAACAAAACCAGAGACACAAAACGCGCACACACATAGACAGAACGCCTGTTTTTTAAGTCGCAGCAGGATCCCACTCCTCTAGCGTAGCACTAATAAAATATGGTGCTGCTCTGGACAGGATTTATGAGCTCAATCAATTTCCTTCAGCCTGATCTTCATCTTGTCCCTAGGTTTCTTTCTCAAGAGCCTTATCAATTATATGTAGCCAAGGGAGGCTGTATCGCTTGTGTAGGTGTAGTCAGTCTTGTAAAGCAGCTTGGATAATGGATCCACACCTTTGGCGATAGTGGGTGCCATCATAGAGTGGGAACTGGGATGTGTGAGGAACTAATGTCAGAAGAAGAATGAAAACGATTTTGCCATTGAAAGTACAAAGCACTGTGCTGCAATGCAAAATTAGATCATTCAAATGCTTACCAAAGTCACACCCTCATGCCAATAATAGCTTGAAAAACATGAGAAGCTTTTAAGCTATTTGTATTCTCATCCTTTCAAGAAAACATCTTACCATGCAGATTAGAGATTCTGGTTTATCGTAGCGTATCCGTTTCGCTCTATTGTTCATGATACCCCAACATCGATTATTAATTATAGCGCATGCATGAGCAAACTCTGTTGCGAGTAAGAAATGGAAAGCTGAAACAAACATTTCTTTTGATGTCAGTATCACACCCAAAAGCCCTTACCTGATTGTACAGTGGTTGCTCATTCATTAAAAGTAATCAATCTGGGTACACTCTAATGAATACAGCTGTGGCCAAGACATTTAGGTACCCAAAAGTTATTACTCACGTTAAATGCTCTGCATCCTTAAATCATGCGGACAACATTAATAAACATTTCCCGCTGCTTGCTGAGGCAGTAGATATGAAGACTGTGATTTCCCCAAAGTGTAAACAGACGGCAAACACTCTGAGCAATGAATGTTCTTTTCCAAAATCAACATGGATTCTAGGAGGGTCTTCTTGCTGAAATTCAATGGGAATGTGCTGTGATTGGCAAAATGCTATACAATATGGGGTAAGCTGTGCCACTTTTTAATTAAATTGTCTAGTCAAGGTTGTAATGAGATAAAGAGACCTTATTAGATGTAAAAATACCACACCTGTTTAAGATGTCTGCTGATAACTAATTAAAAGAAGTGTTTATAGGTTCAGAACCACAGAAATATGGCCTCTCAAATATGATCTAGTCCAGCCATTGATACATTGAAATGCAAAACCACTGGCACATCTGACCCTAAATCATATGGTTCACTGTATAGTTACTATTTTAGAAGAACTGTGAATTGTGAATATAAACTTACAATTGTGTATTATAAAGGCGGAATTGTGAGATATAAACTTGCAATTCTGAGAAATAAACTCACAATTCTGATAAATAAAGTTGCAATTCTAAGAAATAAAGTAAGAATTGCGAGATATAAACTCATTTGCGAACAAAAAAGACAGAATTGTGGGATTTTATCTTGCAATTCTAAGAAAAACCATTTAACCAGGATAACCATTTAACCAGTATCTAGTTATATGATATATGTCTTGGCCCTCTTGTGAGCTCCAAACTGTATTATTTCCCTGGAACGGTCGTTTATTGGGTTTCCCGATTAATAGGATGGCCCTGACTAGCCCCTAGGTGCTAGGGCCATTATGAGTCGTTCCTCTACCATAGCTATGGCGGGATTGTACTGGTTCCCCAAAGCGTCTTTCAGACGCAGTACGAGTGAAGTATCAAGAGGGAACATACTCGGTTACTTCCGTAACCTCGGTTCCCTGAGATATGGAATGAGTACTGTGTTGCTGGCCGTGCTATGTAGCCGCACGACTCAGTCGTCGCTTCAGTCGAAGTAACCTGAGATCCTATGGCGAAACGCGCGCTTATTAGCCAGTTACTCCGCCTATTCTGGCGGAATTTGGCGCGAGCTTTCGCCATAGGTTCGTGCAGCTCTGCTGTCGAGCCATAGGTTCGTTTTTTACTCACTGCATGAACCAATGGCCGTGCAGTAACGCTGCGTTATTGAAATGCTTCAGTCTCGGAGAAAAAGGAGCTTTCCCAAAGCGTCTTTCAGACGCAGTACTTGTTCCGTATCTCAGGGAACCGAGGTTACGGAAGTAACCGAGTACGTTTTGTATCACACAATTCTGGCTTTATAACTCGCAATTGCAAGTTTATATCTCATTTCTAAGAAAAAAAAGTCAGAATTGCGACTTTGTATCACACAATTCTGGCCACCACAATAACTTAATAAACAACTCGTTAGTCATCGTTATTTCTAACGTGACATCTCCAAACAGTGGCTCAACCTTTTGAACTAGACAACAAATCCTGAATCTGTGGCATTTTATGTCCCCACAAAAGTCTGTAGGTCACGTCTTGGATTTTCCTTATTTACATACTCATCCAACCGTTGTGTAAAAGCAATATGATTCTCAAAAGAGTGTTTCTGTGGTCTTACAGGAGCGCTGTAATTACCTGTGGCCTCGTACCTACAGCACGTCATGCTGATAAACGACCATAACACATTCTACAAAATGTAATATAGCTCATTTTACTTGAGCATAAAACTGCTTATCACTTTTATCATGTGCATATTGGGATGGGACAATGATAAATACATGGTAATGACAAAAATTAATCAGCATGTGATTCACTGAAAGAGTGAAGCAGCTGACACATCTTACCCCACTCCTTTATGCACTCCCTAAAATCGGCAAGCAGTTTTGACATGTTTCGGCAGATGGAACAATTTATAAAGCTCTAAAAGTTGAGGGAGTTTATTACTTCTGCCTGGCTTCATATTCCAAGCATCTCTCTCTCTCGCTCTCTCTCCGTCGCCATAGAAATAGTTGAGAATGAGACAGAGTGGATGTGAAGTGTGGGTCCTGGCTCAGAGCCAAATCTGTGCCCACTGTCTGCATCCGGCATGACAAGAGGACATGAGGATTCCGTCATGTGAGCCTCTCGCTAATGCATAAAGGCATCGGTAGTAGCAGTTCATACCGTTTTATGACAACGTGAGAGGGGGTTTTAGGTAACTGCTTACTCAAGATATTTGCAATGTAAAATTGACTGTGGTAACTGTCATTTTCATCTAAGATTTCAGTTACTGTAAACCTTATTTAAAAGGATAGTTCACTAAAATTGAAATTTGCTCAACGGTCTTGTCATTCCAAACTTGTATTGCTTGCTTCATGAGATTTTGAAGAAGGTTTTAGCGGTCCACTGTATGTGTAGCAAGTATGCCAGATATCCACAGGAAAAACAGTATATTCTGTTTTGGGTTGTTGTTGTTTTTTTGTTTTTTTTTTGAGGAATGCCTGAGAAATCAATTGAATTTTCTTCAGTGCTTTCTGTACAGCTGGTCACAGAATGACACTGCTGTGTAATTGTGGTTGGCTGCTTTCCATGTTGGTCAGACAGGCCTCTTCTTTCTAAGTGGGCGATTCTTGGCTAGACAAAGCAACAAACTGTACCAGACTTTATGGCAACCGTCAAAAGTCGGTGTTTTTTTAAACAGACTTTGCTAGCTAACTTATTTTGAAGTGTAAAAATGAAGCAAATACTGATGCAAGAATTGAGTTGGTCAGGCAAGCTACCCTCGCTGTCCCCTAACGCCGACGGGAACAGTACATACAAAATGAATAATGTAAATGCAAATGGAAGGCCCCACATGGAGGGCGTGATGCTGAGCGGGGCGCTGACTCAGCCAAAGTCTCTGAGAAGCAGATGAGCAACAGCAGCAGAGACTGGCGTGAGCATCCATATCTGCCCGGGGACAGAAGACTTACTGTGCACAGGGGGCCTCCCGCATGGGTGGGAAACGACCTGTCTGCACCGAGCTGACACTCATTCCATCTTCAAGACCAACACAGGCTTGTTTTCCTATTAATGCGCTTTTGCAGTTGAACACTTTGTGTCCAAATAAGGGTGGAGTCTATAACAAAAGTTGCGCACTTATCACAGCGGGTATGATTCATCATGTATCCTGTGACTTACAAAAATGCTGCATTTTTAGTGTGCTAGGTCGGATTTTCTTACTGATTTATGATATGCATTGGTGTTGTTGTCGCATTCATGAGCCATATTTGCAGGAGGAACTTTTCCTCATACTATTATTCTTTTTATTTTTAAGCAGGTAAAAATTATGGCACATAATAGACTTTACAAATGATTATAGGAAAGGAAAGGAAAGGAAAGGAAAGGAAAGGAAAGGAAAGGAAAGGAAAGGAAAGGAAAGGAAAGGAAAGGAAAGGAAAGGAAAGGAAGCCAAGTATGGTGACCCATACTAGGAATTTGTGCTCTGCACACACCCGGAGCAGTGGGCAGCCATTGCTGCAGCACCCAGGGAGCAGTTTGGGGTATGGCGCCTTGCTCAAGGGACTCACCTCAGTCATGGTATTGAGGGTAGAGAGAGCGCTGGTAATTCACTCCCCCCACCTACAATCCCTGCTGGACCTGAGACTTTGGGTTACAAGTCCGACTCTCTAACCATTAGGCCACGGATGCCCCTAAATATGTACAGCATGTGGTCACAACTTGTCAAAACTTATTATGTACTGATTATTTCACCAAAGGAAAACTTGGCAGAATACAATTCTGCTCATACAGTCAATGCCTAATTGCTGTTGAGTTCCTCAAACAAAATCAATATCTTTCAAAGACAGTTGAAGTCAAAATTTACATCCCCTTTCAGAATCTGCAAAATGGTAATTATTTTACCAAAATAAGAGGGATCATAGAAAATGCATGTTATTGTTTATTTAGTACTGACTTGAATACTTGAATTGTATTTTACATAAAAGATGTTTACATATAGTCCACAAGAGAAAAATAATAGTTGAATTTATTAAAAATAAAAAACCCTGTTCAAAAGTTTGCATTCCCTTGATTCTTAATAATGTGTTCCTACCTGAATGATCCACTGCTGTTTTTTTTTTTTTTTTTTTTTTTTGTGAAAGTTATTTGTGAGTCCCTTGTTTGTGCTGAACAGTTAAACTGCCTGCTGTTCATCAAAAAAATCCTTCAGGTCCCACTAATTATTTGGTTTTCCAGCATTTTTGTGTATTTGAACCCTTTTCAACAATGACTGCATGGTTTTGAGATTTATCTTTTCACACTGAGGACAACTGAGGGACTCATATGCAACTATTACAGAAGTTTCAAACACTCACTGATGCTTCAGAAAGAAAAAAACTATGCATGATGCTGAATTTGAAGATCAGGGTAAATTTAACTTATTTTGTCTTCTGGGAAACAAGTAAGTATCTTCTGTAGCCTCTGAAGGGCAGTACTAAATGTGATATTTAGACAAATAAAAATGTAACACATTTCCATTCTGTTCAAAAGTTTTCACTCCCCAACTCGTTTTTTCTTTCTGGAGCATCAGTGAGAGTTTGAACCTTCAAAGCCAAAGAATTTGTGAGACCTGAAGGATTTTTCTGAAGAGCAGCAGGTAGTTTAACTGTTCAGGAAAAACAAGGGACTCATGAACAACTATCACTAAAGAACAACAACAACAACAAAAAAAAAATCAGGTAACAACACTGCATTAAGAATTAAGGTTATTTAAACTTTAACATAAAACATTAACATTCATTCATTTGTATGATCCCTCTTATTTTGGTCAAATAATTAACATTTTGCAGATTCTGCAAGGTGTATGTAAACATTTGACTTCAATTGTATGTGCCGGTGGTACATTCTTATACATCTGTAAAAAATCCAAAAGGTAAAAAGCAAGTCAACGTTTTCATGGAGGTCCTGCCTTCATATATAATGCTTAACCTTTCTTTAAAAGCAGTTCTTCTAAGCTTTCAGTTTTCAGAAAAGTCAGTCGAGAAAGCGACCTTCGCTTTTTCGCTTTGTCTGAATTGGGTAGAGGCTTGTGCATTGGGGAATTGTTTTCCCGTGCTCATGTTTGCACCCAGCATCCAGTTTCCTCTGGACCAGGTGTTATTTTATTTATCACACCAACAGAAATAACCTTTACATCTGGGGTGTTTGCGTCTGTTGGGTGGGGGTCTGTTCAGTTTCATCTGACTGAAAAGTTGTTCAAAGAACCAGTAGAGGAAACGTCTTCACTTTATCATGGAGTGTGTATGTGTCATTATCTATATATAAATAAAACTATGTCACAGCTCCCTCATCCCCACATGAATTATATGTCAGCCGAATACATGAGTTTTATCACAGTGTACCTATTCAGATGTTCTTTTACAGACATCAGCCGAAACAATTACCATCCGACAAAAAGTCTCCCATGCTCATTTCCCAACAAATTTGCCACAGTTCCACGGCAATCACACAAAAGGAGTCTCTCTTTCAAAGTTCACCTTTGAACATTGTGCGGACAAGCTAACTATGGCGGTCGGTCAAAAAGAGATGCCTGGCGCTGCAGTTGCTACCCCTACTGAGAAGAGAATGGCGGAGTAGTGCTGTTGGGTTTGCTGGTGATTAATGGACTGTGTTGTTACACTGTGAGAGTCAGATAATGAAGGAGGCAATGCCCTTTGTGTTCGAGTCTGTGTACCAGCCTTTATCTCCTTTAGATTTAATGATCAGTCACCAGACTTCCAAATAGATTCAGTTAAAGCAATCAGTATGGACTTAAACTGCCTTGTTTCCCCTACTTTCTACTTGTTAAAAAAAGATATGTCTATTTAGCATGTAAATAAATGCAATTGATGAACGTGGCACTATACTTGCTAGAAAATACAGCTTAGTGTGGTACAATAACATTAGCATGTGATTTGTTGAATGTGTTTTACTAAATTGGATAATTAGTTGAAAGGGAACCACGGGTATTAAGACTTGTAAGGCTCTTGTATCTCTCTTACTGAAATATGTAGTAGGAAACCCATTAAAAATTTACGTTACTTATCGTTTTATACATATTACATATTATGGGGGCGCTATTATTTCGATGATGTGAAATGATTGCTACTGCCGCTACCTGTTGCTATTTTTTACTGCAACACAACTCGGAAAATATAACACTGATATTGAGTAAAATCCACGCTGACAAACTCTGTCAGTGGCTGTGGCGTCATGACAAGTGTCAACATGTCTACATCCTGCCAGGATGGCATCTACCATTTCTTGTCTCTTCAGTTTGTATGCTCTTTCAGTAGCTGTGGTCTAAAAAAGCCTCAAAGGTATCACGGCTAAAGTGGAGAGAACAAAGACGCTGGTCTTTAAGAAGTTTTATTCGTCCACTGGCATCTTCCTATTTTTTTCTCTTCTTCGTATCACTGGGAAATTCAGTTGCCCTTCGACTGAATATTACAACCAAATATTTAAGTTATTTAAGTATTTAAGTATTAGCAAAGTTTAGAAAGTATTACTTATTGTATTTTTCTACAAACAAATTAAGGAATAGTTCGCTCAAAAATTAAAGCCTTTACTCACCCTCAGGTCATCCAAGATGTAGATGAGTTTGTTTCTTCAACAGAACTTGAAATTATAGAAATTTAGCATTACATCACTTGCTCAACAATGGATCCTCTGCAGTGAATTGGTGCCGTCAGAATGAGAGTGCAAATTTCTTCAAACGTTTCAGAAGAAAAATAACTATTCGTTTAATGTGAAGATCTTCAAACGACAATGGCAAATACTTTAAATATTTTTGCATTAAAATGCTGAAAATATCATAAAAATGACAAAACTTCTTTGCATGGACACCATTTTTAGCCAATTTGTCATTATATTTAGGATTTATAAGCCTCTCTAATCCTAGTCTCGCGTAGCCAGACCTTCAGACTGACGGCTGAAGGTCTGGAATCCATGGCAGCTTTCACTGGCCAAGGCCTGCCCAAAATGCCGTTTGACCGACATGTCAAAAAACCAATCACAGTTCGTTATGTTCAGTATTGAAAGTTAAAGAAGAAGAGGAAGAACAAGCAGTAAGTCAGTAATTTGTTTGTGAACGTTGCAAATGTGTGTAACAGCAATGGTGTCTGCATAAGCACCTCTTAGCAAAACACAGAGTAAATCAGTCTGCGCTTTGTTTCCTGGCCGACCGAAAATAAAAGCGACACTTGCGTCTCCCAGAAATCCGATCAAATTTAACTAATCAGATGACGACTTCGAAATTCCTGAAGTGTTTCCAGTTACCATATGCATCAGACGTTTAGCCAACGTTCCGTGGGTGTTACGTCTGAGACTGAGACTACTCCAAAGATCCATTTTACAATTAAGTTGATGTCTTCCATGGGTTAAATCACATAAATATGTATCATTTTAATGATGTTGTAGAGAGTCAGAAATCATCCTAGTACAAATATTCATAGCACCTCTTGTTCAGGTGTCCTATTTTCCCAGGTAGCAGCTGTTGGAAATGCAGCACCAGGGACGCGTGCAGAATGAAGTCCCAAGAGCTCCTGTTGGATTTGAGAGCAGGTTTGCCTACGCTCGAATTTCAGGCAAAGCTAACATGTGTGTTCAGCAAGCTTTCACTCACGGCTCCTACAAGACTTGTCAGTTTTGTAAAACTCAGCAGGGCTTTTCTGTATCATTGTGTCCGCTCACGTGTTGTCTGTGGGCAGGTACAATAACGGTTGCCAGCGGGAGCGCAGATTTGTGGCTGGAGGCATTTTCTCTCTTTGTGTTTGCCAGTGGGTAATTTTCAAGTTTTTTGCAGCTCCCATTTGCAAAATCTGTATTTATTCAGAGCGCTATAAAGCCGTACAAACTGCAGCTCGGCCTTTTCATTATCCAAATGCCGTAAAAGCCAACGGCACAGCAGCCTTGTTAAGAAAACCTACATCATTAAAGTGTGTGCAGCTAGGAAAAGAGGAAATAACTTCCAATTGTGCCATTCACCAGTAAAATTGCATTAATGATCTCAACTTGCCTTCTTTGAAATAGTGTTTCTGAAAAGTTTCTTAACAGACATACTAGCAATTTTGCTAATTCTAAACAACATACATTATTAACCACTTATTTCATACCTAAATAATAAACTGTAATTGCTTCTGTTGTTCTTAGAGGAGTTACTGTGCCAAACAAAAATTAAATGAGCACATTTAAATACATAAATCATAAAAGGGGTATTAAAACATGAATTTCTGTCATTATTTATTCCAAACCTGTATGAGTTTATTTCTTGTGCTGAACACAAAAGAAGATATTTTAAAGAATGTCTGTAACCAGTTGATGGTTAACTATTCGGTTACATGTATTCTTCATTATTATTATAGCATTTATATTACTGAAGATAAAAATTGATTAAATTAACTAGATGAGCGAAGTGTGATAACAAACTTTAAAGTTAGCTTGAGCAAGCCTAGCCTAAAAGTTTGAAACAGCTGTAAAAGCTTGAAGTTCGAAAGATTAAATTGATGTTGATAGTATAGTGATAGCATAATTTAAGACATTACTAACATGATTGTTAGCATGGTTAGCATGTTGTTAACATGTTTTCAGCATGATTGGATGTTGTTAGCATGTTTCTAGCATGATCAGCATGTTGCTACCATGAATTAAAAAAATAGCCTGAAACAAGCTAAAACAGCTGAGTTAGTAAAAATACAGGTAAAAGCAGTTAAAACCAGTGGAAAAAGCCAGCTTGATTAGCACAAATTTGTAGCATGATTAACATGTTGTTGCATAATTAGCATGTTGCTAGCTTGTTGTTAGCATACTTATAACATAATTAACATGTTGATAGAATGTTTCTAGCTTGATTATTGTTGCTAACATGTTTTAGCATGATTAGCATGTTGGTAGCATGTTTTAGTATGATTTAACATATCATTAACATGAATTAACATAGCATTTTGCTAGCATGTTGTTAGCACGTTTCTAGCATGATTAGCATGTTGATATAATGTTCTTGGCTTGATTAACATGTTGCTAACATGATTAGCATGTTGATACAAATGTTTAAAGCTTAATTAGCATGTTGCTAACAAGTTTTAGTATGATTAGCATGTTGTTACCATGGTTTAGTGAGATTTAACATATTGCATTGAACACGAATGAAAAAAATCTAGCTAAGAAACAGCTACCATGTAAAACCAGCTAATTTAGTAAACACACACACACACACACACACACACACACACACACACACACACACACACACACACACAGCTTGAAACAAGCTAAAACAGCTGATTCAGTAAAAAAAAATCTGCTAAAAAAAACAGTTAAAACCAGGTGATTTAGCAAAAAGCCAGTTAATTTAGGGGAAAAAACAACAACAATTAAAACCAGCAACCTGGTTGTCTAGTCTTAGCTTGTTTAAGCTGTGAAAATAGCTTGGTTTCCCAACATGGCCAGGTAAAACCCAGACCTGACTAGATAAAAGGTGGCCAAAACCACTTTAAAACCAGCCTGGCAGACCAGCCAAAGCAGCCAACCAGCTTAGACTGGGTTTAGCCGGGGGGTTTTTTTGCAGTAGGGAGTTGTTAAGTTTTGCTATAGACAGCTTAAATACACCATAAGTCTCATTATACAAAAGTTTTCACCCCCTTAATTAAAGTCTATGGAATTTTTGGTGGTTTTGATAGTCTGGTTTACAAAAACCATCAGTTGAATCAGTTAGAAAAGGTATAGCATACCGAGTTAGACCAGTCTGAAGGTCTAAACCGGGTTTAGTGATTGTAGCTTTAAAGCTCTAGGAGGAGTTAGTGTTCGAATTTTGGCAAAGAAGAAGCGGCTTAAATAGAAATCAGTAAGTTGGATTTCTCAAGCCAACTTAATAATTGTCTTTTTGTGTGTGTTTCAGTTAACAAGCTAACAACTTAGCTAACTAGCATAGCATAGCACTAACTGGTTAAGAAAAACAGTTTTTGATTAGCCAGTTCAAGATATCAAAACACATGGTACGTTTTTGCTCAGGCATAGATGCTTGCGCATCACCCACATATGTGATTTGGCATACTGGTACCTAGCATAAAATACTGGTGCTCTAAAGCTCTGATACTGGCGTACAGGACCATCTCTGGGTCTGTACTCTCCTTCCTAAGCACTTTCACTCAGATTTACATTTCCTCCCACTCAACAAATGATGATGGTCCCATCACAGCATGATACAAGGTCACTTTCAAAAGCTTCATACTCCCTCAGTGGCAGAACAAACTATTAACCTTCACCTGGACAGCAGAATCCATTGAAATCTTCATACATGGCTGGAGACACATGTCATCTGGGAGCATTTGACCAACTAACCCCTTACTACTTTTACTGTAGTATATAGTATGCACGCTGTGCACAGTATGCAAGTCGTATAAACCCTATTTATTTTCTTCATATATTCAGCTTATTAACCTTTAAAGGGCACCTATTTTGTCTCTTTTTGCAAGATGTAATATTGGTCTTGGGTGTCCCCAGAATGTATCTGTGACGTTTCAGATCAAAATACCCCACAGACAATTTATTATCACATCTGGAAATGTCATTTTTGAGGCATGTCTAAAACAGAACTGTATCACTTTAAATGCTAATGAGTGCATATCCCCGCCCCGTCTTCAGAAGAGAGCATAGCGTATACATTTCTGCTTTGCATACCTATGGCAATAAACAGTCGGTAGCAGCAAAATGACTGAGACTGAGAGAATCAGTGTTCAGCCGTACATATAGGAAGCCAAACACACCAAAAGTGGAACAAAACATTGCAATGTTAAAGAGCTTGTGCCACGCTGACCTGTTATTGGCATGGTCGACTCGACAGAGCAGGGAGGGCATGTTTGCTAGCGCCACTGAATGGGCAGCACGATGCTGATCAGTTAAAATACTTTGATAACCTATTCACTTCAATACAGTTAAAATGTTAGCTGAGCACTATAATGACATGACATTCAAAAAGCAGTCTGGAGTGAATTGATTTGAAATTTTTTTGGTGTGTATTTGAACCCTTTCCAACAATGACTGTATGGATTTGAGATCCATCTTTTCACACTGAGGATAACTGAGGGACTCATATCTAACTGTTACAAAAGGTTCAAACACCGCTTCTGAAGAAAAAATGATGCATTAAGCGCTTAGGGTGAAAACTTTTGGAATTTGAAGGTCAGGGTAAATGATTTTGTCTTCTGGTAAAAAAAATGTATATTCTGCAGCTTCTGAATGAAAAAAAAGAAGAAGAAGATATTTAGACAAAATAAGGAAAATGTCCAAAGGTTTTCACCCCCTGGCTCTTAATGCATGGTTTTATCTTCTGCAGCAGCAGTAAGCATTTGAACCTTCTGTAATAGCTGCATATGTATGTAAACTTTTGAATGGGGTAATTTTTATATAATTATTTTGATAGATTTTTTTTTGCAGATTCTTCAAGGTGTATGTAAACTTTTTACTTTAACTGTACTGCAAAATGTTCATTAAGTAAATATTGCATTTCGAACATAGACTTAGGCTTCATCCAAAATCACAAACTCCCCTACTATATACAGGTGCTGGTCATATAATTAGAATATCTTTTCACTAATTCCATTCAAGAAGTGAAACTTGTATAATGTATACATTCATTCCACACAGACTGATATATTTCAAGTGTTTATTTCTTTTAATTTTGATGATTATAACTAATGAAAACCCCAATTCAGTATCTCAGAAAATTAGAATATTGTGAAAAGGTTCAGTATTGAACCTGGTGCCACACTCTAATCAGCTAATTAACTCAAAACACCTGCAAAGGCCTTTAAATTGCCTCTCAGTCTAGTTCTGTAGGTTACACAATCATGGGGAAGACTGCTGAATTGACAGTTGTCCATAAGACGACCATTGACACCTTGCACAAGGAGGGCAAGACACAAAAGGTCATTGCAAAAGAGGCTGGCTGTTCACAGAGCTCTGTGTCCAAGCACATTAATAGAGAGGTGAAGGGAAGGAAAAGATGTGGTAGAAAAAAAGTGTACAAGCAATAGGGTTAACCACACCCTGGAGAGAATTGTGAAACAAAACTCATTCAAAAATGTGGGGGAGATTCACAAAGAGTGGACTGCAGCTGGATTTAGTGCTTCAAGAACCACTACGCACAGACGTATGCAAGACATGGGTTTCAGCTGCCGCATTCCTTGTGTCAAGCCGCTCTTGAACAACAGACAGTGTCAGAAGCGTCTCGTCTGGGCTAAAGACAAAAAGACTGGACTGCTGCTGAGCGGTCCAAAGTTATGTTCTCTGATGAAAGTAAATTTTGCATTTCCTTTGGAAATCAGGGTCCCAGAGTCTGGAGGAAGAGAGGAGAGGCACACAATCCACGTTGCTTGAGGTCCAGTGTAAAGTTTCCACAGTCAGTGATGGTTTGGGGTGCCATGTCATCTGCTGGTGTAGGTCCACTGTGTTTTCTGAGGTCCAAGGTCAATGCAGCTGTATACCAGGACATTTTAGAGCACTTCATGCTTCCTGCTGCTGATCAACTATATAGTCCAAAGCTACAGTACCTGGTTTAAGGACCATGGTATCCCTGTTCTTAATTGGCCAGCAAACTCGCCTGACTATCTATGGGGTAATTGTGAAGAGGAAGATGTGATATGCCAGACCCAACAATGCAGAAGAGCTGAAGGCCACTATCAGAGCAATCTGGGCTCTCATAACACCTGAGCAGTGCCACAGACTAATCGACTCCATGCCACGTCGCATTGCTGCAGTAATTCAGGCAAAAGGAGCCCCAACTAAGTATTGAGTGCTTTACATGCTCATACTTTTCATGTTCATACTTTTCAGTTGGCCAAGATTTCTAAAAATCCTTTCTTTGTATTGGTCTTAAGTAATATTCTAATCTTCTGAGATACTGAATTTGGGGTTTTCATTAGTTGTCAGTTATAATCATCAAAATTAAAAGAAATAAACACTTGAAATATATCAGTCTGTGTGGAATGAATGTATACATTATACAAGTTTCACTTCTTGAATGGCATTAGTGAAATAAATCAACTTTTTGAAGATATTCTAATTATATGACCAGCGCCTGTATATATAGCAGGTGAAATACAGGAGTATGTGAAAATAGGAGTCTGAATTCATAGTATTCATAAAACTTTAGGTAAATAGTCCCTGGATGATTTACTATTTCTGGTGAGGTTCTGAAGTGCACATCCAATAAACACTTTACTAACTGATGTGGTCATGCTGGTAGGTCACATGATAATGACAAGAAGAATGTAGTTCATCCAAATTTCATTCATACTACCAACATTTACATTACTTTTGCATTTTAACAGCCACAAAGTAATCACTTATTCAAAATAAGTACCTACTCAGAGATGTGATTTCGAATGAAGCCTGCTGTAGTGTTTGTCCTTGTCTGATGCTCGCTGAATATGTGTATTAATTACTTTTTGTAAGTTACTTTGGAGACAGAAATATGCTCGTCTGCCAACCAGAGTTTTTAATTAGCTTACACAACTTTACTAAAAAAGACCTTGATGGTTGCCCATCTTTAAACTACATAACTGAAGATTTTGTTTAGATTTATCTTCTTTTGTCAGATGTGTCAGTCTTCACAAACAAATGCTATGGTGACTTATCATTCGACATCAAATTTGACATAAACTGAAATAAATGCACTTGCCATTTAGTGGCTTTGAAAATTAAGTAACAAATTGCTATTCCCGTGCAGCTAAAAATGAATCTACTTGGTAGATTAGATTTCTGAGTGTGGATTTTTCAGGAAATGCAGTCATAATGGCAGGAATATGCGCTTGACTGCACGCTATTTGTCTGCATTACCTGGAGGGTCTCGGCGGCTTGGGCGACCTGACTCTCTAGTGCTTTGTAATGAGGGAGTTTAATTATTGCTCACTCTGTGTGAAGACTCAACAGCACTCGTAGGACCCTCACCTTCTGTCCCCTCCACACTTTCTGATCTAAAAACAAGCTTAGCGTCTCCATGGAAACAGCTCTTGATGTGTTCTGATTTAAATGCCCAGTATTGTGCTATTTGACTGGTTGTTTTTATCCAAAAGCCTGAAGTAAAATTAAAGTGAAGCTAGGCTTTAAGAGCCGCTTTGTTTGGTTTTGCAAAAGTGGATGTCGATTTGTCAACAAATATTCTCTGCTTCATTTTATAGACTGGCAAAAAGAAAGAATAAAAAAAAAAAACACAAGGACATTTATTTCTCAGATTTTACAAGAGGCATAATGGAGATTGCAGGAATGTTTTGGATAAGTATGAACTAGTTTTGGATCCAAGTTCACGATGCCAAGTCTGAGTCGAGGACTAGCCCTTAACCAATTCACCCTTTGACAGAGTTTGATTGACAGGCAATCTGACCAATCATAATGCAGAATCTGCCATTTTGTCTGACAAACAAACCAGACAGAAGAACATTGGTGGACTCGTACTTAAAAAATGGTGTGACGTCTTGAACCAAGATACCTTATGATGTTCATTCATGTTTATTTTGTGCTATAACCAGTAAAGAGGAAGAGATGATCAGTTTACCTGCTGCTTGAACTGAGGCGCTACAGTGATGTCATGACACATTAAAGAGCCACAAAACAGTATTTATTGTTTGATTTTTTTTAAGACGCGAAATGGCATTTTCACTGTCCCACAAGATAAAAATGTTTATATTTATTGTTGTCGTTATTTAAAATGCTGCAAATCATTAAACATTTCTTTGTCCTGGACCTGTTGTTTTAAAAGCTGCAGTGTTATTAGATTTTTTTTACATTTTTGAGCCAAATGTCAAAATTAAACTATTTTCTGATGTTTTTGCAGAAAACTTGTACTGTAAGTGTCATGAAAATAAGTATAAAATGTGATGCTTTGTTTTTGAGAGAAAGTACTGAGCGAGAGAAATTAGTGGAAGAGAGAGGACATGGAAATATAGACAGAAAATGAACAGGGATCCAACAAAAGGGAGAAGATCCTAAGAGAACGATGCTGAACGTAAATAGAATCAAAATGATGCCTCAAAAAGCCATATAATTAAAAAAATCCATTCACATCTTAATGAATATAATTTGAATATCAATCATAATTAGCTGTGCTGCACATGCAGTGGGCAGGTTAGAAGAGTTTCAGTAACATACTGATTGACTAAGAGACTGAATTTTGTTGATACAAATTATTTTGTTTTGTTTAAAAAACAAGTTGATATTGTTTGTATTAAAAGTAAACTTTCTTCCTCCTTTGATATGTTCAAAATTAAATAGAAATACTTTAATAACTAGCATTTCTGTCCTTTAGTGTGACATAATGTCCTATGGTGTGACACATAAAATAACCACAAATTTGTTTTTTTTATCTCAGAATATCTTAAAAAGAAAATAGGGGGTATAAATATCACTCTTAAAATTGTGTAATTTTCAACAGTTTTAAACAGATGACAGCAAAGTTTATCTTATAATTGTCCAACAAGTCATGGGGGGGGGGATTATGTTAATTAAAATTTCATATTAAATAAATAACACTACATGAAAATAAGTGTCTAACAATGAAGATAAATTCATCTCATGCTATTTGTATATTATCAAGAGTTTTTTTTCTTCTTAATTTTTTTGCTATGTCACACCACAGACCAAGACAAATTTATGGTACAGTTCAGTAAAATGTAAATAAACAAATAAATAAAAACATTGAAAGAATTGACAAGGTATTGGCTGTTTATATTTTCTTAAAGATCAGACTTTACTGCATAAATATATGGATTTTTTCCCATATATACAGCCAAGCCTGAAATTATTCATAGCCCTGGCAAATTCTGACTTAAAGTTACTTTTATTCAACCAGAAAGTTTTTTTTGACCGAAAATGACGCAGGCTTTTCCCAAAAGATAATAAGACGATGTACAAGAGGCATCATTGTGGAAAAAAAAATATTTCTCAGCTTTTATTTACATTTGAACAAAAAGTGGCATGTCCACAATTATTCATACCCTTTGCAAACTGTCACAGTCTATGGGAAAATCCAAAGTTCTATACCATTCCAAATAGTCCAAGTTGTTCTAAAGCATCCTAATTACCCTGATTCATTGGCAACAGCTGTTTTAATCAACTCAACAGGTGAAAAACAGAAGCTCTGCTGTTGGTTTGTGGACAGTTATGGCTAAGACAAAGGAGCTCACTGAGGACCTGCGGCTGCACATTGTGGCTGCTTACAAGTCAGAAAAGGGCTTTAAGACCATATCTAAATGTTTTGAAGTTCCAGTGGCTACAGTGTGAAGTATTATTAAAAAATACAAGACGTTCCGCACTGTGAAAAATCTCAGAGGACGTGGTCGGAAGCCAAAAGTGACACCTGTGCTGGCCAGGAGGATAGTGAGAGAGGTATCTCTCCAAGGATCACCACCAAGGCCATCCTGATGAATCTGGCAGACACAAGGCACCCAAAAGCCCGCTTGGCCTTTGCAAATGCTCATCTGGACAAAGAAGAAGACTTCTGGTCTTCTGTTTTATGGTCAGATGAAACAAAAAATGAATTGTTTGGCTACAGTGATGTAGCCTTCATTTGGCGTAAAAAAGGAGAAGTCTTCAACCCTAAGAACACCATCCCCACTGTCAAACATGGTGGTGGGAACCTAATGTTTTGATTTTGTTTGTTTTTTAGCCGGTGGACCTAATCACAGTAAACGGCACCATGAAAAAGGAGTGAAAAACATCAGACAGTCTGCAGAGAAACTTGGCCTTGGGCACCAGTGGACATTTCAGCACGACAATGACCCAAAACACACAGCAAAAGTGGTGAAGAAATGGTTAGCAGACAAAAACATTAACGTTTTGCAGTGGCCCAGCCAGAGTCCTGACTTAAATCCAATTGAGAATCTGTGGAGGGAGCTAAAGATCAGAGTGATGGCAAGGAGACCCTCCAACCTGAAAGAGTTGGAGCTCATCGCTAAAGACGAATGGGCAAAAATACCAGTGGAAACATGCAAAAAGCTGGTCAGCAATTATAGGAAGCGTTTGATTTCTGTAATAGCCAATAAAGGCTTTTCTATTGATTATTAACAAGGGTATGAATAATTTTGGACATGCCACTTTTTGTTCAAATGTAAATAGGAGATGAGTAATATTTTTTTTTTTCCACAATGATGCATCTTTTGGGAGAAGCCTGTGTCATTTCTGGTCAAAAAAAAAAACAAAAAAAACAAACTTGCTTGTTGAATAAAAGTAACTTTAAGTCAGAATTTGCCAGGGGTATGAATAATTTCGGGCTTGACTGTATGTACACTGAATGTACACTACCAGTCAAAAGTTTGGACACACTTCCCCATCAAAGAGAAACTTTTGACTGGTAGTGTATATATATATACAGTATGTATTTGAAATTGTGAGTTATGCTATTCTGTTTGTGCATACTGTACATTTAAGAAAGCTTAATTTCAGTGCAAACATTGTTTCATGACAGTTCACATCAGTGAAGTTGAGCTGACACTACAAATGTGTTGTAAAGTGCTAATGTGTGATTCAATTTCAGGCTGTAACAATTATAAAGAACCACTACACCAGGGCCAAATAACACCATGTTAAAGAGACACTGCACTGTCACATCCGCTAATTAAGTAATTGGCCAGACTGCCTACTCTGTACGTGATACGGAAGCATCTCTCCCTTCATTTATCACGATTTGGTGATTGGTTAGTTTAAAGTTAAGTGATGAAGCTGTCTTTGTTTCAGTGTGGACGCAGCAGGTCAGCCGCTTCAGTGAGAGAGGGTTTGTTTTGGAAACGTCCGCCGTTACTGATGGCGCAAGCACACCTGCGGTTTTTAGAAACAGTGGGAATTTTTACTGTTTGCCAGGCATTTGTTATAGCATTGTTCTGACCCCATTCTGACGGTGAGTCACGCATTGGTCATCTCAGATGCAGCACAGAGACCTTGCAAAGTCAATGTGGTAATTAAGGTGAGGTGTGATCATTAAACTGAATTTGGATGATGACACAACAAACATTCATCAGGCCAGTTTAATATAGACTGCATGACCTCCAGCTGCAACAAACAAAACAATTTTTTACATCTGTTTGCCAAAACAAAACTTGGTGGTTGCCATGATATTTTAAGGGTTTTAGTGTGTTACTCTATGGTTTCAAAGGTGTTAAATTTTTTTTACGTATTTCATAAACTAACTGTATTCTGAAGCACAGTATAAAAAATAGATATTTGAAAAAGAACTCAAAATTAGAGAACACTTATAGATTTCTCCAAGTTATTGGTGTTAATCTCGCACTAGGTCCTAGTTTCCTTAATCATCTGAAAAACCCTATTTGTGACCCTGGACCACAAGTCTTAAGTAACACGGGTATATTTGTAGCAATAGCCAAAAATACACTGTATGTGTCAAAATCAGCAATTTTTAAGTAATGATCATGTTCCTTGAAAATATTTTGTAAATTTCCTACCATACGTATATCAAAACTTATTTTATTTTTATTTTTGACATTGCTAAGAACTTCATTTGGACAACTTTAAAGGCAATTTTCTCAGTATTTAGATTTTTTTGCACCCTCAGATCCCAGGTTTTTAAATAGTTGTATCTCGATCAAATATTGTCCTTTATTTATTCAGCTTTCAGATAATGTATAAATCTCAATTTCAAAAAAAAAAAAAAAAAAAAAAAAAAAATTACCCTTATGACTGGTTTTGTGGTCCAGGGTCACATTTAACTGGCAATTTTCCAGTTTTCACTCATTTTTCAACATGGCGGGCCACTCTAAAGTGACTAAATCCCTGCAACAGGAGTTTGTCCAGATGAAGGCCGAAGTTGTTCAGCCACTGCAAGAGCAGTTGGTTGTTCCAAATATGTTATTTCATTCAAGTCCTCCCAAAAGGCTGGTCGCCCACTTAAGACAAATATACGAGAGGACAGGATAATGCAGAGACTCTCAATGGGGAATGGGTTCAGCACTGCAGCTGGAATTGCTTGCTAGTTTAGCACTGAACAGGGTAAGGATCTGTCTCCTCATGTTTAAGATTAGTCGGACTTTAAGTGCACTCTGCAGTGACCAGAAAGAATCAAAAGGCTAAGCTTACCTTTTCTGAGGAACATGTTGTGTGAAAAGATTAGAATTGGTCCAAAGTTCACTTTATTGATGAAAGCAAGTTTAATTTATTTGGGTCTGATGGGAAACATTTTGTTCAGCATCTAACTAAGGAAAGATTGAAGCCCAAGTGTGTATAGAAGTCAGTGAAATGCAGAGGAGGTTGTGCCATGTTAAGCCTCTCATACAGCTACATGATCAGAGTGAAGTCTACCATGACAATGGCATAGAGTGTGGGTACTATACTGTCAGGGTGAATGCAAATGTTTATCAGAACTCCTTCAGCAACATCCAGTTCCTTCCCTACAAGCATCTCTCAATCAGCCTGCAATTTTCATGCAAGACAACGCCTCCGACATACTGCAAGTGGGTAAAGAAGTTCCTTGAAGCTAAGAACATTGAGGTAATGAAATGGCTCGGGGACCCTAAATGCTGTTATTATATAAATGAACGCTTTGTGGTAAAAGCTTTCTGCTTTTAGTTGAAAATAGTGTTGTGTAAATGCCCCCTTAATGTAAGTAAAGCTTGCAGCATTTTGATTGATTTCTTGGTTTCTTTTTTTGTTGAGTAGCCCCACCCACTGTGAAATCTGATTGGTCAAATGTCTCACTCCTATTAACTTTTTCAAACCTTAAATATCCGCTGCCTGGCTGTGATACTGACACAAATTACTTGCTAGAAATCTGGTTAGGACAGTGCTATTATAAACCCGGCTGGCCTTGTCAAGCAACGCTAATAATGCTGCATGCAGGATGTCTTTTCATTTGAAAGGCTCTTGAGAATGTAGACGACAAAGAATTTTAACTCCACCAACTTGAGAGAGATACACTGCCTGACCATTTAGGTTCAACAAATAGTTTAGCCTGTAAAAGACACAATACAGCTGTCAGCTACTTCATTTATTTATTTTAATATCTCTTCTCATGTTTCCGACTGGGTCTCTATAGTGATATGCTTAGTGAGTAGTTAACAAAAGAAGCTTCTAAAATGAACCAAAATCTCTCATAATTAGATCAGCATATATCGCCTTTCAATGACATGCAGTGTTTCATTACCACACGCATCTACACCCGCATATTCTCATTTACGGCTACATGATGAGATGGAGAACAACTTGTACGATATCTGATTAGTTGGAGAACATTTTAGACGTGGAGAAAATGAGATGCTACTTGGCTGAGAAGCTGGAAAGGAGCAGCTGCCTTGGGAGAGAGTGCAAAGCACCATTTTAATGATCAAAAACTAAATGAGCAAGCTTGTAATGCTTTTAGAGAGTAGATTTAATCCACCTGGAGGTTTAGCATAATTAAAATCACTAATGAACGAGCCCTCGGAATGGCAGACATGGGCCACACAGTATTTGAAAGTGAATTGAATACTGTCTGTGTGATTAGGTAAGTCAATCCGCCTGCTTTAGCTTTTATTAATGTCTATAAAAACAGCGATAGATAACAAATGTTCAGGCTGTTCATCACACAAAGATATCATATAGCCTTAAATCATGAAAACCCATTATACGATATACAGTTGAAGTTAAAAGTTTACATACACCTTGCAGAATCTGCAAAATGTTAATTATTTTACCAATGCATGTTATTTTTTTATTTAGTACTGACCTGAATACTATTATTCACATAAAAGATCTTTACATATAGCACACAATAGAAAATAATAGTTGAATTTATAAAATGACCCTGTTCAAAAGTTTGCATACGCTTGATTCTTCATACTGTGTTGCTACCTGAATGATCCAGCTGTGTTTTTGTTCAGTGGTAGTTGTTCATGAGTCACTTATTTATCCTGAAAAGTTAAACTGCCTGCTGTTCTTCAAAAAAATCCTTCAGGTCCCACAAATTCTTTGGTTTTTCAGCATTTTTGTCTATTTGAACCCTTTCCAACAATGACTGTATGATTTTGAGATCCATCTTTTCACACTTAAGACAACTGACTCATATGCAACCATTACAGAAGGTTCAAACACTCACTAATGCTCCAAAAGTAAAAACTATGCATTAAGAAGGTGAAAACTTTTGAACAGAAGTTGTGTAATTTTTTTATTTTGCCTAAATGTCATGCATATATTTTTTCATTTAGTACTGACCTTCAGAAGCTAGAGAAAATACATACATGTTTCCAAGAAGACAAAATTAGTTAAAATTTACCCTGATCTTTAAATTCAAAAAGTTTTCACCCCCTGGTTCAAACCAGGTTGCATATCTTGTCCTTCAATTGTCCTCAGTGTAAAAAAAAATGGATCTCAAAATCATACAGTCATTGTTGTTAAATACACAAACATGCTGAAAAACCACAGAATTTGTGGGACCATATTTTGTATGATCCCTCCTACACTCTTAAAAATAAAGGTGCTTTGAAAGGTTCTTCAAGCGATGCTATAGAAGAACCATTTTTGGTTCCACAAAGAACCATTCCGTCAAAGGTTCTTTAAAGAGCCATCTCTTTCTTACCTTTTTTAAAATCTGAAGAACCTTCTTTTGCCACAAAGAACCTTTTGTGAAACAGAAAGGTTCTTCAGATGTTTAATGTTCTTTATGGAACCATTTAAACAAAAAAAAAAAAGGTTCTTCTATGGCATCGTGTAGCACCTTTATTTTTACAAGTGTATTTTGGTAAAATAATTAACATTTTGCAGATTCTGCAAGGTGTGTGTAAACTTTTGACCTCAACTGTATATTTCAATTTTTAGTTAACAGTAAAAACACTTTATGGAAAGAAGCCTTTCACAATGCTAATTGTTTTTTTTTTTTTTTTTTTTTTTTCTCCATGGCTTTTACAGACATTTTTGCACAGACTTCTACTGTATGTCATCTTGTAGTAGACTAATACAGTGTCGGCTAGTTCTTGATTATGAAAAAATTATGTGTCTGCCACATACGTTCTCACTCAGGACTAAGAGTAGATGACAGGATGACACTGAAGTGTCCTGTCACTATTAGCAGTGATTGACACGGTTCCAGGGAGAAGAAAGAGGTTTCTTAAGTGACAAAAGGCTGCAGCACCTCCCCGTCAGGGGTCTAAAAGCAGCAGAACACATGATGGTGATCATTAATTATGACAGGCTTTGCTGTAAAGACGGCTGAAGAAAAGTTGCTAAATCTGCTAAAATGGAGGATTGTTTGCTACGGGCCTACTGAATGTAACCATGCACTGATCCTTCATTTCAACTCAATAATGTGAGCTTGAGTATTTGAAAATGTTGGTTTGGAAATGAAAAAGGGATTTCTTATCCTGTGTTTGTTTTTTTGCTCCAGGTACTTCATTGAAAACCCTTCTAGGAAACACATCTGAAAAGACAGAAATAGGTTTCTAACCCATTTTCAAAGAAATATTCTGTTCAAAAGGTCTTTTCCTCAGAGACATGGTATTTCTTTCAAAGAATTAACCTGGAAGGCATGCACTTCTTTTTTCAGACCTTCGTAAATGATTTCAACAGAATTGTGACTGTTCTTCAGCACTTTAATGATCTTCCCAGTCCTTATTATCTTGTAGATTAATGTCGAGCATAATACTTGTCCTCACACCTTTGCTGACAAACTTAATGAGATGGTAAGAAAAGCGGTTACGATTCTTGGTCTAAATGCCATGTAGCTTCAATTAATTTGGCTAAATGTAAAATGTAAAATGTAAAAAAAAAAAAAGGTGTGAATGGTAAAGGATTTTAAAAAACAGGCTATGACAAAAAGCATTTCTTTCACTACACAAAAAAAGTAGCTTTGTACAAGTGAACTACAGACATTCTACTGAAAAATAAGGGTAGTTTATGCACTTAAAGGAATTAATGAATGAACTTTTAGTTTGCTGTTTCAAATACTGGTATTTACACACTTGTTAGCGATGCAAAAAATGGGATTGCAGTTTTCTATCCATAAAAAGCCTGTGAAAATAATCTTAAGTAAGATCCTTATGAAACAGGGCAGTGCAGTGCTCTTAGAACTTCCTCTGTATGTCTTTAAAAGGAAGACAAAAAAAAAAGGAACAAAGTGAGTTTGCAACAAATCAAAGATCCAGACTGAAGCGCAGATGGAAAGTAAATTGCATTGTTAATATTTTATAGAGTTATGCATGAATACTTCTGTATTGTGATTGCGAGTGTTGGAGAGAACAACAGAATAAAAGGGAAAATAGTTTTTTTTCTGATGCATTTGAAAAGTTTAAGTATCAAATGTAAGCAAAAATTTGGCCATGACCTAGCGGTTAGTGTCCATGCTTCAGCACATTGAGACATGGTAAAAGTTTGACTCATCTCTATACAATTTATAAAAAGAAAACAACCTAACAACTATTTTAGAAGGTTGTGATTTGTGATTCGTTCAGAAACGTACAATTTATATTAAAAATGTAAGCATGAAGATAGAGGTCTACATTCCAGTGGGATGTGAATTGCTGAGTGCGGGAGGAAAGATACTGATGTAAAAACTGAATAAAAGTTAGATTTATTTGTTTCAAGGCACAGAATGTTTGTCTATTTGTCTGTTACGCAACTAAATTAACCTTGTGGGATTATATATTTATAATGCCTTAAGAATACCCTTATAATGTATTTTAAATAAGGGCTTCATAGAAAGTGTTACCAATTAAGCTTTTTTTATATACAATTGTGCTTAATACAGGAATTTGTTGTCAAAAACTACATTATCCATGATGCTGTACAGAAAATTGACCAATCAAAGAATCGCAGCGACTGAAGTGCACTAAAACAGATCTTTACAATAACAAAATGGAGGTGGTCTCCCCACACGCTCAAACTATTTATATATTTGTGCATATTTTGCTCAAACTTAAAATATATTGTTTCTATAGATGCAACCAGCAACTTTAAATGAATAGTTTTATATTTCTCTATTGTTTTTAATTTGATCATTCGCATTGCTTCATGGAATTGTAGTTATTTTTCGTTACTAAGGCTGTAAAGGGATAGTTCACCCAAAAATGAAAATCACCCCATGATTTACTCAACCTCAAGCAGAGATGTTCACAAGTCTTTAACTTGGAGTCTGAGTCAAGTTTGAAGTCTTTAACCTGGAATCCGAGTCTTTGTCACTGAAGTCTGAGTCAAGTCTCGAGTCTTTGGTCATGAGTTAAGTCTCAAGTCATTTAATGGCTCGCTAAAAAATCCCATTCATAATCATCCTCATCCTCATGTATTGAAATCTTCTTATTTACGAAGCTGTTTTATAAGCTATAGACACAATATATAATTTATGATCTGCTGTGTTTTTAATTTTTTTAAAGAGGTGTTAAGATGTAAGGTTAATGTACATCCAGCCTGTTACTTATATGTTTTAATCCATTGCCATGTTCAAAACTGTTTTTCTGTAATCAAATGCTATAATAAGAGTCCTTTCTACCATGACACATAGGGAAATATGTAACACAGATATTACAAAACCATACAAATAAAGTATTTCTTTTTTTAATATAAGTCAGGGGTATTTAATTAATGATCCAAGAGGCAAAGTCTCCATATTTTCTTCCAAGCGGAGGTCTGGACCAAAAAAAAAAAAAAAAAAAAAAAAATGTTTTACATGTATTGTATTTACATTTAGATACATGCGAGGCCATGTGACAAAAATACTGTTTCTGTTAAGGGTTTTCCTCCTGAAATCTATACTTTTTTTACTTAAATCTACCAAAAATGTCTACAATAATCAAAATGCAGAAAAGAAAGATCTAACAACAGTATTCCTAATTATAATTAGCCTACATGATTATTTTGAAATGTTAGCCTACAGATTAATAACGCTAAATTTAGATCAGAAACATGTTGTCGCATCGGGTTTGAACAGTCCGAGTCATAGGTTATTGATAGATAAATAGATAGTAGATAGAAAATAACTAGACTTGCACCACTGTTTTTTTTCTGCTGTGTTTTAGTGAAAGTAATTTATAATTTTGCTGCTCACGTGTTTCTGTTGGTAAAAGAACAGCGTCATGGCGCCGTCCGGAGAGAGAGACAAAGGCTCGAATAAAGCACGTTTGGCTTTAGATTAAATAATAGAGTATATAGCGCTGAAAGATATTTGCCATAAATGACACTGAGTGTTTAAAATTTTGCCGCTGTTACGGCTTGCGGTCTGAATGGATGCTGGGGTGTGGATGCAGTCCGCTGTCTGAATATCAGTTATATAAGTATTTAAGGATAAAAGACTCAAGTTGCTTTTAAAATATTCACATTTTCTTTGAGTGAAGTCAAGTCTGGAGTCATTTTAGGTCGAGTCTGAAGTCTATAAAAATGCGACTTAAGTCCGTGTCACTAACTCGAGTGCCTATCTCTGCCTTCAAGCCATCCTAGGTGTGTATGACTTTTTCTTTTAGACAAATACAATCAGAGTTAAAAAATGTCCTGGCAAGTCCAAATAGCTTGCGTTGTTGGCAGAGGCTATTTACACTAACTCCACCCACAAATGTGTTATTGGCATAGTCAACACTACAAAAGTTGGCCAGTAATTGTCAGCTCCAGTGGCAGGGAGGATAAATTGCATGTTTCGCTCTTTTCGATGCGGGTTCGAAACCACCTACTGGCCAACTTTTTTTCTCCCTTTTCAAATCTCATATCATATTGGAAAGGCATTTGTTTTCCATAAAAATGAAGGACATAATTGAAAAGTTTAAAATAAAGTATCGGTTAGGGTTACCATTTAATAAATTGAATTCAAATTATAATTTACAATCAGTAGGTAATTACTGCATACTGTTTTAATGTACTACAATACTGAGGTGCAGGTAATTGTGTCTATTTGCAATAAGTAGTATAAATATCAGAAAATTCTGCTGTTTCAACATAGTGTAAATAGCATCTATCGTTAATAAAATATGCTATTTTCACTTAGTGTAAATAGCCTCTATTGCTATTTGCATTTAGTGTAAATAGCCTCTATTGCTATTTACACTTAGTGCAAATAGCCACTGCCTTAAGATAAAGTTGGATGGATGAAGTCCAATAAAAGTGTATAAATCCGTCATAAAAATCTGTGTGGAGTACTTTTTATGATGGATGGATGGATGCACTTGACTTTGGTTCAAAATCTTAACCACCATTTTAAAGCTTGGAAGAGTCAGGACATATTTTAATATAACTCATATTGTATTTGTCTGAAAGAAGAAGGTCATTTACACCTAGAATGGCTTGTACCTTTGTCTTTTTGATTGTTTTAGAATAAAACTTTGAGATGTTGTGTTTCTCCAGTCTTATAGAGCTGAACAATCGATCCTGCACAGATCTCAATATGAAGGTCCATTGTCATGAGAGTGTGTTGGAAGTAAAAGTAACTAAAAGCAGGGACACTACTAACTCAAAAAAAAAAAGTTTTATTGTAGTGGAACAGTAGCACAACAGTTTTAAATTTAGAGTAGCTTTTCCAGGTAGCTCTCAGAATAGCTGGCTCTTTTAAAGGTGCCATAGAATGCATTGATACAATATTTTAAATTGTTCTCTGATATCTACATAGGTATATGGCATAGGAAAGGGCAAAAATTCTCCAGAAACGGTTTTACAGGTCCATTTACAACCCTAGGATTTGTCCCTAGAATGAAATGGTCTGTTATTGCCTTATTTGGAAGGTTCATGAATAATAATGAGGAGCTCTGCTCTGATTGGCTGTTTCACAGAGCGGCTCATTTCAGTAGCTCGCACATAGAGGAAAATATATATTTAATCACAGAACTTGAACCGCTATTAGTACGCTATTAAAACTGTCGTTTTGAATGCACGATCATTTTACTTTCACTTTTGTGATCGCATGTGCTCTGTGTAACGTTATACTACAGCAGCAGTACTTATCACATAAGTTTAGATGCTTGTTAGTGATGCTCAGGATCTGTAAATCATTCACCATCATCCGCGCAGTCATCTCTCTAGCTCTCCATTTATGTGGTAAGTGAAATCTTATGTAGCCTACTGCAATATAACAGACTACCGCTAGCAGTAAGCTAACCAGATCCGTTCAGTGGTCCGCCTTATTTTATTAGATTGCCTTATTTGTTTTCCTTGCCTTTCTGAGTAAGTTACAGACACCAACCATCTCTGCACTTAACATCTCCTGCACAACCTGGAACATAACATCAGTGATGGGAATAACGGCGCTATAAATAAACGGCGTTACTAACGGCGATACTTTTTTCAGTAACGGGTAATCAAACGAATTACTGTTTCCCCCGTTACAACGCCGTTACCGTTACTGACAAAAAAAAAATCGCGTTACTATAACTGAGATCACTGAAGCGGTTTTCCTGCTAGCAGCATCTCTCTCAGCCACGGCCTTTCTTTCTCTGGGGTGTGTGTGTGTTTGGGGCCGGGGCGGGACATATAACCAGTGATGATGATTGGTGTGTTTGTTAACGTGGTGTAAATGAGAACTCGATAATTGGCTTAGATTGAGTAAATTTCCATTGTTTGCCAATCAGAGGCAGAGTAGTGCGCGTGTTCACACACAAGCGCGCGCACGGTCAGTCGCACACACACATATTCCACAACATCACAACGATGGTAAGTCCAACAAGTTCAAAGGTAGCTTTTGCAAACTGGAAGTATAAGCACTATTTTCCCTCGCTGAGGTGAAAGGCAAAATTATTTAAGTAACGTGCAATTTATGCCCAGTTTAAAAGAGTCTCTCTGCGTCGGTGACAAGTAATACTAATCTATAGAAGCACCTCGTCACGTGCCGCCACAAAATTAGTGGCTAAGAACGCAGGTGATAACGATATTTAAAGTTCTAAATCATCTATTGTGCTTTATAGTTCCACTATAGTAATGATAATATTTCTAATAATATGTTGAATTTGATAGTTGTCTCTCACGTTTTCCCACAACAACATTAATATAGTGTAGACTAGTGTACACTGTTTTATATTTATTTTACAGTTATATTAAATTATATATTTTTAAGTAACGCAATAGTTACTTTGCCTGGTAATTAGTTACTTTTATAATGATGTAACTCAGTTACTAACTCAGTTACTATTTGTGAGAAGTAACTAGTAACTGTAACTAATTACTTTTTTAAAGGTATTTGCCCAACACTGCATAACATTTATTCCCGTGATCTGCCATTTTCGCTATTGTCCTCGCTTTGTTTTTTTTTCGCAATAGCCTAGCCGCAGAACTTCTGATGATTCGCCTATGCAAATGTTGGGGGCGTAACTATTAATGATCTCTCTGACTCTTACGCAATAGTCGCTGTTATGTTAGGATTAGCCTATTTTTCAGTGGTCTTTTGCAAACACCAGATTTATATGTGACCCTGGACCACAAAACCAGTCTTAAGTCGCTGGGGTATATTTGTAGCAATAGCCAAAAATACATTGCATGGGTCAAAATTTTAGATTTTTCTTTTATGCCAAAAATCATTAAGAAATTAAGTAAAGTTCATGTTCCATGAAGATGTTTTGTAAAATTCCTACTGTAAACATATCAAAATGTAATTTTTGATTTGTAATATGCATTGTTAAGAACCTAATTTGGACAAATTTAAAGGTGATTTTCTCAGTCTTTTTGATTTTTTTGCATCCTCAGATTTCTGATTTCAAATAGATATCTCAGCCAAATATTGTCCTATCCTAACAAACCATACATCAATAGAAAGCTTATTTATTGAGCTTTCATATGATGTATAAATCTCAGTTTTGTCAAATTTAACCTTATGACTGGTTTTGTCGTCCAGGGTCACATATAAGAAGGAGGAAACAATGGTGTTTGAGACTCATGGTATGTCATGTCCATGTACAGAACTGTTATTATTCAACCACGGTAAATACAGTTTTCTATTCTATGGCACCTTTAAAAAACATTAATCACTTAGGCCTGCTTGTAAGATTTAAGTAAGTATGTAGTTAAATGCTGCGGTTATGATGTGTTTGATGTATAATTTAGGTTGTATAATAGCTGCATTGGGTATACACTACTGTTTTGAGTAAATTCGCCTTAGTTATATTGCATTGTAACTATGCTTTCCAAAGACTAGCTTCACTGTATTTCTATTGTTCTCTAACATAAAATGAGCACAAATTACCTTCCATTAAATGTCATGTTAATAACATTTTCCCATCCACATTCCATCTAATTTCAAATAGAGACGATCAAGAGTAATAATTTCCTTGAAGGCTGATGTTATGTGACCACCACAAGTAGATGTGAATGGATTAATGCAGTGGAGAACACAGACGGTTTGCCGCAGCACTTGATTTGTCATGGCAGATCAAAGGTGACTGTAGGTTGGGTCTGCATCATCTTGTACTCCTGTCCCTCTCTACTTTCATCTGCTCTATGAGGCCTGGATGAGGCTCCTCTTCAGCTGGAGCAATCTTGTCATTTTCCACAGCAATCATACTCAAGGTTGAAGTCGCAGCTTTTTTATTGATCTGGGCCGAGCGTGATGAGTTTCATTTCAGAGGGCTCGGTGTATCAGTCAGAGATAGACAGAAACACACACTCGCATGACGGCGCGCACAAACACACCATATACTTCACATACACATATACTTTATGCCTCTATCACACAGTCATACATGCAACATAAAAATAGTTTGGCCCAAGATATATTTTTTCTCATAATTTACTTATTCTCATATTTTTTCAACCCTCTTGGGTTGCTTTCTGTGGAGAAAGTATATATTTTAATAACTTTAGAAACTCTCTTTAGAAACTTTTCAGAACTACCAAGTTTTAATCTACTTTTTGTTTTTAAATACTTATTTAGGAAGGATGCATTAAATTGATCAAAAGTGACCATAGGGAAGCTTATAATGTTACAAAATTTCCATTTCAAATATACACACATTTTTCCTCAAATCAGCTTAACTGTTTTCAACATTGATAATAACAAGATATTTTTCTTAAGCAGCAAATTAGCATACTGTATTAAAATTATTTCTGAAGGATTATGTGACACTGAAAACTGAAGTAATGATGCCGAAAATTCAGCTTTGCATCACAGGAATAAATTACATTTTAAAATATATTACAATAGAAAACAGTTATTTTAGATTACAATAATGTTTCACAATATTGCTATTTTTACTGTATTTTTTGATAAAAAATTGCCTTGGTAAGCATAAGATACTTCTTTCTAACTGACTGCAAATTTTTTGAATGGTATTTATTTATTTATTTATTTATTTATTCATTCATTCCAACCGAAAAAAAGTGAAAAATCTGAATAATTGCTTGTTTTCAAAAAAGTGTCTTGCCAAAAAAAGAAGAAAAAAAAAAGACAGAAAATTAAAATGAAATACAGTTGTACTGTACATACTATAGTTCACTTACTATCTACCTTTTTTATAGTAATCGTACATACAGTAAAGACAACTATTATTCTAGGCTGTGGCTTACCCTTGGTCTGAACACTCACCTAGCAATTAATCCTCGTTCAAAGCTTCCTGCTTCTTCAAACTGACTCCTTGTTGCAATAAATCAGGCTCACTCAGTCTCTAATGAGGGTTCCTGACATCAAAGTTACCCTCTCAACCTCATTAACCTGTCTGGGGAAGAAGGACACTGATAACGGTGGTCCCTTAATCTCTTTCTGCCTTCCTTTCTGTGGCATCTGTGTATTAGCAGTAGAATAGCAGACACGCTTTGATATTTTCTATGATATTCCTTTTTTGTATATCAGATTGCTCAGCTGCGCTGGATGACAGGCTTTAAACTTCACACGCGTTACAGGTGAAGTATGTAATTTCTGCAGCAGACAGAATTTAAAAGGCGCTGTGGATGGTTACAAAGATGTTGCTGTGTTTCCATGTGGTTGCTAGGTCAAAAGAGACTAAATTGGTTGATATTCTGGTCAGTAGTTTTGGCTTGGAATGTCTTTACATCAAAAATCTTAAAGTTTGTGTGATTTCTGTTTATCTGTTTTACCATCTACCGAACATAAAATGAAATTCAGAACATAATTTGAGATTATTTATCTTCTGGAACAGGTTTTGTCAGTCAGATTTGCATGTAGCCTATAGTTGTCTCTGCTTATGAAAATGGGATAGAAAACACAGACACACACACAGCAGTTTTTTCTGGTCCTTGAATCTGATTGGCTGAGAGGAGTGTGATATTCTAGTGATAACAGAACTCCAAACGTTTCAGCATTTGTATCACTCCGCTTGCGGTATTTCTTACAGTGTGTGTCATGGTGGATGTTCAAATCTAGGCCTGCCCTTGACTAAAGATTATTCTGGTTGAGTACACTCTTAAAAATAAAGGTGCTTCAAAAGGTTCCTCAAGCGATGCCATAGAAGAACCAGTTTTGGTTCCTCAAAGAACCATTCAGTCAAAGGTTCTTCAAAGAACCATTTATTGCATACCTTCTCATAATGTGAAGAACCTTATTTGCCACAAAGAACCCTTTGTGAAACAAAAAGGTTCTTCAGATGTTAAAGGTTCTTTATGGAACCATTTAGACAAAAAAATTATTCTATGGCATTCGTGAAGAACCTTTATTTTTAAGAGTGTAGTTGTTCATTTCAAGCATTAGTCGACTATTAGTCGGACGTTTATTAATAAATCATATAAATCATAACAATGAGCCTTTAATTGCAATAAGCACTCAAGCGCACGCAAAAAAAAAAAAAAAAAAAAAAAAAAGAAAAAAGCTTGCCACAGTGCACCGGCAAATATAATGTGTCTGAGAAAAACAGCAAGAATACTGCATTCACGTTTTAATAATGTATTGATAAACTAGCGCTTTCTTTGTTTTCGTCTTAAGAGATGAAGTCAGCAACCTTTATGCATGTTTCATACAGATTACATAATCTGAGAACATTTGTATTATATTTGAATTGGTTCATTTAAAAGTAGACATTTCATGGAGTTTCGAAGTTTCGCGCTCAAGTTCACAGAGACAGAGATGATCCTGTTTGCTTTAATTATTTTACAAAAGCGCAACGTTTCGTTGTTATTGTGAGTGCACACAAATAAACATCTTTAAACGTCTTTACAGAATCAAAAGCTGCATTGCTTTTATCTGTATTACCAGAAGTGATGGAGTTTTCAAGAGACTTCCTCACTTCCTGTGGATTTTTTTTTTCTGCGACTAAGCAACTAATAAAATTCTGATCGACCAAGCCTCTTCTCGTCAACTAATGGTTAGTCGACTTTTAGGGGACAGCCCTACTCAAATTAACTATAATTTTATAAATAATACTGTTTTTGTGTTTGCTTCACTAGCTGTGTTTCCATTACCCTTCAAATTGAAATTGCAAATTGTCATGATCGGGGCTGTGGGTCTTCCCTCAGCCTCTCGAGGTCGCTGTTCCCCTTGCACTGCACTCCCCTGATCGTTCACGTTTGTCTTATCATTTGCACTGATTACACGCACACCTGTTCACAATCACTATCTGGACTATAAGAGATCCCACTAATCACTCCGCATTCATGGTTGCATTGTCTTTTGTCTTCTGTGGTATTTGTATTCTTGATCTTGGCCCTTGACCGTGTTTCTTGTTTTGTTCAGTTTATGTTTGAGTTTATGTTTGATTGTGCCGTGTTGGCCTTTTTGTTTGTTTATTTGTGTTTTTGTTTAATTAAAATCCTTACCTGCATTTGGACCCAGACCTCCCTTAATTTACGTGACACAAATTAAAAATATGCATAATGGAAATGCGTCATTTGCGCAAAAACTCCCATATATCGCAAAAAGATTTTACGCTTGCATGGGGTATTTTTTCAGGCAATTCAAAAAAGGTATATTTCGCAAAACCGCAATGGAAATGTTTTTTTCCGCATTTACATGGCACATGTACAAAGTCATATGATCATTCTTCAATGTACTATAACCTCCAAGAAACACTTCATACATGGCCGCCCTCAAGTATATAGGGGCTTTCCTTGCCATTAACGCTTAGACTATTTACACTGCACATGTCTGCAGGGCGTTACGGCTCTGAGACGGCCACCGGAGCTGATTGTGGACACTCTAGTCGATGCTTGTGTTTATACCAGCCATGCTGTGCCACGGATTTTTGAAGCGGCTCTCTGCGCTGCTTCTGTAAAGATACACGCATACACCTCCTTCGATTAAATATAGCCAAAATCTGTCACAATCCCACCACAATCCTTTGCCATGACTTATCCCAAAAGGAAAAAAAAAATAGTTTAGTCACATAACATCGGTTAATGGAAACGCCTCATTTCGCAATACTTTTTTTTAAAATCAACATTTATAAAATATCACCAAAGTTATGCGCAAATCTGAATTGGAAATGCACCTACTGTTTTCGGAGATGTGAGCTCCAGGGCATCAGCGGCTGTTCAGCATTCATGAACCAACCGAGAGCTTCTAGATTTTGCCACTCTGATTTTTCTCTAATGTCTCTATAGACCCTACTGGTCTTTTTCTGCTGGGGATTTAACTGTGATTAGATCTATCTAATTCATGTATCTCTGACATTGTCAGTGATAAAGACTTTATTTTACATTTTTCTCATGTGGCGCTGGCGACGAGTTATCTAATAGCACATTTGGACAGTTGGGTGCTTTCATATTAATCGCATGTATCACTTTCATCACATCATCTCCATACTGAAGCCATGCTGCTGTCGGATGTTAACACATTGAGAAAACCTATAACGGGGGACATTCATTATCAGATCTTTTCACACAGAATGTGATGTCCAACTGGTGCTTTCTGTTTATTCAGGATGAGAGCTAAACATACATGGTTGCTGAAAAGCAACTACATTTTTCACAAGTTGCAGTTTTTCCAAGTTTAGGGTGAAATGGTTGAACCTAAAAAGAAAATTCAGTCATTGTGACAGAATTGTAATTTTTGGGTGTACTGTCACCAAAAATCTTTAGAAAATGCTAATTACATTCTCCATTGAATTCATATTTCTTGTGAAATTTATATCATTTAAAATATGAACTGACATTTAATCTGTAATTATTTGTTTTTCTTCTGAAAAGTATTCCAAGAAATCTCATGAGAACTAATTTCAGCACTCATATTTCTGTGTCTTTCATTGAACCGCGGGAGGTTGAAGATTCTAACTGTGACAGAAATAGCGAAATGATTTGAAGCTAAAGTAACTGATTCGTCTTGATTGCCTCATGGCCACCCACAGTAGGGTTACTCCATGTTATATGCACATTCTAGCTTCTAAATAAATGAAGAAATGTGAAATAGTTAAGTGTGTCATTTTTCTCAATATTGTTTGTAGCGTAATATGCTGAGACAACTGTAAGTAAGCCATTTATAGTTTGTTTTCCCTGAAAAGCATGTGTTAACAACAAAAAAAATTGCTTGTCTAACCAATGAAAGACAAACATGCTTGAGAAACCAGCTTGAAAATGTCATTATTTCATAATCACGATACATAATTTTGTTTAGTTATACTAGTGATGCACACTCCAGCTTTAAAGTAGACTATCTTCCCCGGTTCCACTTGGAAGGTGAGTTGTTGGTGCATTGTAGAGATAGATGGCAGTGAGATATGTGTTAGCTAGACACAAATATTGATTGCGCAGAGAAAAAAGAGACCTTGGTTGCTGTGGTTAAGGATGAAGCGAGAGACTGAAAAGTGAGATCTATCTCAGGTGACCAAAGAAGTTAGACTCCCTTCTTTTCTACTGCAGTTAATTTTTTCTTCAGAGTTCTGTTACTATGGAGTCAGGTAGTGCTGTTTTCCATGAATACACTTTGATGACCTTTTTTCTTATTTTTTCCCTTGAAAGCATTAGAATCACATTTTACTTCTTGTTCTTTGTTGTGCAGCAATTGGAATTATTGGATAATATATATATATATAGATACTGATGGTCCTATAATTAATGTCCTATTATGAAAAACATTTGGTCTCTGACTATCTTGCCAGGATTTTAGTCTGTTCTGTTCTGTCTTCCCAGTGTTTTTCCCCCTCTGTTTCTAGTCATTATGGTTTAGTCCTTGTCTCCCCCTTTTGGTTTTGGATTAGTTGGTTTAGTCTTGCCCATATTTGTATTTCCCCCTCATCATCCTGTTATCTTGTTTGTAACCATGCCTTGTTTGTAGTGTATTTAAGTCTGTGTCAGTTCACTCCCCAGTGTCCGTCTATAATGTTACATCTGTTTGTTTCTCCATGTTCATCATTGTTTTCTTTAATAAATATCAGTTTTACTTTATTCCGGTTCCTGCCTGTCCATCCTCACTCATCTACCAGCATAACTGTGACATATCTAGGCCCTAGTTAGTGATGGAATATTTAAGCTAATTTTTTATTTAACTTTTACATTTATCAGAGTAAAAGTATTTGCTTTTAGCTCCTGAGACTGGCAATTAACATTTTCTGAAGTTTAAGAGTTTTAGCTGGTATTTGGTACCCTTCAAGTACCAAAGACAGGAAGACAAAGCTATACAACAAGATAAAAATGCAGGTCTGATATCTCACAAAGCATCAAGGACATGTCAGATTATCAGTGCCATAATGTGAAAATCTTAGTTTCCAGAAATCTTTTGTATGTTACAAAAAGCACTCATTTCTTTCACTTCTTTTCTCTCACCTGAAATTTGCAGAGGTACCAGATTTTAATTTCCTGGTTCTTTGCAGTGTGTAAGACGAACATTAAATGACTCATGAAAACTCTTCAGTCACTGTTCTAATTGTTAAAGTAATCAGACTGTCGATTAGCAGCGACTTTTTGCCTGTCAGCTTTGAGTAACGAAGGCACTAAAATAATGCTATGCAATTTTTAGCCTCGCCAGATTCTACTTTATCACCTGAGACGTTTCCCAAATGGAGGCCACCTGGTGTGTGTTCATCAATGTGCTTTTGTATACGGTATGAATGAAACATTAGAAACCTGAAATTTCTCACATTCAGCCACATTCTGTTCTTTCTCAAAGTATGAGAAGGTTTAACTAGCGCTTTCTCTACAGTATGCAGCTCCTTAATTTGACGTTCCTTTAAGTTAGAACATGAACTGCTTCCTCTGAGCAGCAAAAAAGGTGTATTAAGTTAAGTTACTCATGCACATTTTTGTTTTAAAGCTTTTGACTTGCTTTTGTGCTTCAGAGACACAGAATAAGATGTCTTCCAAACTTCAAAAAGTTTTCGGAAAATATGTCACATCCCAGTTACAGTCTTATCAAGTTGCCAATAATCGGTATGATCTTTTTCAGTCTAGTTTTCTTGCATTTCTGGGGTTGTCAGTGTCCTACCCATGTCAGTGTCTTCCTCCTTTCTCTGACTCCTTTAATATACAGATTTTACTATATCTCATATCTCTCTTCGACACTGTTTGTCAAAATACACTCTTTTCATGACTTTCAGATATTGGTGCCAGTGATGCAGCTCTATTTATACCTCACTGACCGACAAAATTATATTTCTATTCAAAATTACAAATCTCTTACAGCTATCCTCAATCACAGTGTCCATCAGGGCTCTGTACTCGGACATCTGCTATTCATAATCTACGCACTTCCCTTAGCAAAACTGAAGTTTTCATATGTCGTATTGCCAAATTTTTAAATAAAAAGATGCTTAAACATTAGTTTTAACATCATTCTGAGATTATTTTTCCCCCAATAATATCTATATTTTGGTATCTTTTCGTGGTATTTTATTCAACCGTAAACATTTTGGCCCAAACTTATTTGAATCTCTGCCATTTTGCCAAATTCTTAAATAAAAATATACTTAAACGTTAGTTAGTGCCTTTATACTACCACACTGCCAGTGTCTTCCTCATTTCTCCTTTCTTGGGCTCTTTTAATATCCTGATTTTACTGGATCTCAACTCTGTCTTCAGCACCATTTGTCACAATAGACTCTTTTAATGACTTTCAGATATTGGTTGCAGCTCTCTTTGCTCTCTGACAAAACTAAATTTCTATTCAAAATTACAAATCCCCCACAGCTCTTCTCAATCACGTTATCCCTCAGGGCTCTATATTCGGACATCTTCTATTCATAATCTACGCACTTCCCTCAGCAAAACTGCAGTTTTATCTCTGTCGTATTGCCAAGTCCTTAGATAAAAAAAAAGATACTTAAACATTAGTTAATGCCTTTTTAACATCATTCTAGGATTACTGCAATGCTGCAATGTAAAACTTTTGGGCTTACTTGAATATCTGCCATTTTGCTAAATTCTTAGATTAAAAAGATGCTTAAACATTAGTTAGTCCCTTTATAACATCACACTGTCAATGTCTTACTCATTTCTCCTGACTTGGGCACCTTTGATATCTTGATTTTACTGCTTGTCATCTCTGTCTTTAACACTGTTTGTCACAATACACTCCTATCATAAATTTCAGATATTGGTTGCAGCTCTGTTTGCTCTCTGTCAAACTAAATTACAAATCCCTCAAAGCTATCCTCAATCATGGTGTCCCTCAGGGCTCTGTACTCGGACATCTACTATTTATAATCAATGCACTACCCTTAGCAAAACGGCAGTTTTCATCTCTGTCATGTTGCCAAATTCTTAGATAAAATGATACTTAAACATTAGTTAATGGCTTTATAACATCACACTGTCAATTTCTTTCTTCTTTCTCCTTTCTCCCAATTTGGGCTCCTTTATTATACTGATTTTACTGGTTCTCATCCTTGTTTTTGACACTATCACAATACACTCCTTTAATGACTTTCAGATACTGGTTGCAGCTCTCCTTGCTCTCTGACAAAACTATATTTCTATTCAAAATTACAAATCCCCCACAGCTCTTCTCACTCACAGTTCCCCACAGGGCTCTGTACTTGGACATCTTCTATTCATAATCTCTATGCACTTCCCTTAGCAAAACTGAAGTTTTCATCTCTGTTGCATTGCCAAATTCTTAGATAAAAAAGATGCGGTAACGCTTTAGATTACAACCCGCAAAGAACTACGTAAATAAACTGAATTTACCGTGTATGTTTCTGTAATTATAATGTACCTATATAGAACGAACATACAGGTTTAAGGGAACAATATGTTAAATTTGGGTAATAACTTAATAACTTAAGAGTATACTTTCCCAGTAATTTTAAAAAGCTTACGTATAGATATACCAAACTCACGATTTATGCCTGGCACAGTAATAGAATAGATACCCGTTTACTTACGCAGTTCCTTGCAGGTTGCATATCTGGTTTGTTACCCCCTTATTACCCAAATTTAACATATTGTTCCCGTATACCTACGTTCTTTAATAGGTACACTATAATTACAGAAACGTACATGTAAATTCAGTATACTTATGTAGTTTATTGCAGGTTGCATATCTGGCTTGTTTCCCCCTTATTACCCAAATTTAACATATTGTTCCCTTATACCTACAGTACATGCACGTTCTTTATAGGTACACTATAATTACAGAAACGTACACCGTAAATTTGGTTTACTTACGTAGTTCTTTGCGGGTTGTAATCTAAAGCGTAACCAAAGATGCTTAAATATTACTTAATGCCTTATTGTCACAACGTGCTTGAGATGAGGAGCCAGGGAAAGCAGGAGGAGGCCGAGGAGTAAATAACAAACTGATTTATTAACTAAAACAAAACAAAACACCCAAACAGAGTACAAACACGTAGAACTTTAACAAAACAAAACCAAGGAGCAGACAAACATGTTGAAACTTCAACAAAGGGAAATTTCATAACTTTCAGATATTGGTTGCAACTCTCTTTTCCCTCTGCCAAAACTATATTTTTATACGAAATTACAAATCTCCCACACCTCTCCTCACTCATGGTGTCCCTCAGGGCTCTGTACTCGGACATGTACTATTCATAATCTAGGCACTTCCCTTAGTAAAACTGCAGTTTTCATCTCTGTTTTATTGTTAAATTCTCAGATAAAAAGATGCTTAAACATTAGTTAATGCCCTGTAGCATCATTCTGGGATTACTGTAATGCTTTTCCCCCACTAATATCCATTTTTGAGTTTGTTTCCATGGTACTTCATTTCACTTCAAAAATGTTGGTTTAAACTTTCTTGAATCTCTGCCGTTTTGCCAAATTTTTAGATGAAAAAGATTCTTAAACATTAGTTAATGCCTTTATAACATCACAATGCAAATGTCTTCCTCCTTTCTCCTGACTTGGGCTCCTATAATATCCTGATTTTACTAGTTCTCATCTATTTTCACAATGCACTCCTTTCGTGACTTTGAGATATTGGTTGCAGCTCTCTTTGCTCTCTGACAAAACTATATTCCTTTTTAAAATTACAAATCCCCCACAGCTATCCTCAATCACAGTATCCCTCAGGCCTCTGTACTTGGACATCTACTATTCATAATCTATGCACTTCATTTAGCAAAACTGCAGTTTTCATCTATGTCGTATTGTAAAATTCTTAGATAAAAAGATGCTTAAATATTACTTAATGCCTTAAACATTGCACTGTCAGTGTCTTCATCCTTTCTCTCGACTTTAATATCCTGATTTTACTGGTTCTCATCTCTTCAACACGGTTTGTCGCAATACACTCCTTTCATCACTTTCAGATAGTGGTTGCAACTCTCTTTGCTCTCTGACAAAACTATATTTCTATTCAAAATTGCAAATCCCTCACAGCTATCCTCAATCACGGTGTCCCTCAAGGCTTTATACTCGGACATCTGCTATTCATAATCTCTAAGCATTTTCCTTAGCAAAACTGAAGTATTCATCTGTTGTTTGCCAAATTCTTAGATGAAATAAGGCTTTAACATTAGTTAATGCCTTATAACATCATTATGGGATTACTGTAATGCTTTTTCACCCCACTAACTTTGCTCAACTGTAAAAATTTCAGCTCAAACTTGCTTCTTGCTTGATTCTTGCTTGCATCCTGGACATGAATATTAAAACTGAAGTCAGACACTAAAGCTGTGAATTATGTATACTAGCATGCTGGCTTTTTTGATCAATGACCCTGCGTGCAATACTGCCATTTCAGACAAGCTTGTCTCTGGACACCCTGCTAGTACCTTTCTGGCAGGTCCAGATAGGGGAACTAATTAACTCCCTGGACAAGGAAACGCACAGTGATGTCGTGGGGTCAGGTTGTTGTTTCATTCTATTCCTCAGGTGCCAGAACAGAATAAGCAAACAAATAACATACTGAAGTCCTGGGCTTTGTGACCCACCAGTGTACCGCAAGCAACCGATATAATTTGGTACAAAAAGGACAGCTCACAAGGGAACATATCTCTGTTTTAGTGCACCGGCTTGTTAACCGAGAAACTAATAATACAGCTTAATGCAACACCTCATGTCGTGATGACAGGCTGATGGGATAGAGAGCTTAGAGAACAGCCCTCATGGATCTGGGATGTCTGTTATGAGCCTCCCCCCGCTTTCAGTATTGCAGCTTCATCAACTCGTGCTGTGCACCACTGGAGACCCAACAACCAAGACATTCAGCACCACTTCTTAATTACAAGGCAGATGTTAATGATACAATTAATTAGTTTCTGCTCCAGTAACTGAGTTACAAAAGAGCTGGGCTTTCTCCACCGAGATTATGTGTTTTTTTATTAAGGGCATAAAATTAAAGTGACAGACGCTCACTGCTCTTGAAGAGTGTTGACAATAAATAAGAGTAGAGCGTGGGAGAAATCAACCCGGAGTGAATTGCGGTTGCTTTTTATGCAAGATTTATTTCCTATTTTAGGGAGCAATAATTATACATCTCCCATTATTATTTTCTTAAAGGAATAGTTCACTATTACTTTCTACCTTATGTCCTTCCAACCCTATAATATTTTCTTTTTTCTGTGCTGTAGCTCTCAATTTTTATTTGTGTAGTTTGATAATGTGCACATAAATTTGTATTTATGGTCGTTTGGCATCGTTGCTCTCAAACCTGGATATTCCACATTTGAATATAGCAAACATGGATGAGATTTGAGAACTGTCCAACTCTGCAGAACATATTTAAGTTTTTTTTTTATTTATTTATTTTTATTTATTTTTTACAGTCCATTCACTTTCATTGTTGTCCTTTTGGGTTTCCCAGGGGAAAAAATAAAGTCAAAAGGCTTTGGAATGACATGAGGGTAAGTAAATGATAAAATCTCTTTTCTTGTAATAGAGCCCAAAATTAAATGCACATCTGTGATGTACAAAAGGACTAATGAAGAAACAATATAAATAAATGGACAATTCGTTTGTGTGTGATGGAACCACTAATAAAATCTGACTGTGGTTTATTAAGCTGCATGCAAGCATTTATTCATTTGTAATTTAAAGTATCTTTGGCACCAACAATCATTTTTCTTCTTTTTTTTTTTTTAATTCAAACTACTCATTCTGCGCAAGATATTCAGAACAATAGAACAATGGGGGATTTTAAAAGCAGAATAATTTCAAGTGAGGTATAACAAGTAAAAAAAAAATGTACCCCTGTTTTATTAGAAGCAATATAATGGTTTTCTTTTCATTTTTTTTTTTTTTTTTTAATTCGAGCACATAGCTCTATTTTCCACATATTATTCTGTCTTTTGCCTTTATTTCTATAGTAATTTTCCTTGGGCACTGACATATGTTTCTCTCTGGAGCTTATGATCTAACCTAATAATTGTAGGAGAAAAAGAAAGCATTTTTTATTCATTGAAAAAATTTAAATGAAAACATGAAAATGTTCTTCCTTGTACCAGAGCAAGGAGTGATTCATATTCATAAATGCATATAATCATGGGGCTAGTTGTCTCATAGGACTATATCTTAGATGTATAACTAATATAAAAATGCAGAATTTTAATTGTGTAAATTAATCTTTGGTAACACTTTATAATAACTACACACTATGAATCATTAGTTAAGCATTGGTAAATAGTTAATTAATCATTTATAAAGCATTATTCCTACCTTAATACACATTTGTAAGCAGTTTATAAATACAGCTATAAATGCTTTATTCTTGTTTTATAAGCATCTGTATAATATGCTTAATTGTATTTTCATACTTTATTAAGGATCAGTTAATCATTTCTAAATTAAGCATTACATTATTTACAAACCAGTTAGTAGTTGTAAGTGGTTCAGGAGATCATTTAGAAAGTGTTGGTAAATGATTCATAAACCATTTGAATGCACATTTATACATCTTATTATTCAGACATATATTAACAGTTAGTCAGTGTGTTAATAAATGCTTTAATAACACATATTCCTGCTGTAACTCATAATCAATTCAGGCAGTTATAAAACATTTACTAGCTGTCAGTTAATGGTTTTTGTGAGCTTATCTAAAGTGAGGACTATTTATGCCTTATAAAGTGTTAATAAGTTGAGTTTTAACATTTTGAAACCCACTCAGCCGTTCTCCTTTGCTATCAGTCTCATAGGATTCAATGATCTATGCTAAGCTATGCTAAAAGTGATATCTCCAGAACAGGAGAACGACTTTGTAAACACTTTATAAGGCATAAATAGTCCTCACTTTAGATGAGCTCACAAAAACCATTAACTGACAGCTAGTAGCCTACATGTTTTAACTGCCAGTAAATGCTAGTAACTGCCTGAATTAATTATGAGTTACAGTAGGAATTCATGCTAAAATCATGCTAGTGACTTGCTAGTCATGCTAAAATTAGGCTAGTGACTTGCTAGTCATGCTAGAATCATGCTAGTGACTTGCTAGTCATGCTAAAATTAGGCTAGTGACTTGCTAGTCATGCTAGAATCATGCTAGTGACTTGCTAGTCATGCTAAATTTATGCTAGTGACTTGCTAGTCATGCTAGAATCATGCTAGTGACTTGCTAGTCATGTTAAAACATGCTAGTGACTTGCTAGTCATGCTAGAATCATGCTAGTGACTTGCTAGTCATGCTAAATTTATGCTAGTGACTTGCTAGTCATGCTAGAATCATGCTAGTGACTTGCTAGTCATGCTAAATCATGCTAGTGACTTGCTAGTCATGCTAGAATCATGTTAGTGACTTGCTAGTTATGCTAGAATCATGCTAGTGACTTGCTAGTCATGCTAAATCATGCTAATGACTTGCTAGTCATGCTAGAATCATGCTAGTGACTTGCTAGTCATGCTAAATCATGCTAGTGACTTGCTAGTCATGCTAAATTTATGCTAGTGACTTGCTAGTCATGCTAGAATCATGCTAGTGACTTGCCAGTCATGCTAAATCATGCTAGTAACTTGCTAGTCATGCTAGAATCATGCTAGTGACTTGCTAGTCATGCTAGAATCATGCTAGTGACTTGCTAGTCATGTTAAATCATGCTAGTAATGGTAAAATCATGCTAATGGCTTGCTAGTCATGCTAAAATCATGCTAGCAACTTGCTAATCATGCTAGAAACATGTTAGGGATTTGCTAATCATGCTACAAACATGCTAACAACTTGCTAATCATGTTAGAAACATGCTAGCGGCTTTGCTAATCATGCTAGCAATATGCTAGAAACATGCTAGTAACCACCCTGGGTACCCTAGTAACCGCATAGCAACACCTTAGCAACCACCCCGGTACCCTAGCAATGACATAGCAACACCCTAGCAACCACCCTAGGCACCATAGCAACCACATAGCAACACCTTAGCAACCACCCCGGGTACCCTAGCAACGGCATAGCAACACCTTAGCAACCATCCCGGTTACCCTAGCAACTGCATAGCAACACCCTAGCAACCACCCTGGGCATTCAAATGGTTTATGAATCATTTACCAACACTTTCTAAATGATCTCATGAACCACTTACAACTATTAACTAACTGGTTTGTAAATAATGTAATGCTTAATTTAGAAATGATTAACTGATCCTTAATAAAGTATGAAAATACAATTATTAAGCATATTATACAGATGCTTATAAAACAAGAATAAAGCATTTATAGCTGTATTTATAAACTGCTTACAAATGTGTATTAATGTAGGAATAATGCTTTATAAATGATTAATTAACTATTTACCAATGCTTAACTAATGACTCATAGTGTGTAGTTATTATAAAGTGTTACCTAATCTTTTAATCAACCGCATTTTTTCCTTTCCCCATAAATATCAGGTAGCATTCATATTCATATCTGTCCTCTCATTTTCATAGCAATTCTAAGAAATGTACTTCATTATATTTGCTCTATACTGCTGTAGGTAAAGCCTTGGATACATTCAGCTGTGATTGTGTGGCTTTCACATTTGCTGTGCCTGCAGGAGAGAGCGAGTCCACGCTGTCACGCTCTCTGTTTTCATTAGCATGCTTTGGCTGTGGAGTGAGCTGTTGTTTCTGACTCAACAGATTTGTTTTCATGGATATCATGTCACCCTTGACATCTCATCTCAGGCCCAGAATTACTCAGCAGCCCTCGCCTCTGAGTTCCCCAGCAGTTGCAAGAAGCATTAGCCTTGCACTTCAATTATTCACTGTTCAATTCCTACCTGTCTCTTGCCCGACTGTGGACCCTATACAAGATCACAACCCCATCCTGCAACACTGGTAATGCTAGGGTCAAAACTCACTGTATAGACAAAAATAAAACACAGCTCACCCTGATAAATAAAACAGCTTAAGCTAGGCCAAGATGGTCAGGGTGGTCTGGATTTGTGCTGAGTTAAAGCAACAACTGTTACATTTTGTAACAGATTTGATTTCATTAGTAAATAAGATGTTTACTTAATTAGTTTGCACTGGGACTATATATTATAGAAACCCCATTTCTGTAACTAAAAAATAAAATAAATAAGTTATACGCTAATTGCAAATTTTTTATCACACAATTTTATTTTATTTTCTCAGAACTGTGTGATACAAACTTACAATTCTGACTTTTTTTCCCCTCAGAATTGTGAGATATAAACTTGCAATTGCAAGTTACAAAAACGGAATTGCAAGATATAAACTTGGAATGGCAAAAAAAAAAAATCAGAATTGTGATATGTAAACTCAGAATTGAGAGGAAAAGTCAGAATTGCGATAAAAAAAGATACAAACTCGCATTTGTGAGAAAAAAAATCTATATATCTCACAGTTCAAAGTAAAAAATTCTTAATTGCGGGTTTGTATCACACAGAATCAGCATTACAAGATGTAATCTCAGAATTGTGAGAAAAAATAAGAATAGCGAGATACAGAATTGCATTAAAACCTATTTCTTGCTATTGCGAGTTTAGTTGTAAGTTGTAACCTCAGAATTGCGAGACAAAAAGTCAGAATTGTGAGATATAAATTGGGAAACGCAAGAAATAAGTCAGAATTGTGAAAAAAAAAGTTTTACGAGAGAGATACAAACTCGCATTTGTGAGAAAAAAAAAAGTTAGAATTGCGAAATAAAATCCTATTTATGTAAACACAAAATTGTGAGAAAAAAGTCAGAATTACGAGATACAAACTTTCAATTGTGTGAAAAAATTAGAATTATGAGACACAAACAGAGAAATTCAGAGAAAAAAGTCAGAATTGTGAGTTTGTATGACAATTCTGAGAAGAAAAAATCTAAATTACACGATGTAAACTCAGAATTGCGAGAAAAGTCAGAATTACGAGATACAACCTTGCATTTATGATAAAAAAGTTAGAATTACGAAACTCGCATTTGTGAGAAAAACAGTTACAATTATACTTGTTAAAAGTATAAAAAAGCTTGTTAAAAACTTATTTCTGGCAATTGCAAGTTTATATCTTAATTTTCCGAATTACACATAGTGTAACAGTAGTGTTATCAGTTATATACATTAGGGTTCATGTTTGTCACAGTTAGCAGGTTGAGGAGTGGAGATGAAGGAGCAGGAACCGGAGTAAATGAAACACTGATATTTATTAAGAAAACAAACGTAGAACATGGAGCAAACAAACCAGAAGTAACGTTTATCGACAGACAAAGGGGAGTGAGCAGACACAGACTGATATACACAGAAAACAGGGCGTGGTTACAAACGAGATAACAAGGGGGAAATACAACTATGGGCAAGACTAAACCAATGGGAAACAAAACTAGAGGGGACAACACAGACTAAACCAAATGCATGGGAAACATGGGGGGAAAACACTGGGAAAACAAGACAGACTAGACAAAAATCTTGACATCCCCCCACCCCCCGAAGGCGCTTGCGCCTAATAACATCCATAGGGGAGGGTGGACGTCCTGGAGACCGCTAGGCAGGGACACAGGGCACAGGATACAGGGGCAGTCTCCAGGGCAGATCAGGGCGCTCAGGGAACCCAGGGTGTAGCTCAACCCAGGAGAGCACGGAAGGGCGTGCTGGAGAAAGGGCCTGCTCTTGAGGAGCGGGCTCTGGACGGTGCTCTTGAGGAGCGGGCTCTGGACGGTGCTCTTGAGGAGCGGGCTCTGGACAGCGCTCGGGGCAAGCGGGCTCTGGAGGGCTGGACGACCCCAGCGGAGACTCTGGAGGGCTGGGCATCTCCAGCGGAGACTCTGGAAAAACAAATTCTGAGCAAGCGTTCACAAGAGGGCGCTCTGGTGGTGTGGTCACTGGAGGGCGCTCTGGCGGCGCAGTCACTGGAGGGCTGGACGGAACCAGCGGAGACTCTGGGAGGCTGGGCGGAACCAGCGGAGACTCTGGAAGGCTGGGCGGAACCAGACTTAACTCAGGAGGTGCTGCTTGACTTGCCTCAGGTGGTGCTGCTTGACCTGACTCAGGAGGTGCTGCCTGACTTGACTGGGCAGGAACTGCAGCTGTGACTTGACTTGACTGAGCAGGAACAGCTACTGGTAGGGCGGCCGTGATGGTAGCAGACTCTGACTTGGCGGTAGCCATCTTAAGTGTAGACTCTGACTTGGTGGCAGCCATCTTGGGTGCAGACTCCGACTTGGTGGCAGCCATCTTGGGTGCAGACTCCGACTTGGTGGCAGCCATCTTGGGTGCAGACTCTGACTTGGCGGCATCCATCTTGGGTGCAGACTCTGACTTGGCGACCATCTTGGCCGGGGACTCAGGCTCAGGCTCATGCCCCCACTGGTCCACGTCATGGGGTGAGTAGATTTGCATAACACTGCCCATATGTATATGGAAAGAAAGAAGGCGTAACTTTTACCGGCTGTAATAGTTTTGGAGTCGCCATGTTTCGGCCATGTTTCGGTTTCAGGTATTCGGCTAATCACAATGCGCCATATAGCTGGCCAACCAGAGAACACCTGGGTTTCCATCAACCATGAGTTTTGTAAAAATTTAAGCATTTCAGAATGGCGGGGTAGAAAGGAGCAACAATAATGCACAGTATGTGGAAAATAATATGTTTTTTGAACCCCAAACTGCATAAACACATTGCATTACAACAAATACACAATAATGCTCTTTTTAGCAACATCATATGATCCCTTTAAAGAATGTTGGTAACCAAACAGTTGCTAGTAGCCATTGACTTGCATTGTATTTCTATTTCTATGTTATTTTGTGTTCGACAGAAGAAACTCATAAATGTTTAGAATTTTTGGTTGAACTTTGCCTGTAACACCAGATAAGCCAGGCTCAAAGGTAAACTAGCCTTAGTAAAAACCATCTTAACACCATCTAATGCAAGCAAACTAGGCTGGTTTAAGTGCAATTTCAACAAGTACTCAAGTACAAGAAGTCAAACATTTAAAAACATTCCACTCTGAATTGTACATAGCAAATTTCTCTCAAAGGGTGAATAAATTATGGCAGTCAATCTAATTTATCGCCACTGATTTGTGGGTGAAATGGAAGTCTTTGTGAAGAGATCAGCAGGACATCAGACAGACTGAATGCTGTGGGCTTCATGAAGTTTTTAAAGTAGGCAGAGAACACAGTCCAGCTTTAGAAAATTAGCAGTAATTGCTGGTGTACTTTCAAACTCTTTCTAAAGAGAAAAAGGGCTTCCCGTGTTCTTATTGTTGTACAATTTTTGTTCTACGCAAAGTTTTTCACTGAGAATCACCTACTGCGTTTTCCAATTCCAGACTATTGAAATGTACAGCATATGTGCTGAGAGCAGCCCTTGGGTTGTCTTTAAGGGTCCAGTACAGCACTGAACAGACTCATGATCCAGAACCTCCCGCTGATATAGGAGGTCATCTGGTATGCAGTCCAGAGCCTAATGAATACACAACGGGCCGCGGCTGCCTGCAGGATAGCGGCCTACACGGCTTGAGGTTTTGTAGTGCAGGCTGTGCGGTCTTGAACGCTGCTACAGACATGCTGATGAGAACCGAAACAAGAGAAGACGACTAGAAAGTGGAGTGTGACAAATCTCTTCATGAATTCTTTCAAACTCAAAAACAAGGACGTTGCCTGAAGGTCACAGTAGCTGCTTTGAAACATGAAAATGCCAAGCATTGCTAAAACTTTTCCAGTAACTTGAAAGGTATAATTAGTCTGGTTTGTAGAGCTGTGTATTGCTGCACTCTGAAGTGTGCCTGACTTTGTATTGAAACGAAATGTTGGAAAACACTTTCCTGACAGTTATAGTCGCATGAGAGGCATGTATAGCCGCCATGCAACCATTAAAGGGATCGTATAATAAATGTTTTATCATTTAATATTTTTCAGCTAGGTCCTCTAGGGATGTGTTAGTGAAGCAATGATCTTTATGTGTAACTGTTCCCACAACCATATAAATAAGTTACCTTTATTTATATATTTGGATATAACTGGGGCATGAGCTTGGAAATACATGAAGAATACAAGGTTTTTATTTTTTTATTATTATTTTTTTTTAGAAGAAGAAAATTGAAATCGATTTCTTTATTCAACAAGGATGAAGTACAGTGACCTTTCAAAAGATTTCTGGTTCAAATAAATGCTATTCTTCAGGCTTTATTAATTAAAGAGTGATGAAAAAGAAGGGAGGAAAAAAATTCAGCACTTTACCCACTTATCCACACTTGTTTTCATAACAATCAGCTGTTCTTATTATTAGATGATTTGTGAAGATTCATGTGACACTGAGGACTGGCTGCTTTGCTATTGAAAATTAATTATTTTTTTTTTATTATAGATCACCTTAGAAAACAGTTGTTTTAAATTGTGGTAATATTTCACAATAATACTCTTTTTTAATTGCATAAATTCAGCCATGGTTATCATAGGGGAAAAAAATCTTACTGACCCTAAACTTTTGAATGATGTATAAAATTATAAAAATAGCAGTGGTTTAAAACAATGATTTTGGACAGTCTGAAAAAATGACAGTCTAGAATAATTTTAATACCATTTCTCACTCTTCTGTACCTTTAAGGCACATCTATATACAATCTGCTGATTTTGTACGTTTGCCCTCTGACAAAGAAATGATCAGTCTATAATTTTAATGCTAGGTTTATTTTAACAGTGAGAGACAGAATAATAAATAAATAAATAAAAATCCAGAAAAATGCATTTCAAAAAAATTGATTTGCATTTTAATGAGTAAAATTAGTGTTTGATCCCCTATCAATCAGCAAGATTTCTGGCTCCCAGGTGTCTTTTATACAGCTAACAAGCTGCGATTAGGAGCACTCTCTTAAAGGTAGTGCTCCTAATCTCATCTTGTTACCTCTATAAAAGAAACCTCTTCACAGAAGCAATCGATTAATCAGATTCCAAACTCTCCACCATGGCCAAGACCAAAGAGCTGTCCAAGGATGTCAGGGACAAGATTGTAGACCTACACAAGGCTGGAATGGGCTACAAGACCATCGCCAAGCAGCTTGGTGAGAAGGTGACAACAGTCGGTGCAATTATTTGCAAATGGAAGAAACACAAAATAACTGTCAATCTCCCTCGTTCTGGGGCTCCATGCAAGATCTTACCTTGTGGAGTTTCAGTGATAATGAGAATGGCGAGGAATCAGCCCAGAGCTACAGGGAGGATCTTGTCAATGATCTCAAGGCAGCTGGGATCATAGTCACCAAGAAAACAATTGGTAACACACTACACCGTGAAGGACTGAAATCCTGCAGCGCCCGCAATGTCCCCATGCTCAAGAAAACACATGTACAGGCCCATTTAAAACTTGCCAATAAACATCTAAATGATTCGGAGGAGAACTGTGTGAAAGTGTTGTGGTCAGAGCTCTTTGGCATCAACTGCGCTGTATCAAAGGGACAATGGACAGGGCCAGGACAACGATCTTGAAATCATTTTTTAAAGCCATTTCAGTTTAAACTTGAGATATAGGGTTTTCTGAGCGCACACATTCAAAGCACAAAGTCATGTGAGTACTAAACTAAGTTCTCTTTCATGTCTTATTGCGCTTAAACTGTCAAATACACACACGTTTATGTTAAAAACACACAGAAGTTACAAAAATTGTCAGTTATGTCTGTGAAGGTAATGCACCAGAGACCCAATTATAGCACTTAAACATGAAAAAAAATAATCAGATTTTCATTATATTATATTGCCTTTAATTATTTTGGGTCGAATCTAGTTTATTTTCAATTACAGTTTGCAAAGCCTACATCATACTGTGGTAGGTTCACACAAGAATCTAACTGAAGTTAGACTAAAATGACCCAGGACCTTATTAAAACTTCATCCACTCTTCTCTGAAGTTAGAGCACTTCAGGGCCGCAGGTGGTAGTAGCACACAGCAAGGAACAGCACAAAGTTTGCTGGACTTATTCTTAGTTATATACTGAATGGAATAAGTCCGTTAAACAAACGGAAGATGCAGAGGGAGTTAAAACAACCAGACTCTGAGTTACAAAGTAGTTAAACACATCCATTTGTTTGCGTCCTCCTGGGAAACACTCTGTCTCTCATTTGCCTGCTGTGTCATAACTGCATTTTTCATGACTTGTGGAGGTGTAAGTTGGTGCTCTAGTTTTGCATGTAAGATGTCATCCATCACAGTGTCCGATAGTTAGAATAGCTAGAGGTTATGTAGTCTATAAAGGGTAAGACTGTAGCAGCTGGTTGAAAGAGAGGTCATTGCCAGGCAGAGCAGGTGCTATTGCTGCACTGAGGGGGTTTGTTCTGCCCTTTAGAAGAGCAGCTTCCTATGAGACTGACCTTTGACATGATTCTACATAAGCTACTCAGAGCGCTGGAGCTCGCCTTTGTTTTTCATGACTAATCTGAGATTCCTGTCGTATAACCGATATTTGTCTGCTTTAATACAAAATTCGGAGATTTCAGTTGCACAAAGGGAGTGAGGGTCAATGACAAAATGTCATAATAATCTAGTTTTAAACAAGTTTTTAATAAATGTAATCTTTGTATTTATGTTTGTTTCATATGGTTTGGAACTTTTATACCATTTTCAACAAAGGTTTTAGTTTAATGATTTTAAAAATGTCATGTGGTGTAACCATCAGTCAAGAAGTAATAATATATTGTATACAAAATATATACAATGGGGGAAAAAAATGAATTCAATGTGTTTTTGTAATATTTTGTGAATTTTACTAGCAATTTTTGAGTAAAAAACACTTCCAGTCAAAAGTTTTTGAACTGTATTTTTTTAAGAAGTCTCTTCTGCATTTATTTGATCCAAAGTACAGCAAAACCACAGATTTTCAGTGCAATGCCAGTGAATAGATGATGGCTGTTCCTTTAACACTGACTTCTTTCTTTGTGTTCGTTTGGAAACCATTTATGTGTTTGTTTGCGTTCATCTTGAGGGAAGGATATTTATTCACTTTGTGGTGTATTGCACACCCAGAAATAGATCTAGCTCAGCCTGAAATCGCTTAACGGCACCTCAGTTTGGGATTTGCTGACAGCATACAGCAGGCCATTCTGAATAATTTATGTCATACAGTCCATTGTGCACCGAATGCGTAACGAAAGGTTGAGGTTTATAGGCTATAAAACAGAGAAATCCAGTAAGAAAATTATCAGAGTGAAGGAGGGCAAAGATTTGTTGGGTTCGTTTCAGGAAATTCTCCCAAATTGGCTCCGAGTCTAGGCGAAAATGAGAGTCATGACTCAAAAAGTCGGCACGCTTTCGTAGCCGCCCGCTTTTATCACGTGCACCGCAGCGGTGCTGACCTTCTTGGAAACAGCACACACTTGCGTGGCCTTGAATTAATTCAAACCCTGGCCTCAGCTTCTCTGTTCCTTATTTGGGTTGCGCATTTGTACAGATATTGTCCTGCGTAAGTGTTTTTTTAGTCGAACCAGTAACCTCTCTCAAGCACAGGGGAGCTTTATTCCCTTTCCGTTTAATTGCCCTTAGCAGGTTGCTGACTTCTCAGAAACTCTGAACCACCATGTACTACACAGGAAGTTATGTATTAGTCATGAGATGGGACGCTCAGAAGGGGCTTGGTGGCTAGGCATCAGGTGGGCAACCTGGGTGAGAGTGTCATCATTAAGCAAGCTCATGTCTCAAGTGGATGTGTTTTGAGTCCCTGATTCCCTCAACCGTCCACAATAGGCGCTCACATGGATAGCAACATCCGCATGGGGAAAACATAGTTATGTAGGGCTGGGTGATGTAATTTTGTCCTATCTATTAATGTTAATTTATTTAAAAAATACATCAAATACATCAAAAATGCAATTACTAGTGACTCGAAAACACCTCTTTTGTAAGAAGTGTGGTATGAATTTACATAATAAGATTCGTTTTGATATATTTTGGGGGCAAAAAAGTCTATTCGAAATTGTGGTATATCTGTCCTGGTATCATAACAAAGAAAAGTTTTGGCAGTAATTTGACATAATCTTAGAAAAATTATATTTATTTAAACAAAAATGGGGCCAGACTCACAAAAATCTTTGTAAGAAAGAATTTAAGACAATTCTTAAGATAAATTTTAAGAAGTTAAGAATGTTCCTAAGTACAGTTCTTGAAAAAGAACATTTTGTTTTCTTAAGAAGAAAATGACTTTTTTATGAACAGTGGTGGCTAAAATTATTAGTATTTCACCAGCTAAAAAATGGTTTTAAGTCAGTAATTTCTATCTTTAGCTATAGTGTGATATTGCAGTAGGAAATATCAGTTTACATTTCCAAACATTAATTTTGCCATTATTTGTAATAATCCAGTCAGATTTTTGTTTGCACAATGAGTCTGACAACAGCCAATGATCCACACAGAGATCTGATCTCATCATCATCCAGTCTGTCTGAAGTGACACGAAGAAACAGAACAAACTGAGACAGACTAAATCCAGAAGAATTGTGGCAACATCTCCAAGATGCTTCAAGAGTCCTACCTGCAAGCCACCTGAAAAACTATACGCAAGTGCGTTAAAAATAAAGGTGTTTCACAATGCCATAGAAGAACCTTTTTTTGTCTAAATGGTTCCATAAAGAACCTTTAACATCTAAAGAACCTTTCTGTTTCACAAAAGTTTCTTTGTGGAAAAAGAAGGTTCTTCAGATTATAAAAAATGTAAGAAAGAGATGGTTCTTTAAAGAACCTTTGACTGAATGGTTCTTTGTGGAACCAAAAATGGTTCCTCTATGGCATCGCTGTGAAGAACCTTTTAAAGCACCTTTATATTTAAGAGTGTAGGGCAAAAGCTGCTTCAAATACAAGGGGTGGTCACACCAAATGTTGATTTAATTTAGTTAATAGAAGTTAATTGATAAAAGAAGTATATTTTATACAGAATCCTCATTTTACAGCATTTTTACACAAGTGCCTAAAACTTTTAACAGTACTGTAGCTTTGCAGGTCGGTTTCTTGAAGCATCTTGGAGACATTGCCACAGTTCTTCTAGCTTTAGTCTGTCTCAGTTTGTTCTGTTTCCTCATGTCATTCCAAACAGACTAGATGATGTCTTCCTGGTTTAGTTCAAAATAAATCAGTAATTCAGTTTACAGTTTTTTACTAAAAATATTTTAAAAACATTTTGGGGTATAAAAATGATTAAGATGTGTACATTTCTCCATACATATTCATTATGAATGCCATGATGAGACAACATCCAATTACGCTTTTTTACAAAGAGTGTGGTGATCAAGAACAGAGGTTAGTGCTTTTAGCATACATTTATTTAATAAAGATGTGGATGTTTCATATATCTTCCTCATCATGTGCGCTTCATTTTTATGATCCTGATATATTGCCAGTAAAAGTTAAACCTTCTCTTTCACAGGCTATTCACCCCATAGAGGTGTCAAATTCAATCACATCTGGAAATGAATGGCCTGTCACTTTAACTGAAAATCTGATTACTAAGACTGCAGTAAAGTAAGGTTTCTGCACTGTAGCCAAGGAAGCTAAATGAATTACCTTCAATTCTTAATTTTAAACTCACAGTGAGTTTGAATCAGTTGGTGTCGGATGGCTGAGGCACATAATCTAACAGCAGACAGAAAAGGCCTTCCTTCGGTAAATATTAGCTTGTAAATAGTGGTTCCTCATATGGAGAACTCAATAGAAATTGTATTTACTCCTGATGTTTTATAAAATACTGTAGATCAGTAATGATCAACATCAACTTGGACAATTCCCTTGTCAAGATACTCTCATGAATGGTGGATTGTTGAATGAAGTTGAATATTCTCGTGGCCATATCACATTACGGTTGAACCACTGATGTCACATGGACTTATTTAACAATGTCCTCACTACCTTTCTAGGCCTTAAACATAGTAGTACATTGCTGTCTATGCAGGGTCAGAAAGCTCTTGGATTTCATCAAAAATTTCTTAATTTGTGTTCCTTGATGGAACGACATGAGGGCGAGTAATTAACGACAGAATTTTCATCTCTGTAAATCTTTGGATTACAAGCCCAGTCCTTTACCAACTATGCTAAAATCGACTTTTTGAATTAAACTCAGGAATTGTACTCAGATTATGACTGAAAAAGCAAAACCTTTTAATGTGACACTATAATTTCAGACCATTTTGATAAGGGTATATTAAGTGTAACTTGTCGTTGGCTATAGCTGGTCTTCTGTCATGAGGAAAAGTAATTACATGAATCCAGATCACATTACAGTTGCTGATTATAAAAATTTCACCGCACAACATGTTTGAAATGAAAGATTGGAGAATTAATGGCCCTCATTCGGTGTCCTCCTTTCCCAGACAGGTTAATGAGATTGTGAGAGGACTGTTAGCATCAGAGTTCCTCATTAAAAATGCACTGCACCCTTATTCATCTCACCTGAGAGGAAGGATGGGAAAGTAAGGACACATACTATGAGAATTAATCGCTCAGTCAAAAGCGTTGATTTTGACCAAGGGCAAGCCATAGATACAATGTCGGAAAACAACTGACGAAACTCCAGGGTGCCGACAGCCGTCAAGTGTTTCCTCTTCACAGCTTCAGGTGTTGTCAAGCACATTCTGGGGTATTGTGTTTATCCCACCACCCTGCTGGAAAGAACAACTTATGATGAATTCCAGACAGCTCAGAGCTTGGAGTCGTATCAAATCCTTGAAAATAACCAATGGAATGATGCTTGAAATTGGACAGCTGACTTGCAAAGTCAAGGAGATCAATCATCCTTGACTTCTGTGAGAAGTGGCATTTCCAAGTTGGCAGCAACTAAAACAGTCTTCGATTGGTTTTCTAGTGCAGGTATTCAAACCTCTAACTTTGTCTGAAATCCAGCAGTGGACCAGCAATTTTCAGGCTGATCCAAGCTAAGCGATCAAGGTTTGGATGTCCAGGGATCCTGCTTCTGGGATAACTCCTATCCTCAGGCTGGTTTATATTGTGTTACCTAGTGGAACATAACCATGTTGTTCACCAACAAAGATAACGGCTTGGTGGTTAAACTAGTTAAGAAGTTTGGCAAGGGAATCAAGGGCCAGATTCACACAAAAAAAAAACAAATCTTAAGAATAAAATTATTCCTAACTGCAATGTTTTCTTTTTGTCTAACCTAAGGATAAAGTTAAAGGGATATTCCGTCATTAATTACTCACTCTCATGTCATTCCAAGCCTGTAAGACCTTCGTTCATTTTCTGAATACAAATTAAGATATTTTTAATGAATCAGAGAATGCAACTGACATGTTCAAGGCTTAGAAAGGTAGTAAGGACATCATTAAAATCCATCGCTGAGAGCCTTGTGGTTAGTGAGCCAAAATATAGCACAGCTGTGCTCACGGCGACCCTTTCTCGAGGTCCTTTGCCAATCCTGTTCCCCTCTCTCTGCTCATTTATTTCCTCTCATCTCTCAACTGTCCTTTCCATTAAAGGCATAAAAAAAGCCCAAAAACTATAACTTCAAAAAAAAAAGTCCATATGACATCAGTGGTACATGTTGTGGTACTGTTGTGAATGCGTGTCGAAGACTGACACAGAAGAGACAAAATTGTTGAATACATTTTTGTTTTCTTTGCATGCAAAAAGTATTCTTGTAGCTTCATAACAATATGGTTGAACCACTGATGTCACAGGGACTATTTTAATGATATCCTTACTACCTTTCTTGGCCTTGAACGTGTCAGTTGTGTTGCTGTCTATGCAGGGTCAGAAAGCTCTCGGTTTTCATCAAAAATATCTTAATTTGTGTTCTAAAGATGAACAAAGGTCTTATGGATTTAAAACGACATGATAGTGAGTTATTAATGGCAGAATTTTCATTCTCTTTAAATCCCCAAAGGTAAAATGTTTGTGATATTATTACTTTTTTCCCCTAGTTTGTTTCAATTACTAAGCATTGCAGTATAACACTATTAAGACGTTAATATAATATTCCTATAATTAGGGATGTGCACGTTTAATCTGAAGTGACAGCAGGGATCAATAATGAAATAATAAATGGTGACAAATATGTGGGATGTGAATGAACCTTTCTGTCTTGAGACTTTTTAAAAATAACTATTTGAAATGCATGGCACAAAGTGTTGAACTTCTGTCATGCCAGTCACAATGTAAATAGTCTCTTTGAATGATCTTTGACCTATACTGGTCTTTGACAAGTTTTTCATTTCTCTTGATCAACTCGTCTTCTACGAAAAATGCCATACAACCAGATTAGAACATAAAGAAGGGATAGTTCACCCAGAAATGAAAATTACCACATGATTTTCTCACCCTCAAGCCATTCTAGGTGTATATGACTTTCTTCTTTCAGACAAATACAATTAGTGTTATGTTAAAAAAAATATTTTGGCTCTTCCAAGCTTTATAATGGCAGGAAATGAGGTTTAAGATAAAGTTGGATGGATGAAGTCCAATAAAATGCATAATCCTTCATAAACATGGCTTCACAGGGTTAATAAATGTCTTCTGAAGCATCAGAAATCAATGCGTTTTTTCTTTTCTTTTTTATAAATCGTAATTTTGAGGTTCCGCTAACTGTCCTACACAAATACATACGACAGTTAGTGGAAGCTAGTTTATAAAGTTATAAATATGGATATTTTTCTCACACATACTCATAGATTCACTGCCGTTATAAAGCTTGAAAGAGCCAGGATGTTGTTTAATATCACTCCGATTGTATTCGTCTGAAAGAAGAAAGTCATATACAACATTATTACGAACTTCAAATTACGAATTTATCTGAGGATTTTTTTTTTCAAGAAGGTTTTCCGTGACTCTGTCCCTAGTATCCCAACCACTGCATACTCGGGTATTTCAATAGGTTGTTGTTTTTTGTTACTCACCGCTTTATGGATTTCAAACATTACAGTTGCTGTTTCACATCCTTATCTACAGTGCTACCATCACCCCGCTTTTACAGGAGCTGTTGATAAATCTCTTTAAGATCAGAGACCTCCAAGATTTGACATGCATCACCTGTCTCTTGTATGTCTGAAGACACCATATACAGTAGCCGGCAGACACAAACCATGCGCAAAGGGTGTGAGTGTGTAATTGAAACACTGATCCTTCAGGCACATGGCATGGTGTGGCATCTTTCTGGATCAATAAATAATCTATTCCTCTGACCTTGAGCAAGACGAGCGAGGAAAATGACAAGACTGTGAAGAGGGTCTCATCACTAGCAGGCAGTTTGAGGGCTACACAGTGCCGAGATGAAAGGAGGATGTAGACCCACACAACCAAGAGCGGTTTCTTTTGATCTGCCTGCCCGCTGAAAAACTCGGCCTCTTGTTGTGTGACAAACCAATGTATTTGCAAATATGCAAACGACCAAATTAATTTGCTTGCTAACAAGACCATGACATTTATATTTCTGCCAAAGCTATTATAAGTTAGAAATTTTGTTTTGGAGTTTTAATTAAATCATTTTTATTTCAAAATTGAAATGGTTTTAATAGCTTTATTTTAACCCTGTTGGGATTTTTGCCACCACTTTGTTACATCTGTGGTGTTCTTGGTCAAAAATTACTGGCCTGAAAAAGCTGCTTATAAATTTCTTGTTGTATAATAGTTCTAATTAATATTGTATTCAGTCTTATTGTTATCAACTTGTTTTCTTACAATTAGTATAGGTTTTGTATTTATTTTTGGAACTGATTGGTCATAGTCCTCATTGATCAGTTTTGAAGTGAATAGTAGCAAAAATATCCACAAACGAGACGCTGCGTCAGAAACGCTTTGGGGAATGCCTTTGGCGAACCACGCTCTGAACGTAGTCTGTAACCAATCAGATGACGGGAGTGATGTCACCGGCGTGGTGACGTAAGCGACCAGGAAGTATAAAAGCACGTGCGTTGAAGACAGCGTCAGCCTCTGGAATGAAGCGAGCGCTGCAGGGATGCGGGAATTATGGCCCTCAACGCAGCGTCTCGTTCCCTCAGGGAACCAGGGTTACATTTGTAACCTGAGACGTTCCCTTCCGGGAACTTCGAGCTGCGACAGAAGGGTGGAAAGAGATGTGCCTGGGGAACATTCCAGGACACGAAAAAGTCTCCGCCTGGGGAACCGCCAGGACAAGGAGGGATAAGTCTCTGCCTAGGGAAATTGCTAGGACAAGAGTGGTATTACACCTCTGTCTGGGGAAACTGCCAGAGCAAGAGGGATAAAATTCTTTGCTTAGTAAGAGAATGACAATACACCTCTGCCTGGGAAACTGCCAGGACGAGAGCGATAAGGACTGCGCCTAGGAGATTGCTAGGACGTCAGTGGGAAATAAGTGCCTGGTGAACGTGCCAGGACATGAAAGGCAAGAGGATAGAGGATAGAAGGGCCAGGAGCGGCTCTGAGGTCAAGTTCATAGAACCTGACGAATGTAAGTGGTGAGGACCAACCCGCAGCACTGCAGATGTCCTGAATAGGGACACCTGCCAGCAGAGCTTTAGACGTTAGCCATGCCTCGAGTAGAGTGAGCCTTGACTCCCATGGGTGATGGGAGGCCAGAGGACTCGTAGGCAGTAGAGATGGCATCCACGATCCATCTACTGATAGTAGGTTTCGATGCAGGGTGCCCCCTCTTAGGGGGACCGTAACAAACCAACAATTGCTCTGATTTACGCCACAAGGCAGCTCTGTGGACGTATGTGTCCAGAGCTCGCACTGGACACATGCAATTATACTTCCGATGGTCGGGCTCCACGAATGGAGGAGGATAGAAGGCCTGGAGTGTAACCGGCTGTGGTACCGAGGAAGGGACCTTAGGGACATACCCAGCTCTAGGGTAGAGGAAGGCTTTGGCCAGTCCGGGCGCAAAGTCAAGATAAGAAGGGGCCACCGAAAGGGCCTGTAGGTCCCCTACTCTCTTGAGAGAGGTAAGTGCAAGAAGCAAGGCTGTCTTGATGGTAAGCATACTATCAGAGATCTCCTCTATAGGCTCAAATGGAGGCCTACAGAGAGCTTCAAGCACCACAGCGAGATCCCACGTAGGGACCCTCGGTTTTACTCGAGGCCTCAGCCTGAGTGAACCGTGAAGGAAACGTGTGACCAAGGGGTTTCTACCCACTGACAGGCCACCAAGAGGGACGTGGTAGGCCGATAAAGTCGCCACGTACACCTTCAAGGTGGAGTGGGCTAACCCTTGTGAAAAGCGAGACTGCAGAAACTCCAGTACTGTACCAATTGGGCCGTGAACTGGGTCTAATTGGCGTTCTCTACACCATGAGGTGAACAAATTCCATTTAAGGCCATAAAGTTTCCTTGTAGAGGGAGCTCTAGATTGAAGGATGGTCTCAACAACCTCAGTTAAGAGACCAGCGTCTATGAGTTGTGCCCCCTCAGGGGCCACACCCATAACTTCCACATCTCCGGGCATGGGTGAAGAATTGAGCCCCCGGCCTGGGAGAGAAGGTCCCTCCTGACGGGAATCTCCCATGGAGAGTCGTCGAGGAGGGCAATTATGTCCGAGAACCATACTCGGGCTGGCCAGTATGGGGCTACTAGTAGCAGACGGACCCCGTACCGGTGTACTCTTTCTAGAACTCCAGGGAGCAGAGCGATCGGGGGAAAAGCGTACAGACGTAGCCTCGGCCACGTATGTACCATAGCATCCAGTCCCAGAGGAGGTCCTCTGTAATGGAGAAAGCACACTTTTCTTGGCGTTGAGTCTCAACCCCAGCTCTTTCATGTGAGCGAGAACAACATCTCGATGTTGAGCCGCTAACTGTTCTGTGCTGGCTAAAATCAGCCAGTGGTCTATATAGTTGAGTATGCGGATGCCCTGGAGTCGCAAAGGAGCCAGAGCAGCATCCAAACACTTTGTAAATGTCCGGGTTGAGAGTGCTAGGCTGAAGGGAAGAACTCTGTATTGGTAAGCTTCGCCCCTGAAAGCGAACCTCAGAAACTTCCTGTGTTGGGGAAGAATGGAGATGTGAAAATAAGCGTCTTTTAGATCTATCATGACAAACCAGTCCTCGGACCTGATTTGAGACATGACCTGACTGACAGTTAACATTCTGAACTTCAGCTTTCTGACTGAGCGGTTCAACTGTCTGAGATCTAGAATGGGCCGCAGCCCTCCATCCTTCTTGGGAACAATGAAATACCGTCTGTAGAACCTGGACTCTCTGTCTTGAAGAGGGACCACCTCTATGGCCTCCTTCCTCAGAAGAGATTCTACTTCTTGTTCCATCACCAGACCCTGCTCGGGGCTCACAAGAATAGGAAACACCCCGTTGAAAGGTGGCGGTGGAGCGCCGAACTGGATATAATAATCTTTCTCTACAGTACGCAGGACCCATGAAGACACATTCGGCAGTAGTTTCCACGCTGCCTGAAAGTGTACTAAGGGAACCAGCCTCTCGAGACTGGTTTCTGGTATTATTTGAGGTATCAATTCGGTGGCCTGTAACAGCTGATTGGCAGGAAACACCTGAACTAAATGCTCTGGGGACCCCCGTAGGGGTGGCAACCCCGTTGGTTCCGCTACGATGTCAGGCGGAGAAACCAGCAAAGGTTCGCGGGAGACTGCCGCGCCCTGTAAAACCGGCAGGGTTAGCTGACTGATCTCCTGAGGGCCCCGAGGAGGAATGGGCACCATGTACTGGTGAGGACCTCTTGGACTGCAGCACGACCCTCAGGTTGGAGCTTTGTCTTCGAGGCCACCGGCTTGGAGCGCTGCTGACCCCGCCCTCTTGGTCTCTCTGGAGGGATACATTACGCAACGCTCCTCTTTTGCGCCTCGCGCAGAGCTTGTTTGCAAATATTTTAATTTTTCATTTAAGTTAAATTCATAACTTTGGATGGAAACCTGGCTACAGAGATTCACTTTAAATTTCACCAAGCTGATTACTCAATAAACACTCCCACAGATCATGCTTTAATGACATTTTAAGTATTTTCATATAACAAAGTGGTTATATATATATGTGTGTGTGAGTTGTTTACTTACTTTTGTTAAATTAGTCTTTAATGACATTATATTGTTCATTCAGACTGATTTGCAAATGTGGAACATGTGCAAACACAAAAGGCATGATTTATCGCATAAACCAATTACAGCCAAACATAGCCAGTCATATCCAATCATATCATGATGAAGGTTATCTCCTCTCACGTGACTTTCCCCCATTCAATCTCAATTACCCCTCACCAAACTCACGCCACACTTTAGGGAGTCTGTTAAAACTCAATGGGCTCAGGGGAGGCGAGAGAGACGTGGACTCCCGCTGTAACTTTACCTTCTGGTTTCGCTGTTGAACAATGGTTCTTTAGAAAAACAAGCGATTTATACACTTTTTAATGTTATATTGTTATATTGTAATACTGGCGTTGTTTTATTTTTGTACATGTTTTTGGTATTTTAAGTTACTGAAAATGTACGAACAACTCTAATGAACAAAGAGCAGATGTTCTGAACACAAAGCTGACAATTGTTCAGGGCTGCAGTGCATGATGGGATATTGACTGCTTTTGGCTGACACAGTATTTCCTTGAGAAACAATAAACGTGCTAACAACAGCCATTCTACAACATATCACCGCCACTTTGGCCACAGTAGTGGGATCTTTATTGTCCTCTTTATGGAGATGCGTTATCTTCCTTTGGGGCAGTAAACAGAAGCTACAGAGGGAAGTCAATGATTGCAAAGCTCATAAAATAACCATGTTCACCATCAGCCATCATACCCGCTATATTCATAGCATTACAGCATGATGAAAAGCTCCCTCAAACCGGTCTTTAACCATTGGGGTTATTTACACAGACCTAATGGGTCATCTTTTTCCGTGCCGACATTGTTTAGAGGACCATATACTCACACCCCGTGGATGTTATTAAGATCAGGTCTGATTGTGCTGATCTTTTTGTAGCTTGACAGATGGTCCGTGGCACGATGCTCTGGTGTTGATAGATGTCAAGTCAGATTGTCCAGACCTCACAGCCTGCAATCCAGCAGGTATTAATGGTCATTCCAGAGGCGGTCGCTAACGGGACATGACAGGAAGTTTATCTCTGAGGCAAAGTGCTTGTTGGATTAGGCCATGGTGTCACTGATTAGCTGTTGATGGAGTTATTCATGCACAAGGGGTTGAAGCACATGTCTGAACATGTTAAGAGATGTTTAACATCTATGAGGTGACCTAGTTTACCATGTTAGCATGCAAGTAACTTCATAAAATCAGTTGATAACTGTTAGCATACCCATTCAAACTATTAGGCGACATTATTAGAATTAGAAATTCTAAAACTTTTGTGTTTCACAACAGAACATAGTAATTGGTTGCAACGACATGAGGATGAATAAATGATGACAAAATGTTCATTTTGGATGAACTCTCTAAACGCAGTAGCTAACAATGAGAACATGAAAAATACTAGCATTAAATACTGATGAATGTCTACTTGTCTTCATGGAAAATCACACCGCAGTCCTAAAGACCCTAAATGACTGTGGGTAAACTTCAAATTAATGATAGAGTCAGTCCAAGGTATTTGGTGGATGAAACGAGGATGTAAATAATGGATTCCCTTATCTTCTTTCCTTTCCCTTGACAGAGCAATCATTCCTCCATTATTAATTGCAAGGTGAGGGACATATTGTCTCCGCCTTTCTGCATTTTTTCACTTTAATTAGAGAAACAGGCTATTGTGAGCTCCATCACAATGTCGTGGGGTGGCCTTCTGCAGAGCGTGGCAATTAACCTTGCGTTTTCAAGTAGACAGTATTTACTGATTGGTTCAGTATTTTTTATTAAAGCCAGCACAGCTACAACTCACAGAAAGCTGTTGTTTGTCTAAGAGTTATGAGAGGTTTGAAATATCACTGGTTTGTGGTGTGGTTTTCATTTTCAGTTTGCTTATTTATGATACAGCAACTGTGACTCTGGAGAACCGGTAGTTGCCGGATTTGCCAAACTTTGCATGATTCATACCACAGAATTTAGTTTGAGGTTGTTTAGATCTCATGACAATAACATGCCTGTTTGAACTTTTTCGCAAGACGCGAAATATGTACCAAGTGAGTTCAGTCCTCAGACGAGAAAGAACGACGGCGCGTAAGTGTCTACTTTAATACTATTTCGCTAGGCGGTCGTTACTTAGAGTTGCTGCTAAAAGCACTTTGTCGTTTCTGTTTAATTACTTATTCCTAAGTATTAATTTTAAGCCACTGTTCTCTTAAGCACTGTAGTTTCTATTTACTTATTGGTTAATATTAAATTTGAGCTGCTTCTAAAAACGCACTCTGTAGTTTCTATTTACTTATTGGTTAATATTAAAGTTGAGCTGCTTCTAAAACGCACTCTGTAGTTTCTATTCACTTATTCGTTAATATTAAATTTGAGCTGCTTCTAAAAACGCACTCTGTAGTTTCTATTTACTTATTGGTTAATATTAAATTTGAGCTGCTTCTAAAACGCACTGTAGTTTCTATTCACTTATTCGTTAATATTAAATTTGAGCTGCTTCTAAAACGCACTCTGTAGTTTCTATTTACTTATTGGTTAATATTAAATTTGAGCTGCTTCTAAAAACGCACTCTGTAGTTTCTATTCACTTATTCGTTAATATTAATTTTGAGCTGCTTCTCAAAGTACTCCGTTGTTCTATTTAGTTATTCGTTTGTTGTATTTACATCTATTCACTGTTAGAAAAAGAGTGTTCTTCTGTTATTTGTCCTGCGATTGTTTTTGCTTTAAATTCTAGTTTTTATTGCAATCATTAAAATTGATAACTGAGCGTACGGCCAAGGGAAGCTTTTGTTTTTGTCATATCGTTCCCTTCTGGAGCTATTACAAGTGCGAAGCTGTTGCTTTTTGAGTTTCGATTGAGCCATTTTGCGTGCGGGCGAGACATTTGCGGCTGACTGAGCCTAGGAGGCGTGGCTAGCGAGAATACTGCTTAAATAGTTTGCTTACTTTCCATACTGCGGGAAAGTGAGTTCAGTCCTCAGACGAGAAAGAACGACGGCGCGTAAGTGTCTACTTTAATACTATTTCGCTAGGCGGTCGTTACTTAGAGTTGCTGCTAAAAGCACTTTGTCGTTTCTGTTTAATTACTTATTCCTAAGTATTAATTTTAAGCCGCTGTTCTCTTAAGCACTGTAGTTTCTATTTACTTATTGGTTAATATTAAATTTGAGCTGCTTCTAAAAACGCACTCTGTAGTTTCTATTTACTTATTGGTTAATATTAAAGTTGAGCTGCTTCTAAAACGCACTCTGTAGTTTCTATTCACTTATTCGTTAATATTAAATTTGAGCTGCTTCTAAAACGCACTCTGTAGTTTCTATTCACTTATTCGTTAATATTAAATTTGAGCTGCTTCTAAAACGCACTCTGTAGTTTCTATTTACTTATTGGTTAATATTAAATTTGAGCTGCTTCTAAAAACGCACTCTGTAGTTTCTATTCACTTATTCGTTAATATTAATTTTGAGCTGCTTCTCAAAGTACTCCGTTGTTCTATTTAGTTATTCGTTTGTTGTATTTACATCTATTCACTGTTAGAAAAAGAGTGTTCTTCTGTTATTTGTCCTGCGATTGTTTTTGCTTTAAATTCTAGTTTTTATTGCAATCATTAAAATTGATAACTGAGCGTACGGCCAAGGGAAGCTTTTGTTTTTGTCATATCGTTCCCTTCTGGAGCTATTACAAGTGCGAAGCTGTTGCTTTTTGAGTTTCGATTGAGCCATTTTGCGTGCGGGTGAGACATTTGCGGCTGACTGAGCCTAGGAGGCGTCCCTAGCTTTTATCATTGAAGCACTGTTTGGTTGTCTATTTAACTGCGTCAGAACAGCTGACGCTGAAGCGTCAGCGGAAGCGTTCAGCCTCCTCGCGTGAAGACCGACGAGAGTAAAGACTTGCGACTTTTCCTGCGCGACTTATCCGAGCAACGACACCGACAACGCACTTAAGTACTCCTCTCCTTTATTTCACTCTTCTTTCTGTCCTCCTCTATCATGTGTTTCCAACTCATTCCGGTGGTCTCTTCACACCGCACTAATATCACAAGCACACGCCGACGCAATATATCTAACCTGCGTCCTATCGACACTTCTTCCACTGAACCTTTCTCTTTCACGGTTGGACTCTGGAACTGTCAGTCAGCTGTCAACAAAACTGACTTCATTTCAGCATTTTCTGTGCAATCTGGTTTGAGCATTCTAGGCTTGACTGAGACCTGGATTCGTCCAGAAGACTCTGCAACCCCAGCTGCTCTTTCTAATAACTTTTCCTTCTCTCACACCCCTCGTCAGACTGGAAGGGGTGGGGGGACGGGACTTCTTATTTCTAACAACTGGAAATACTCAACCCATTCTCCTCTATGCAATTATAGTTCATTTGAATCTCATACAATCACTGTAACATCTCCTATCGAACTCCACATTGTGGTAATCTACCGCCCTCCTACTCAACTTGGCATCTTCTTAGAAGAGCTGGATGGGCTGCTGTCCTCGTTTCCAGAGAATGGCAGCCCACTTCTAGTCTTTGGGGACCTCAACATTCACCTTGACAAACCCTATGCTGCTGACTTCAATTCACTTCTAGCTTCATTTGATCTACAACGTGTTATCACTACATGCACTCATAAATCTGGCAACCAACTTGATCTCATTTACATGCGAAATTGTATTTCAGACAACATTGTGGTCAAACCCCTACACATCTCTGACCACTTCTTCATTACATTTGACCTACATCTTGCTACTTGTGCACTCCCAACCCCTCTACCTGTTACTTTTAGAAGAAACCTACGCTCTCTCTCACACTCCCATCTTTCTTCTTTAGTATCCTCCTCCCTTCCCTCTCCTACTCACTTCTCATCCCTGGACACTAATGCAGCAACTGACACCTTATGCTCCACTCTTACCTCCTGTCTAGATGTTATATGCCCTCTCTCCTCCAGGCCAGCACGATCTGCTCCGACAACCCCTTGGTTATCCGATGTTCTTCGTGAGCATCGTTCCAAACTTAGGGCAGCTGAGAGAAAATGGCACAAATCTAAGGATCCATCCGACCTCAGTAAGTATCGGTCTATGCTCTCATCTTTCGCTACCCAAGTACATACAGCCAAATCTTCATACTTCCACAACAGGATCAACAATTCCCCGGACGCACGCAACCTTTTCAAAACATTTAATACACTGCTTTGTCCCCCTCCACCACCTCCCACAACTTCTATAACAGCTGATGATTTCGCCACATTTTTTACAGACAAAACTACATCGATCAATAATAAGTTCTCAGCTCCACACATACAGGAACTAAAATTGACCACAATCACGGCTGGAACCCCCCACTTCTCCTTCTGTCCTTGCTCGGAGGCAGAAGTAACCAAACTTTTCCTCTCCAGCCATCCGACGACATGTCCTTTAGATCCTATCCCCTCACACCTTCTCCAAGCAATCTCCCCTACAATCCTACCGGCGCTCACACACATCATCAACACATCTCTTCTCACAGGCACTTTTCCTACTACATTTAAGCAGGCCCGGGTAACCCCACTGCTCAAAAAACCTACACTTAACTCTTCACTCATAGACAACTACAGACCTGTCTCCCTCCTTCCATTCATAGCAAAAACATTGGAACGGGCTGTTTTCAACCAGCTATCCTTATTCCTCTCACAGAACAATCTACTGGACTCTAACCAATCAGGGTTCAGAAGCGGCCATTCAACTGAGACTGCGCTACTGTCTGTCACTGAAGCCTTGCGGACGGCAAAAGCTGAGTCCAAATCATCGGTACTCATCTTGCTGGACCTATCTGCAGCTTTTGACACTGTGAATCACCAGATCCTCCTGTCCACCCTCTCAATGCTGGGTATTACAGGGACTTCACTTCGCTGGTTCAAATCCTACCTCTCTGGTAGGTCTTTCAGAGTGGCCTGGGGAGGCGAGGTATCCAAAACTCATCAACTGGTCACTGGGGTTCCTCAGGGTTCAGTTCTTGGACCTCTCCTCTTCTCCATATACACTACATCTCTGGGCCCCATCATACAGGCACATGGCTTCTCCTACCATTGCTATGCTGATGACACACAGCTCTATCTTTCTTTCAAACCAGACGATCCATCGGTAGCTGCACGGATCTCAGGTTGCCTGGCGGATATCTCTGCATGGATGAAGGAACACCATCTACAGCTCAATCTAACAAAGACGGAACTCCTTATCTTTCCTGCCACTCCATCTCTACAGCATGACTTCTCCATCCAGTTAGGTTCATCAACAATTACCCCATCAACTTCAGCCAGAAATCTGGGTGTTATCTTTGACAACCAACTGACTTTCAAAGATCACATTGCTAAGACCGCTCGATCTTGCAGGTTTGCATTGTACAACATCAGAAAGATCAGGCCCTTCCTAACAGAGCATGCTACACAACTCCTCGTCCAGGCCCTGGTCATTTCCAGGCTGGACTACTGCAATGCTCTTTTAGCTGGTCTTCCAGCATGTACAATCAAGCCTCTACAAATGATTCAGAATGCAGCAGCACGACTGGTCTTCAACGAGCCCAAAAAGGCCCATGTCACACCTCTCTTCATATCCCTGCACTGGCTACCGGTTACAGCACGCATCAAATTCAAGACACTGATGCTGGCATATAGGACAGCCACCGGATCATCACCTGCCTACCTCCATTCACTACTACACATCTACACTCCTTCCAGAAGTCTGAGATCCTCTAGTGAAAGACGCCTCATTGTACCACCACAGAGAGGTATTAAATCACTGTCCAGAACATTCTCGTTCAATGTCCCTGCCTGGTGGAATGATCTTCCCACCCCTATCCGGAATGCAGACTCCTTAACAGCTTTCAAACGACTGCTGAAAACCCATCTTTTTCGACACTATCTGACTCAATAAAAAAAAAAAAAAAAAAAAAAAATCCTCCCTTCTAGCCTGTTTTTCCTCTCTTTCTTGATCTTCTCCTTCTAGCCTGCACTCTTCTAACAACGCCTGATATATGGTATTTTTGAACACTTCCTATGTTGATCTGCCTCCTTAGGATGAATCACTTGTTGTATTCCCAATTGTAAGTCGCTTTGGATAAAAGCGTCGGCTAAATTAATAAATGTAAATGTAAATGTAAATATATCACTGCAGTTTCCAATGAGCACTAGAAGCGGTAAAACAGTGAGCACTTGTAATCGTTTTCATACACAGTTATGATTACAGCTCCATATGTTTTGTTTTCCGGAAGTAACAAGATTGCTCGGTAGCTCAGCCGGCATAGAACTGGAACACTCTTTTAGCGACACTCAGTAGACATTTTACATTGAATATGTCACGTAACGTACATGGCGGTATGCATTTTGCGTCTTGCAAAGTAGTTTCCACAGGTACGTTTCATCATGGTCAACTACACAATTATTTGCTATAACAACTTTGTTGCATGATGGTTTTTGCATTTATTGCATTGTCAATTTCAGATTTACTTGCACTTAAATGTCAAAAATGAATGTTGGTTGGTCAGTCTGTCTTGTTTTGGGTAATCACAGGTCCATTTTGACAGAATATACAGAGATCTCTAATAATCTCTAATATATAGAGATTAATTACTAAATCAGACCACGCTGCATTAATTTAACCCTTGTGCGACCTTATGGACATTTTTGTCCATTTCAGTTTTGTTTTTTGTTATAAGTGTACCTGTGTTAATGCCAGCTGCATAAATTTTGTCTCAGGTGTTTATTTTTATTGAAATGTTAATATTTCACCCTCATTTCCTTCAAAAAATCAATTTTACCCTCCGTACAAAAAATACTCACACTCAGGACCTTAAGGACAAACATGTCCACATTGCAATTTTTTTAACCCAGGGCCATTTGACTATAAAATTATGCAATATTTGCTAATAGGCATTCATTCTATCAGCAAGGTTTCAAATTTGACATTTTTACAAATTTTTACTAGATTTTGTCATTTGTTTCAAATTTGGCATATAAAAGAAATACTCGCTTTATTCGTGTTTTCTGCTTATGCATATTATAGTCTATTATAGAGTCAATTGGAAAAATAATGCAGCTATAATTGTGTGGGTATGTTGGTAAGGATGGCAGAGTGTGGTTTGCACGTGTTTACTGAAAATTTAATGTTTGTAATTAGTAATTTAAAAAAAATTCCACTCCATGTATATGAGTCACACCCTTGGCAGGGTCATAGGGCCATGTGAAAACTATAAATAAGGTCAAAGAAGGTTAATGAGCTTTGAGGATTTTTCTTTTTCACCCAAACACACATCTTATTCCTTGATTGCACTTTTTTATTTGTTATTGTTTTTGTACAGAGATAAAAGGTGAGCTTGAATTTGATGTAGAAGTTCAGAAGCACCTAAACACATTGTTTTGTTTTCACCACAAGAAAATGCTGATTGTTTAGTCTGGTAGATTTTATACAAAGTTTGAGTTGACACAGGTGTTCACACAGCCAAAACTATACATATGTGGTGCTTGAGGGCTTGGTCATTTCATTGCCTGCAAGATAAAAAGACGTTACTCAGCAGAGGAAGCTCTGGAGCTAGTGCTGCCCACTGACAGTGAGCACACAGGTGCAGTAGAAGCTGAGGATGAAGAGTTGAGCTCAGAGGATGAAGAGTTGAGTTCAGAGGATGAAAAGTTGAGTTCAGAGGATGACGTTGAGTTTGCGCTGGAGTCTGACCCCTCTGATAGCGCTTGTTCTTCTGATGACAGCACTGAGAGTAAGCACATGGAGGAGACAGCACATTCTCAGTGGAATTCAAAAAATGGCCAGATTCTTTGGTCTTCTACTCATGCTGAGAAGCTGCACTACTGTCCTGCCAAGGGTATGACCCCGGGTCCCACATGCTATTCCATTGCCCGCATCACAACTGTCCAGTCCTGCTTGGACCTCTTCATCACCGAATGTTATAGTATATGTAAAATAATTGTAATAATTATCACGTTTATAGAAAACAGTGGCATTATGTAAAAAAAAAAAAACTGCTTTTAAAGCGTTAAAATTCTGAAAATTAATGAATGTTTGGTAATTATGAATGGAAGAGATGCTGATAAAAAAAACAGTCAGTGAAAGTGGAAAAAAAAATATTAATATGTGACCCTGGACCACAAAACCAGTCTTAAGTAGCATGGATATATTTGTAGCAATAGCCAAAAATACATTGTATGGGTCAAAATTATTGATTTATTTTTTATGTCAAAAATCATTAGCATATTAAGTAAAGATCATGTTCCATGAAGATATTGTGTAAATTTTCTACCATAAATATATAAAAACTTGATTTTTGATTAGTAATATGCATTGCTAAGAACTTCATTTGGACAACTTTTAAGGCAATTTTCTCAGTATTTAGATGTTTTTGCACCCTCAGATTCCAGGTTTTCAAATAGTTGTATCTCAGACAAACATTGTCCTATTTTAACAAACAATATATCAATGGAAAGCTTATTTACTTTCAGATGACGTAAGAATATCTCAATTTCGACAAATTTACACTTATGACTGGTTTTGTGGTCCAGGGTCACATATATAACATTTCTATGACAGTTTTTTGACATGGACATTTAAGTGTTAGTTTAAAAAAAAATAAAAAATCTGACACTACATAAAAAATATAAATGCCTCAAAATTAGTGTTGTTGTTCTTCACTGACCCAAGAATCTAATAAGCAAAGAAAAAAAATTCTGCCTAGCATTTAGTATATGGAAATTAATTACTTTTTTTTTTTTTTCATAAAAAAACACCTGTGGCATTATGTAAACAAACCAGCATTTAAAGGGTTACAATTCTGAAAATTAATGAATGTTTGGTATGTATGGATAGAACAGATGCTGGTTAAAAAAATAGACATCAGTGAAAGTTGAAAAAAATATTAATAAATCATATTTTTAAACAGTTTGTGGACGTGGACATTTTTGTAAATTTTGCACCTATGTGTAACTTTTTTTTTTTTTTTTTTTTTTTTGACGCACAAGGGTTAAAAAACAAGACATTTCTTAGTAATTCCATTTAGGTTGTCCAGCCCTCCTGTTGCTGGGGTCAATTTTACCCACATTCAATTTTTTAACAAATTTTTTAAACACTTTTTAAAATATACAGTGGAGATCTAAATTAGAGAACAAAATTTCAAGGTCACTGATTAGTCCTGTTTGAAGTTATCCCAACAGGAGTAGAAGGCCAGTTTTTAAGCATATTCATAAATTAATTGTGTTCTGGGCCCGTATTCACAAAACATTTTATCTTAGCACTAAGAGTTCTCCTAAATAGCAGTAAAAGTTTTTAGCTAAGAGTTTTCTCTTAAAACTATTAACAGAGATGCTGAGACAAACTTTTACTAAGCAGTAGAGAGAAGTCTTAAGCTAAGAGTAAGGGCGGGGTTGACCTTGTTACTATGGATGATGTCAGCATGCTCACTAACCATGCGTACAGTGATTGGCTGATAGAGGAGGGATCTCTGTCAGACATTTATTCACAGAAATATTGTTGTAAATATTGCCATATTCAAATAAAGTTTTAAAAAGTTAGTAAAAATGTTGCCACATACAAATAAAGAATTTAAAATACAGGGCAAGTGTCACTTACTAAAGAAGTGTTCAAATGATTGACAGCCTTTTATAATAAATAATTAGCTGATATGCATGTAAATGTAACCCTTCTCACCCAGGTCCTACCACACCCGCTCCAAGCTGATCTCAAACCCGGGTCTCCAGTACGGGAGGTGGATGCACTAACAAGGAGGCTAATGGCTGCAACCTGTAGTGTCTGTCGCTAGTGCGTCTCTTGAGATCGGGAGTGAGGTTTACTAGTCTCGCGTAGCCAGACCTGACGGCTGAAGGTCTCGAATTCATGACAGCTTTAATTGGCCAAGGCCCGCCCATAAGGCCGTTTGACCGACATGTCAAACAACCAATCACAGTTCGTTTCGTTCAGCGTCACATTTCGGGGTGTAGAAATGCCCCCACAACAACAGACTGGCATGCAACAAGTCAGTCATTGAAATAACCAGCATTGAAAGTTAACGAAGAAGAGGGAGAACAAGCAGTAAGTCAGTAATTTGTTCGCGAACGTCGCAAATGTATATAACAACAACGGTGTCTGCATAAGCACCTTTTAGCAAAACGCGAGTAAATCAGTCTGCGCTTTGTTTCCCGGCGGACCGAAAATAAACGCGACACTCGCGTGTTCCGGATATCCGATCAAATTCAACTAATCAGATCATGACTTCGACATTCCTGAAGTGTTTCCAGTTAAGTGTACCATATGCATCAGATGTTTAGCCAACGTTCCGTGGGCGTGACGTCTGAGGCTGAGAGTACCCAGGTCCTACCACACCCGCTCCAAGCGGGTCTCGAACCCGGGAGGCGGATGCACTAACAAGGAGGCTAATGGCTGCAACCTGTAGTATCTGTCGCTAGTGTGTCTCTTGAGATCGGGAGTGAGGTTTACCTGCACAGCATCTACTAGCTGGCCTCTGTTACATAAACAGACTTTTTTAAAGAGCTTTTAATAACACAGAATAACGGAGAACTGACACAAAATAATTGGGTGAACAGAAGGGGGCGGGAGCAGCAAAACATTTCGACACAGGAATCAAACTCAGGGCGCTTTGAGCGGAGTTACGCTATATATTGACGCACTAACCGCTAGGCTATCGGTACCGACATAAAAAGTAGTTTTTCTATTCATGATAGAATAATCATGGCTGATAGCGAGATACGCAAACATAAAACAAAACCAAACTGGACGCAAGAACAGCTGTTACGTCTTGCCCAACGTAGGATATAATCAAATGAAAATTTGGAGCTGGGATAACCTCCAAGACTAAAAAAAAGTTGTGTGGGAATATGCGTGCATATACATGTAGAGTGTTTCTAAAAAGTTTAAGTTCTGAGGCAGATCGCCAGAAACAGCAATATTAGGAAGGTTAAGATTTGATCTTGTGATTTAAGCCTGATTTAGGCTGATTTATACTTGACTCGTTCTTCTGCACCACAGGCCTGTGCTGCCTGCGCGCGCACATCCCCAAATTCTGGGCCCCTGTTTCTAAAAGATCTTAAGGATAAAAGTAGCCTTCTCATAACTTAGCGATTTAGGAGAAAATCTTAAAAATAATGCTTAAAACAATCCTAAATTTAGGACTACTAATTTTTGCTCTAAGAGTATTTCACAAAGCGTTTTAGCACTAAAACTAGCTCCTAAATCTGTGAAATGTTAGGAGTAGTGGAGAGGACTCCTAAGTCACTAAGATCAAGTCCTAAAACTATCCTAAAATGAACAGAACAGAAACATTTGAAGCATTGGACATTGCAGAACAGCAACAAATAGAAACAACCGAATAACGCCACAGATCAAGGTTTTGACAATCCTCGAATGAAGGCAATAAATATTTTAATGAGGCTAAGGATTTCAATCTGCAATAGCATAACAAGGTAACATGAAAACATTATCGGCAACTTGAAAGTAATGTCCATTTAGCTGTAGCAGTTGTTTGTCACTTAAATTCTGCAATCTCTGCCTTAATTTGCCTGACTTTTCACAGTCATCTTTGCTTCTGGACAAAAGTGGGAAAGCTGCATTTATTTGCACACATATATTTTCCACACATCTTTTTTTTTTTTTTTTAGTTTTTGAGGTTATCCCAACTCCAAATTTTCCCTTGATATCCTTGTTTTCATGAACAAGTTGGGCAAGAAGTAAGAGTTGTTCTTGCGTCCAGTTTGGTTTTCTTTATGTTTACATGCCTTACTATCACCTATGATTATTCTCCTGTTAATTAAAAGGCTGTTTATATGCATAGCCGCTAACTGTATAGGAGGAGCGCACATGAGGCTGAAGATACACGTTTAATTAGTGACACTTAGCCTGCATTTTTAAAATCTTTATTTTAATATGGCAACATTTTTATTTTATTTCATAATAAAAAATAAAATAATATATATATATATATATATATATATATATATATATATATATATATATATATATATTTCATAATATGATAGTGCACGTTACAATATTTCTATGAATAAATGTCTGACAGAGGCCCTTCCTCTATCAGCCAATCATTGTGTGCATAGTTAATAAGCATGTCGACATTATCCATAGTAACGAGGTCAACCCCGCCCTTACTTTTAGCTGAAGACTTCTCTCTATTCCTTAGTAAAAATTTGTCTCAGCAGCTTTGTGAATAGGTTTTAAGAGAAAACTCTTAGCTAAAAACTTTTACTGCAATTTATGCGAACTTTTAGTGGTAAGATGAAATGTTTTGTGTTACAGGCTCTGATCATGTGTACATAATGTATTGACATTAACTCGTTTTTAACATGATAATTTTATTCTTACATGTACTTTAATAATATGTTATTAGCCTTGAGATAAATGAGGCAGTGAATAAATGCATAGATATGCAATAGTTATTAGTAAAATCCAATAGTCTAGTGGTAAAATGTTCATCAAATGAGTCAGAGGCTTTCGGTTCTAATCCGCCATCACGCAGCTTTTTTCATCCCTTAATAAAATTAAATATGTTCATCAGTGATCCTATATCAGAGACACATTTGTGTGTATTTTGTTTTGATTTTTAACCGCAATGAGCCATATGCGAGGGATTGAAGTGCTCGCGTGTGAACACTGAGCACGAGCTGCATTGAGAAAGTTCCGTCGCTAATTAACATTGCAAGGAACATTAAGCATGATTTCAGAAAAAAATACAGATTCCAGCATCAGCAGCTTATTTAACAGAAAGGAATGTTGCATCAGCATTAGGTACGTCTGTGCCGCGAGATTGTCACGTTGAATAAGGGAGGTCTGGGTCCAGGTGCAGGTAAGGAGTTTTAATGTAAATAAACAAACAAATAAACAGAACAAAAGGCCAACACGGCACAACACAACTTGAAACAATACAAAATAAACAGAACTGAAAACACGGTCAAAGATCCAGGGAACACAGAAACAAACCACACAGAAGACAATGCAGCCAGAATGAGCAGTGAGACATGAGAGTTCTTATAGACCAGATAATAGTGAGCAGGTGTGAGTGTAATCAGTGCTAATGACAAGACAGGAGTGAACAATCAGGGAAGTGCAGTGCAAGGGGAACAGCGACCTCAGGTGGCTGAGGGAAACCCCACAGCCCAGATCATGACAGTACCCCCTCCCTATGGAACGGCTCCCAGACGTTCCATAAGTCTGGAGGGAGGAGGAACGGGGGAAGGCGAATCAGGGGGAGGGATTGTGGGCCAGGCCCGTGCAGCGGAGTCACGTGAGCGGACCCCACCGCCAGAGGAACGTCAGCGGACGCCGCCGCCTGAGGAACGTGAGCTGGCCTCGCCGCCAGAGGAACGTGAGCTGACGCCGCCACCTGAGGAACGTGAGCTGGCCTCGCCGCCAGAGGAACGTGAGCTGGCGCCGCCGCCTGAGGAACGTGAGCTGGCCTCGCCGCCAGAGGAACGTGAGCTGACGCCGCCGCCAGAGGAACGTGAGCTGACGCCGCCGCCAGAGGAACGTGAGCTGGCCCCGCTGCCAGAGGAACGTGAGCTGGCCTTGCCGCCAGAGGAACGTCAGCGGACGCCACCGCCTGAGGAACGTGAGCGGACGCCGCCGCCTGAGGAACGTGAGCTGGCCTCGCCGCCAGAGGAACGTCAGCAGACGCCGCCGCCTGAGGAACGTGAGCTGACCTCGCCGCCAGAGGAACGTGAGCTGACGCCGCCGCCTGAGGAACGTGAGCTGGCCTCGCCGCCAGAGGAACGTCAGCGGTCACCGCCGCCTGAGGAACGTGAGCTGGCCTCGCCGCCAGAGGAACGTCAGCGGACGCCGCCTGAGGAACGTGAGCTGGCCTCGCCGCCAGAGGAACGTCAGCGGTCACCGCCGCCTGAGGAACGTGAGCTGGCCTCACCGCCAGAGGAGCGTGAGCTGACCCTGCCGCCTGAGGAACGTGAGCTGGCCTCGCCGCCAGAGGAACATCAGCGGACGCCGCCGCCTGAGGAACGTGAGCTGGCCTCGCCGCCAGAGGAACGTCAGCGGACGCCGCCGCCTGAGGAACGTGAGCTGGCCTCGCCGCCAGAGGAACGTGAGCTGGCCTCGCCGCCAGAGGAACGTCAGTGGACGCCGCCGCCTGAGGAACGTGAGCTGGCCTCGCCGCCAGAGGAACGTGAGCTGACGCCGCCGCCTGAGGAACGTGAGCTGGCCTCGCCGCCAGAGGAACGTCAGCGGTCACCGCCGCGTCCGGAACAGAGAGAGCGGTCCCCGCCGCATCAGGAACGGAGATAGCGGTCCCCGCCGCATCAGGAACGGAGATAGCGGTCGCAGCCGCATCAGGAACGGAGATAACGGTCGCCGCATCCGGAACGGTGATAGCGGAGATAGCAGAGATAGCGGACACCGCCGCGTCAGGCACAGAGGGCGTGGTCACCTGCGCGTCAGGAACGGAGACAACGGACACCGCCGTCTCCCCTCGGAAGAGCCTCTCCGCCCCCACCGCAAAGCAGGGACGCATCCGTGCAGTCTCGGCCCTAAGAGCGTCCATCTCAGCCAGGCAGGCGTAGATAAACTCGAAGCGAGTAGCCGACGCCGCCTCAAAGGACATTCCCGCCGTGTCGGGAACAGAGCGGGTGGTCGCCGCCCCCAAACGCGCGTCCGCCGCCACCAAACGGGGAAGCTTCGCCTCCCCGAAAAAAATCCTCCCCGCTGGACCCATCTTGGCTGGCTGCATTGAATAAGGGACGTTGAATAAGGGAGGTCTGGGTCCAGGTGCAGATAAGGAGTTTTAATGTAAATAAACAAACAAATAAACAGAACAAAAGGCCAACACGGCACAACACAACTTGAAACAATACAAAATAAACAGAACTGAAAACACGGTCAAAGATCCAGGGAACAGAGAAACAAACCACACAGAAGACAATGCAGCCAGAATGAGCAGTGAGACATGAGAGTTCTTATAGACCAGATAATAGTGAGCAGGTGTGAGTGTAATCAGTGCTAATGACAAGACAGGAGTGAACAATCAGGGAAGTGCAGTGCAAGGGGAACAGCGACCTCAGGTGGCTGAGGGAAACCCCACAGCCCAGATCATGACAGAGATGTTCAAAAAGTGGTGGGACAATATCGAGCTTTGCAAGTGTCCCACCCATCCCTCCCGTGAATTACGCCTATGAAAATAAGTAATGTGAAACACCAACAAGCAATTATGAAAACTATTTTTATTACAGCAGTCTTCAACAGTAAAACCAACACAACAGTGTTAAAATGTTTCACAAACTTTTTGGCAAAAGTTTTCGTCCTTTCCAATACTGGTCACGATGAGTTTTTTTGCCATCGGACTAGTTCTATGGTCAAGCATTGATGGATTATAGATGCGTACCTGTTCAGCCAAAACAGTTTTAAAAATTTTTGTGAGCAATGAGGTGACACGCGAACACTTCACTCGAGAAGCCGTGCACACCGCCACGCGAAATGGGTGATTTCACAAACCCAAGTGAACTTGTGGACGCATATAAATCAGTCTTTACGTTGCACAGATTTAGGAGCTAGTTAGCTAGTTTTAGTGCTAAAATGCTTTGTGAAATACTCTTAGAGCAAAAATTTAGGAGTCCTAAATTTAGGACTGACACGCCCATTATTTTTAAGATTTTCTCCTAAATCGGCAAGTTATGAGCTACTTTTAGCCTTAAGATGTTTTGTGAATACGGGTCCTGAAGCACAACATAAAAAAAAAACTTCAATGAGAAATTTGAAAAAGTACTTTAATCAAAGAAGAGAACACTTACAGATACCTCCAAATTGGTGTTAATCTGGCACCTGGTGCCAATTTCCTTAATTACTGTACATGACAAGCCCATTTTAACCAGCAGCATTCCTCCAATTTTCACAATTTTTGCAAGATGGCGGGCTGCTTTATGGTGACTGAAACACTGGTATGACCCTTTCAGTCATTGCCAGACAAGTTGGTCCTTCCAAATTTGTGATTTCTCAAATATTGCAAGTTCAAAATGATACTCATCAATGTCCCCGCAAACAAATGCACAAGAAGACAGGACAACTCAAAGACTTTCAATGGAGAATAGGTTCAGCACTGCATCTGGAATTGCTTGCCAGTTCTGATATGATAAGGATCTGTTTCGGCATGTTTAAGAGAAGTCGATCTAAAAGTGCACTGAAACCTCTCATCAGCAGAAAGAATCAAAAGGCTAAGGTCACCTTTGTTGAGGAGCATGTTGTGTGGAGAGAGAAGAAATGGTCCAAAGTTCACTTCAGTGATGAGAGCAAGTTTAATTTAATTGGGTCTGATGGGAAACTAACAATATGAAACTGGGTTACCTATAAACTCTTGTAGGTTTACACAGAGTAGACTGTGGATAGTTTACCTCTTGTTATGTTTGTGGCTGAAGGGCAAGTGGCACCATGGTGTGCATAAATTAAAAAGCGACACAATCAGTTCCCTCCATGTTCTGTTCCACGAACTAGGCTGACCTTTTCCTCTCTAATTAAAACAGACAGATACCCAGGATCGCTCTCATTAAATACTCTACAAACCCTTCACTTAAGGGCTATCAGTGGCTCACTCATGTGTGTGAAACTGTCCTCTCCAATCAGATTTACACCAGCCTCATGGGCTTTTAACAGCACCCTGAGACCGTGAAAAAATACACGTGTCGGTGAAAGTCTCAGATGTTGAGGTTTATTCAGCGAGAGTTTATTCATTAAAACAGACCGGCAGATGTAGCATCATTCATAGTGACAATATCCACCGTGTGTGTTGAATAAGCTGGCTGTGTGGCGACATGCAAGACTATCAGTGTCAGGATCTCGAACTCCTGACGTGCTTAATGAACATCTGAAAGGCTTGAATTGTAATTAGTCATTTGCAAACTTTTTCAGGCGGTGAGATTTTAAATTATACAGTACATGTTGTTAATTGTGATAGTAAGTCAATGTCTTTTCTTAATGAAAACTGTCTGAGAATTGTCATCGCTTGCTGTGTGTTTTGTTCAAAAATGGCGTTTCATGCCAGGACGACAGCTGACTTTGCAATCTTATTAAATTTTTCATGTGTTCTGACACACTGGGCCACATTCATGAAAAATGTGCAGAATGAATTTTTGCATAAATAGTTTGTAAAACAATTGCAACGTGTTTGCAATGCAGTGAGTTATTTCTAAATATTTTGAAAATTTAAACACGTGTTTCAAGAGTCCCACTGAAACCATTTCAATTCAGTGCAACAATTTATTTCAAAACAATTGTACTCTCTACACATTTCATAAAAGAGGTGCATTGCAACCATTCTTGCGTTAACTGTTGCATTCAGTTTTAACTAAAAAAAATCATGTCTTCATTGTGCTAGAAAAAAGTCCTAAAATTATTATTAAAAAAGTCAAGTGCAATTACATGAATGGGGCGTATTGAAAATATTCAATTTAAAAGCATAGTTCACCCAAAAATTAAAATTACCCTATGATTTACTCTCCCTCAAACCATTCTAGGTGTATTTGACTTTATTCTTTCAGACGAATACAATCAGAGTTATATTAAAAAGTGTCCTGGCTCTTCCAAGCTTTATAATAGCAATGAATGGGTGTTGAGATTTTAAAGTCCAATAAAGTACATCCATCCATCATTAAAAATACTCCACATGGCTCTGGAGGCTTAATAAAGCCACAGCCATATCACCCTGCAGCCCAAGTCCGGTTGCTCACTGAAGCTAAGCAGGGTTGAGCCTGGTCAGTACCTGGATGGGAGACCTCCTGGGAAAACTAGGTTGCTGTTGGAAGAGGTGTTAGTGAGGCCAGCAGGGGGTGCTCACCCTGTGGTCTATGTGGGTCCTAATGCCCCAGTATAGTGACGGGGACACTATACTGTAAAAAGGCACCGTCCTTCGGATGAGACGTTAAACCGAGGTCCTGACTCTCTGTGGTCATTAAAAATCCCATGGCACTTCTCGTAAAAGAGTAGGGGTGTAACCCCGGTGTCCTGGCCAAATTCCCTCCACTGGCCCTAGTCAATCATGGCCTCCTAATAATCCCCATTCATTGAATTGGCTCCATAACTCTCTCCTCTCCACCTGTAGCTGGTGTGTGGTGAGCGCACCGGCGCCGTTGTACTGTGGCTGCCGACGCATCATCCAAGTGGATGCTGCACACTGGTGATGGTTGAGGAGAGATCCACTATATGATTGTAAAGCGCTTTGGGTGTACGGCAATACACAATGAAAGCGCTATATAAATGCATCATTCATTCATTCAATAAAATTATTCTAAAGTAAATTGATGTGTTTGTTTAAAAAAAAAAAAAAACATATTTAAAACTTTATAAACCGTAATCTCTAACTTCCGTTATCTGTTGTATGCGTGTTCACAAGAGAGTGGCGTTCCAGCGGATGTCGTGGGACGAAGACATAGCATTACATTTGCACTGCATTGCATTTTTATTTAAAATAGTGCTTTGTGTTGTGATGCGAGTCCAGCTTGCGTCATTTTCCATGTCTTGTTGACTTTCATTCGCTGTCCTCTATACACTGCTTGAATCAAAAATGTATGGCAAAATTCATACAAACATAAATAAACGAATAAACAAACCCAACTTGTTTAAATTGTTTATGAATATTGATGTCAGCTTTGTTTGCCTGTCACAGCACAAACTGCCCCCTGGACTATTTATTGCTATATTTTTTCTATTTGATGGAGCTACAGTTACATTCCCTGCTGTTACATTTGAGTGAAACAGAAAAACAGCGATATCCTGCCTCCATGTGGACCAGCTCAAAGAAAAAGGGGAAACAACAACAACTAAACAGCAGGGCAGACGGCCAAATTTGCCCTTGGCCCTTCAGTGCAGCATTAATGGGCGGTAAGTGGGCTGGTCAACGCAAGGGACACACTGATTACTCACCGATGTTTTCCTCTAATTGTCATTCCCCAAAGAGTGCTTTATCCTCTAGGTTGGCACACGCTGGGCAAAGATAAACATTTCTCACCCACTGCCCTTCAGCGTCACAAATAGCCGTTCGAGAATACGACTGATTCCGAGTCCGGTACATCACTTGTTATCTCAGACTTGTGCTTATCTATTTGTATGTGTGCTTGTATCTCATATCTCTGCGCTATTCTCGGCGGCTGCGTCTTTTAATGTATGGCTCTCAACGAGCGCGCTTTATATCTGGGCGGCACCTTGTCCTAGATAGAGCGGTAATTGATTGGGAGTGTTCAGCCCGCAGGAGTCCCGCTGTGTCCTCAGTGAGCCCACAGACATTCATTAGTTGGCCTTAAACTAAGAAATGGTCAAACGGTGATGGATGATGGACGTAGAGGTTCTGTATCACGTAGGGTAGGTGAAGGGGGAAATGAGGAAAACGGAGAGGAGGGGAGCTTAATGAACGGCGGTCTGTTTCGGGCCAATTACTCAATTAGCTGAAGTGACAAAGAGCCTTTCCCCTTCTCACACTGGGTTTTAGCTTTGCCTCACTGTTTGCCTTTTTATGGAGAGAGGGCTTGATACCATTTGTGAAGACAGATGAAGATGGTGTAGCACATGCAGTTTGGATTACTTATTTAATCTTTGCTGGAAAAGCTCCTTTTTTAAAACTGCATATTTTGAATATATTTTCAGTGTTGAACGTGACCAGTAGGGGTTAGATTACAATGGATAGTTGTGTGTCCTGAATCGCATACTTATGCACTGTTCTATGATGTTTAGCACACTCTAAAAAGTGATGGGTTAAAAAAAAAAAACATTTCTGGGTTATTTGACAACCCAGGATGCATGCTGGGTTATTTTTGTACATTTTGACATAGTGCTGGGTCAGTATACCTGTTGAAGGTTTTTAATGCCCTCCAATATCTGTTTTATATATATCTAGCAATAACAGTTCATATACAATATTTTTCAATGTCAAGTCTTTTGCAATCCTAAAATCTTCAAAATTACATTTAGTAAAGGTTTTAGGACATGAGATGAGCAGCTGTTAATGAGATGATCAGTAGGCTGTTCCAGTTGATTAAATGACTTATATTCATGACTTATTTTATATTCATGTAGAAAAGGTAACATCAAAAACAGCTTTACCTCGAGCCACCTTGTCTGTCAGACATTTAAGTTTCAACCTGTCTACCTACGCGCGTTACCACAGCTGCAACAATGGCGCACTAGATCAATAGCGCTCCTAAAGGCGTGCATTTGTTTGGTGGGAGGTGAACCTTCCATGGTGCCGCGGGTGCATCGTTCGCTTTGAGTGTAAATCCGATAAATTTTACAGTAATAATTTGGAAGGAATACAATGTAATACAAACTTTAATATTCAGAAAGTTTCCCATCAGTCAGTTTTCTCTCAGGACAGATCTCAAAATGACCGCTAACAAATGTCACCAGTTTTAACCAGTTTGGCATAGACTACACAACATTGGGTTACACTGACCCAGCGCTGGGTAGGTATGTGAGGGGGTTCATCATTTGTACTGACCCAACAAGCTGAACCCAACATTTGGGTTAAAAAAAAAAATCACACAACTTGTGTCTGCCTCAGAGTAAAAAATTGCACAGATAATTTTGTATAATACAGGTACTTTGATATAAAGTTTAAAGGTGCCATAGAATGCATTGATGCAATATTTTAAATTGTTCTCTTATATCTACATAGAAGGTATATGGCATAGAAAAGAGCAAAAATTCTCCAGAAACGATTTTACAGGTCTATTTTCAACCCTAGGTTTTGTCCCTAGAATGAAATGGTCTGTTATTACCTTATTTGGAAGGTTCATGAATAATAATGATGATCTCTGCTCTGATTGGCTGTTTCACAGAGTGGCTGATTTCAGTAGTTCGCACATGGAGGAAAATATATATTTAATAACGGAGCTCCAGCCGCTATTAATATGTAGTTTATTGAAGCTGCCGTTTTGAAAGCACAATCATTTTACTTTCACTTTTGTGATCGCATGTGCTCTGTGTAATGTTATACTACAGCGGCAGTGCTTACCACATAAGTTTAGATGCTTGTTAGCAATGCTCAGGATCTGTAAATCATTCGCCATCGTTTGCGCAGTCATCTCTTTATTTATGTGGTAAGTGAAATCTTATGTAACAGGTTACCGCTAGCAGTAAGCTAACCATGTCCCTTCAGTGGCTCGCTTTATTTTATTAGGTCACCTTATTTGTTTTCCTTGCCTTTCTGAGTAAGTTACAGACACCAACCATCCCTCATCGCTTTGTTTTTTTTTTTGTTTGTTTGTTTTTTCACAATAGCCTAGCTGCAGAACCTCTGATAATTCAGCTGTGCAAATGTTGGGGGCGTAACTATTAATGATCGCGACTATTTGTAACGTGGGGTTTTGTTTTGGGGTTTTGTGTCATGTTCATGTTTTCATGTCCTTTATTTTGTATTTGTTTCTTGCTGTTGTGTCTTGCTTCCCTAGCCCTCATGTTTTCCTGTCATTGGTCCCTTAGTTCCATGTGTCATGTTTTGATTGGTTGTCATTGGTTGCTATGTCAGGTTCCTTGTTTCTCATTGGTTGTTTGTGTCATGTGACCTGTATTGTCTAGTATAAATAGCCCTTGTGTTTGAATGGTTCCCTGTCGCGTATTGATGTTGTAACCTGCTGTTGGTGAGTTGTGTTTTGATAGTTAAGCCTGTTTATGTCAAGTCAAGTCTGTTCAAGTCAAGTCAAGTCTGTTCAAGTTTGTCAAGTCATTGTTTGGATCATTGTCTGTTTGGATTATGGATTTCTCGTCACTGTAAATAAACTGCACTTGGGTTCACTACATCTCGCCGCCTCAGTGGACATTTGTTACAGAATACGCGACCACAAATATGGACCCAGCAGTTAGCCTCTTGCATCTCTGTCAAGGTAATCGTTGCATTGAGGATTATGTGACAGACTTTTGTGGACTGTGCCACTTGGTAGATTTCAATGATGTCGCTCTCAAGGACATTTTCCGTTTTGGACTTTCAAGTGAAATTTCATTTTAATGCCATGCCACACTCCTCACTGGTCACTTGAACAATACATAGACTTTGCTCTACGCCTGAGCGGATCTACATTTACTGTGGGGATAGCTGATGAAGAATCCAGCTATCCTCCAGTATCCGCCACTCCACATCTGCCACATTTACCCGTCATTTCTGCTGCTTCAAAGCCTGCTCACGTCATGCCTGCCGCTCCAGGGCCTGCTCACGTCATGTCTGCCGCTTCAGGGCCTGCTCACGTCATGTCTGCCGCTTCAGGTCCTGCTCACGTCATGTCTGCCGCTTCAGGTCCTGCTCACGTCATGTCTGCCGCTTTAGGGCCTGCTCACGTCATGTCTGCCGCTTTAGGGCCTGCTCACGTCATGTCTGCCGCTTCAGGGCCTGCTCACGTCATGTCGGCCGCTTCAGGGCCTGCTCACGTCATGTCGGCCGCTTCAGGGCCTGCTCACGTCATGTCGGCCGCTTCAGGGCCTGCTCACGTCATGTCGGCCGCTTCAGGGCCTGCTCACGTCATGTCTGCCGCTTCAGGGCCTGCTCACGTCATGTCTGCTGCTTCAGGGCCTGCTCACGTCATGTCTGCTGCTTCAGGGCCTGCTCACGCCATGCCTGCCGCTCCAGGGCCTGCTCACGCCAAGCCTGCCGCTCCTGGGCCTACTCACGCAAAGTCTGCACCCAAAATGGCCTCCGTTCCTGAGTTCCCGGCCAAGATGGCTTCCGTTCCTGAGTTCCGGCCAAGATGGCTTCCGTTCCTGAGTTCCCGGCCAAGATGGGTGCCGCTCCTGTGTCTCCGACCAAGATGGCTGGCACGTCCGAGCCTGCACCCAAGATGGCCGCCACGCCCAAGCCTGCACGCAAGATGGCCGCCACGCCCAAGCCTGCACACAAGATGGCCGCCATCCCAAAGCCTGCTCACAAGATGGCTGCTGCTCCAGAGTCTACACCTGTCATGACTGCCCTTCCAGAGCCAGCTCATAAGGTGGCCGCCACGCCAGAGTCCCCGGCCAAGATGACCGCCACACCAGAGCCACGCCATACCTCGCATAATCTGCCAGAGCCACGCCAAGCCTCACCTTATCCTACAGAGCCTCATCATGTCATGATTACCAGTGTGATGGACCCACCACTGATGTCAGTAAGAGCTGCTGGCATCCCATTGGCACCTACACCCACTAGCCTGGTGGGTCCCCCGCTATCCACTGCACTGCCTGTGATGGCCATCGCCATTTTAAGTGTGTGGGCTGCTCACTGCATCCCAGAGGCCACGTCTGTCCACGAACCCGCTGCGCCCATGCCTCTTACCGAGGCGGTGTCCATAGCGGGATTTCCTGCTCTGCCTGCACCGCCAAGGCTTCACACTCTGCCTGCTCCGCCAAGGTTTCACGCTCTGCCTGCACCGCCAAGGCCTCCTGCTCTGCCTGCACTGCCAAGGCCTCCTGCTCTGCCTGCACCGCCAAGGCCTCCTGCTCTGCCTGCACCGCCAAGGCCTCCTGCTCTGCCTGCACCGCCAAGGCTTCATGCTCTGCCGGCTCCGCCAAGGTCTCCTGCTCTGCCTGCACCGCCAAGGCTTCATGCTCTGCCGGCTCCGCCATGGCTTCCTGCTCTGCCTGCACCGCCTAGGCTTCCTGCTCTGCCGGCCCCACCATGGCTTCCACTACTCCACAGTCTGCCATTGCTTCATGATCCAGGTCTGCTATTACTCCATACCCCAGGCCCTCCACTGTTTCACAGTCTGCCACTGTTTCATGGCCCAGGTCCTCCACTATGCCACAGTCTGCCTCTGCTTCACAGCCCAGGTCCTCCAGTGTTACACCATCTGCCATTGCTCCACGGCCCAGGACCTCCATTGATTCACCGTCTGCTACTGCTTCACGTCCCAGGTCCTCCAAGTTTCCACTGTCTGCCACAGCTCCATGGTCCAGGTCCTCCAGTGCTTCACTGTCTGCCACTGTTCCACTGCCCAGGTCCTCCACTGCCTCACTGTCTGCTATTACTCCACGGCCCAGGACCTCCATTGCGCCACTGTCTGCCTCTGCTCCAAGGTCCAGGCCCTGACTCTGATCCTGTTCCCCTGCATGGACCTGGCCCACCGTCCCACCCCCATAAACTGTCTTTGCTCCACCACCCTCCTGGACATTTTGGGGTTTTGTTTTGGGTGGTGTTTTAGGGCGTCTGGAGCCGCCCTTAGAGGGGGGGATATGTAACGTGGGGTTTTGTTTTGGGGTTTTGTGTCATGTTCATGTTTTCATGTCCTTTATTTTGTATTTGTTTCTTGCTGTTGTGTCTTGCTTCCCTAGCCCTCATGTTTTCCTGTCATTGGTCCCTTAGTTCCATGTATCATGTTTTGATTGGTTGTCATTGGTTGCTATGTCAGGTTCCTTGTTTCTCATTGGTTGTTTGTGTCATGTGACCTGTATTGTCTAGTATAAATAGCCCTTGTGTTTGAATGGTTCCCTGTCGCGTATTGATGTTGTAACCTGCTGTTGGTGAGTTGTGTTTTGATAGTTAAGCCTGTTTATGTCAAGTCAAGTCTGTTCAATTCAAGTCAAGTCTGTTCAAGTTTGTCAAGTCATTGTTTGGATCATTGTCTGTTTGGATTATGGATTTCTCGTCACTGTAAATAAACTGCACTTGGGTTCACTACATCTCGCCGCCTCAGTGGACATTTGTTACACTATTATGCAATAGTCACTGTTATGTTAGGATTAGCCTATTTTTCAGTGGTCTTTTGCAAACAACAGATTTATATAAGAAGGAGGAAACGATGGTGTCTGAGCATCAACGGTATGTCATGTCCATGTACAGAACTGTTATTATTCAACTATGCCAAGGCAAATACAGTTTTCCATTTGGAAGTTATAAACGCTACTACCAGATTAGTAATTACTTTTTAATAATTCAAGTATTCAAGTTAGAACATATATCTCACTAGATTATCCTAAAATAGGTATTGCTACAAAAATATGTATATAAAAGCTTTCATATTAAAAAAAAAAATCTTAAAGGGGTCATCGGATGCCCATTTTCCACAAGTTGATATGATTCTTTAGGGTCTTAATGAGAAGTCTATAACATACTTTGGGTTATAATTTCTCAATGGTAGTGTAAAAAAAACAATCTTTTTACCATGTCAAAATCAGCCCTTTTTAAAGCGAGCTATTATGTTGCATGTCCCTTTAAATGCTAATTAGCTCTGCTCGCGCCACCCCTCTCTGCCGTAATGCCGTAATGTTTACTTTAGCCGAATTTAGCTGTGTTTAGCTGCGAAACTTGCTTACTAGCACATTATTAAGAAAGGCCATTTGCAAAAATGCATAAAAATCCCTTAAACTCACTTCTGCTGTGGGTGAAGCTGCATCACAAATGATTCGCACGAACATAGACGTATATGTATTGGACTGGAATTGGAATCAGCGCTTTCCTTTCAAAAACGAAAGTAACATTAATCCTCTGCGTCTTTAGCGGCTCAGATGTCGGGAGTAAATGACGACTGCTATGTTTATTATTTCATCCTACAAAAAGAACACCTCAATCGCTCAGAGACATTCTTGTCTTCCCCTGCACCTGAGACACACAATGGCAATCGGAGTTGGACTATTTGAGCTCGGTGAGGGAGGGTCTAATGTAAGGCGCTCATGTCAATCATCTATCGTGGGAGCGGCCTCTGTCGGTGTGTCGTCACACCTACAAGAAGCTGAGAATGACCTGATTTTAAAAAGGGGATATTACTCTTAAAGACTAAAAAAACACCACTGGGTGAATGTTTATCATGGTAGGGTGGTTGTGTACACAAACTGCCAACACACTGTATTTGTAATACTGTTACTGTGTCAAAACTACTATTAAAAATGGTCACAAGTGCATTTAGTTTAGTTTGTCATAATGTTTTGCTTTTTTTTCCTCTTGTGAGACTGAACTATTAGAGATGTTCTTTATGGATGTAAAGCAAATTATTCCACTTGCTGTTGCCGTGGTGACAGTGTTCTGTTGGATAGCGATGGATGGGATTGAGAGGCTGTGCTGGCAGCACACAGAGGGGTGCATTAGAAGATGTGCACTTATTCACTTATGCTGTGCTCCTTACACCCAGAACTACTGGCATCCTTTCCCACTGTATAATTCTCCAAACCCGCTTAAAGACATAAATGTATATAAACCATTAAAAGGTGTTTCTAAGGCCAGCAGCGGTGACGACTAATATATATTTCTAATAAAGTACCCTATAAAGTTACATTGAGTAACCCTAGGACAGTATTGTTTTGTTGCGAGTAGGTTCTAAAATATATTTTCATGTCTGTGGAGATAATTGAAAATTCAAAGGCTCCCACAGAGCCAAGTACAGCTTTCAGGGAATTTGCCAGTCAGTTGCCATCTGAAATTACCTAACCATTTTATCATTTAGTGGGAGAGAAGTGCTGACAGTTGGACTGTGGTGAGCGCATGTTAATCCCTCGAGCATCTGTAAAACCCATGCTGGGACTGATATCAAACGCTTAAAACCACAAAGATTGGATTGGATAGGATTGCAGAACACATAGTTCATTGTAGTATAATACTGTGAGGGATGCACAGATTTGATTTCTTCTCTATATTTCTCTCTTTTATTCTTGTACATATTGGTAACCCTTTTACAAGGTCTCGTTTGTTAACTTTAGTTAACGTGTTGAACTTACATTGAGCTATACATTTTACGACATTTATTAACATTTTTTTCTGTGTTAGTTAATGAAAATATACAGTTGAGATCAAAGCTTTACATTAACCTTGCAGAATCTGCAAAATGTTAGTGACTTTACTAAAATAAGACAGATCATAGAAAATGCAGTAGTCTACAAGAGAAAATAATAGTATTTATAAAAATGATCCTCTTCAAAAGTTTACATACACTTGATTCTTAATACTGTGTTGTTACCTGAATGATCCACAGCTGTTTTTTTTTTTTTTTTTTTTGTTTAGTGATAGTTGTTCATGTGTCCCTTGTTTGTCATAAACAGTTAAAACGGCCTGCTGTTCTTCAGAAAAAAATCCTCCAAGTCCCACAAATGCTTTGGTTTTTCAGCACTTTTGTGTATTTGAACCCTTTCCAACAAAGACTGTATGATTTTGAGATCCATATTTGCACACTGAGGACACCTGAGGGACAACTATTGCAACTATTACAGAAGGTTCAAACGTTTACTGATGCTTTAGAAGAAAACACAACGCATTAAAAGCCGGGGGGTAAAAACTTTTTGAATTTGAAGATCAGGGTAAATTTAACTTATTTTGTCTTCTGTAAAACATGTAAGTATCATCTGTAGCTTCTGAAGGACAGTACTAAATAAAAAATATATTTAGGCAAAATATGAAAATTGTAGCTACACATCTTTATTCTGTTCAAAAGTTTACACCCCTGGCTCTGATGCATCATTTTTCTTTCTGAAGCATCAGTGAGTGTTTGAACCTTCTGTAATAGTTGCATATGAGTCCCTCAGGTGTCCTCAGTGTGAAAAGAAGCATCTCAAAATCATACAGTCATTGTTGGAAAGGGTTCAAATACATAAAAATACTGAACAACAAAACAATTTGTGGGACCTAAAGGATTTTTTTTTTTCTTCTAAAGAACAGCTGGCTGTTTAACTGTTCAGGACAACACTCATGAACAACTATCACTAAACAAAAAAAAAAAAAAAAAAAAAAACACACAGCTGTGGATTATTCAGGTAACAACATAGTATTTGTCAGTATTTTGTCCTGTCCTGTTCTGTTTTCCTAGTGTTTTTCCCCCTATGTTTCCTATTAATATGGTTTAGTCCTTGTCTCCCCCTTCTGGTTTTGTCTGTATTGGTTTAGTCTTGCCCATATTTGTATTTCCCCCTCATCATCCTGTTATCTCATTTGTAACCACGCCTTGTTTTCTGTGTATTTAAGTCTGTCTGATCACTCCCCGCTGTCTGTCGTTAATGTTGCTTCTGTTTGTTTCAGCTCCATGTTCCACGTTTCTTTTCTTGAATAAATATCAGTGTTTCATTTTACTCCGGATTCCTGGTCCTTCATTACACTCCTCATCCTGTTAATTGTGACAGTATTAAGAATTAAGTGTATGTAATCTTTTGAACGGGGTCATTTTATAAATTCAGCTATTATTTTCTCTTGTGGACTAGATGTAAAGGTCTTTTATGTGAAACATCTTATTCAGGTCAGTACTAAATAAAAGATTCTGCAAGGTGTATGTAAACTTGTGACCTCAACTATAGGTTAAAATGGGGAAGATCTTGTTAATAATGGGTGTAACTCAATATGTTTGCTAAGCAATCTGATTATTTAATGTCACATGTTTTGTGTATTAATCTATATTTCAAATATATTATCTATAATTTAATATTTTAACCTTGAAATTTCTTAAAATGCTCGTTACTTATTTAATTTCATAGCCATACACCACACTTCCTCCTGAAACAGTTATTTTGAGAGCTTTGATTGTTCGGCCCTTTTGCTGAAAAGGAAATTGAGAGACTGGACCTTTTGAAACTTTAATTGAATATCCCTGAGCTGAAGGTTTAAATCAATTCATCTCCGCAAGGTTAATCTTACATTTTGAGATTAACCCTGACATCCCTGTGGGCTTTTGAGTCAAGTGAATATTAAGGATTCACACAGAGCATTCCTTAACCCTTTCTTCTCCTAATGAGATTTTTCACGGTCGACGGTCTGAAACACCTACAATCCGTAGCTCGAATTCTCAAGCAGTCGTGTAACTCAAGTATATAACAAATCACAACATTAGCATCTGAAAACAATTGTTTTGAAACGGGCATGTTTGTTTGTTTACGCCGAGCAAGTCGCGCTGCGGTAAAACAGTCTGCTTTCAGTTATTTCCTGCCTGCTTTTATGCATTATGCTCCCAGGGCTTGACGCTCCCTGAATCATCCACTGTTGTTTATGCGTAAAAAAGGCAACTGAACGTAAGTCTATAAATACACCTCTTCAGCATCTAGCGATACGACAGCATTGAAGCTCTTAATTCATGTTTTACTGCACGATTCCAATGACCTTGGTATGTGATATACCGCGCCATCTCGTGTGGAAGGTTTGCCTCGCCCCAGAGGTTTGGATTTTAATTACACTACCAGCCCATTAAATAGCAGTGACGTTTATTAGGCGAAGGAGAAAAATAAACAAGCCTTAATTGGCCGACATCAGAGCAGGTTCTTTTCCCCTCTCCCGTCATTTGAAGACAGACAGGGGAGTGCTAAACAAACACATTGAGAACGACAGATAGTGCTGACCTTTTACCCTCAAGCTGCCATTGTTATATGTGTTCAATCGTTACAATGATTAACTCGAAAGGTCATCAAATAGTGTCAACTGCTTAAAGAAACATTGCAGCAGATCCTTGCAGTCTGGAGACGCAAAGCTTCTACAAGTGGTCGGGATCAAGGATGAGGCGAGAAAGAAGTGGCTGTGGGGATAATCTGGATGAGAAAGTAATCAACTTTAAAAATGTCTTTAAAATGAAAATTTTGATCATTTTTTTAAGATCCTTTAATGAATAAAAGTCCAAAAGAACAACATTTATCTGGAATAGAACTCTCTTGTGACACTGAAACAAAACAAAAAAAGTAGTTTACAAAATATATATTATGGTGTTGATATGGCAATAGTCTTGTATTTGTAAATATATCAAACATTACAATAATTATAATATATAATAATAATAAATAGTGGTGCTAAACTGAGCATCGCTGTTGGCATTGCTTATACTTGTAGTTATGAGCATTTTTATTTTAGGTTTACACCTAATAAAAAATGAATAAAATGAGAAATATATAAAATTATATACATTTGAAGTCAGCTTTTAAAGCACTGTGGAAATGATTGATGATTCAAATCATGCAACACAAGTAACTACGTACTTATTTAATTTCATAGCCATACACCACACTTCTTTCTGAAACTGTTATTTTGAGAGCTTTGATTGTTCGGCCCTTTGCTGAAAAGGAAATTGAGATAATTTAAAATCAGCAAATCATGCAACACAAGTAGCTACATACAACACACTATAGCAACCACCTAGAAATAGCTCTAGCATCCTTCAGGACACCATAGGAACCATTAGACCACCATATCAAATTCCCCCAGAATTCTCCCAGTATGAAATATAATACTTGTATAGCATCCATAAGGACATCAGAAACCATCATAAGAGCATAACAGCCTAAAACCAGCCTAGCATCCACCAAACCTAGTCTAGCTTAGCATTCATAAAAATACCCTAGCAACCACCAAAACAAGTCTAGCATCAATCAGGGCACCCTAGCAACCATTAGCACATCAACCAGGAACCACCAAAATTGGTCAAGCATCCATCAGAACACCCTAGGAACCATTAGAACACCATATCAGCATAGAACCCTAGCAACCACCAAAACTGATCTAGCATTCATTAGAACACCCTAGCAACCACTAAAACTGGTCTAGCATCCATAAGAACACCCTAGCAACCACCAAAACTGGTCTAGCATCCATCCCAACACCCTAGAAACCACCTAAATGGCTCTAGCACCCTTCAGGACAACTTAAAAACCTTCTGAACACTATGTCAGCCTAGAATCAGCCGAGCTGCAACCAAAATTGGTCTAGCATCCATAAGAACACCCTAGGAATCATCAGAGCACCATATCAGCTAGCCAACCACCAAAACTGGTCTAGCTTAGCATCCATCAGAATACCCTAGGAACCACCTAAACTAGTCTAGCATTAATCAGAACACCCTAGCAACCACCAAAACCGGTCCAGTATCCATCAGAACACCCTAGCAACCACCAAAACCGGCCCAGCATCCATAAGAACAACCATCCGAACACTATATCAGCCTAAAACCAGCCTAACATCCACTAAAACTGGTCTAGCTTAGCATCCATAAGAATACCCTAACAACCACTAAAATTAGTATCCATCAGAACACCCAAGCAACCACCAAAACCAGTCTAGCATCCATCAGAACACCCTAGGAACCACCAAAACTAGTCTAGAATCATTCAGAACACCCTAGAAACCACCAAAACCAGTCTCGAATCCATCAGAACACCCTACGAACCACCAAAAACCGATCTAGTATCCATCAGAACACCCTAGGAACCACCAAAACTAGTCTAGCATCCATCAGAACACCATATCAGCCTAGAACCAGTCTAGCAAGCACCAGAACTGGTCTAACATCTATCAGAACACTCTAGGAACCATCAGAACACCGATATTAGCCCAGAACCAGCAACCACCAAAACTAGTCTAGTATCCATCAAAACCAAAACTGGTCTAACATCCATCAGAACACTCTAGGAACCATCAGAACCATTAGAACACCATATCAGCCTAGAACCAGTCTAGCAAGCACCAACACTGGTCTAGCATCCGTCAGAACACCCTAGGAACCATCAGAACCATTAGAACACCATATCAGCCTAGAACCAGTCTAGCAAGCACCAACACTGGTCTAGCATCAGAACACCCTAGGAACCATCAGAACACCATATCAGCCCAGAGCCATATCAGCCTAGAACCAGTCTAGCAAGCACCAACACTGATCTAGCATTCATCAGAACACCATATGAACCATCAGAACACCATAAAAGCCTAACACAACCCTAGCAACCACCAAAACCAGTGTAGAATCCATCAGAATACCCTAGGAACCACCAAAACTTGTCTAGCATTCATCAGAACACCCTACAAACCATCAGAACACCATATAAGCCTAAAACCAGCCTAGCAACCACCAAAACCAGATTAACATCCATCAGAACACCCCAGGAACAGCAAAAACTGGTCTAGCATCCATCAGAACACCCTAGGAACAACCAAAACTAGTCTAGCATCAATCAGAACACCCTAGCAACCACCAAAACTAGTCTAGGAATGACCAAAACTAGTCTAGCATCAATCAGAACACCCTAGCAACCACCAAAACTAGTCTAGCATCCATCGAAACACCCTAGGAACCACCAAAACTAGTCTAGCATCCATCAGAACACCCTAGGAACGACCAAAACTAGTCTAGGATCAATCAGAACACCCTAGCAACCACCAAAACTAGTCTAGCATCCATCAGAACACCATAGGAACGACAAAAACGAGTCTAGCATCAATCAGAACACCCTAGCAACCACCAAAATCGATCTAGTATCCATCAGTACACCATAGGAACCACCAAAACTAGTCTAGCATCCATCAGAACACCCTAGGAACGACCAAAACTAGTCTAGCATCAATCAGAAGACCCTAGCAACCACTAATATCGATCTAGTATCCATCAGAACACCCTAGGAACGACCAAAACTAGTCTAGCATCAATCAGAACACCCTAGCAACCACCAAAACTAGTCTAGCATCCACCAGAACACCCTAGGAACGACCAAAACTAGTCTAGCATCAATCAGAAGACCCTAGCAACCACTAATATCGATCTAGTATCCACCAGAACACCCTAGGAACCACCAAAACTAGTCTAGCATCCATCAGAACACCCTAGGAACGACCAAAACTAGTCTAGGATCAATCAGAACACCCTAGCAACCACCAAAACTAGTCTAGCATCCATCAGAACACCATAGGAACGACAAAAACGAGTCTAGCATCAATCAGAACACCCTAGCAACCACCAAAATCGATCTAGTATCCATCAGTACACCATAGGAACCACCAAAACTAGTCTAGCATCCATCAGAACACCCTAGGAACGACCAAAACTAGTCTAGCATCAATCAGAAGACCCTAGCAACCACTAATATCGATCTAGTATCCATCAGAACACCCTAGGAACGACCAAAACTAGTCTAGCATCAATCAGAACACCCTAGCAACCACCAAAACTAGTCTAGCATCCACCAGAACACCCTAGGAACGACCAAAACTAGTCTAGCATCAATCAGAAGACCCTAGCAACCACTAAGATCGATCTAGTATCCACCAGAACACCCTAGGAACCACCAAAACTAGTCTAGCATCCATCAGAACACCCTAGGAACGACCAAAACTAGTCTAGCATCAATCAGAACACCCTAGCAACCACCAAAACTAGTCTAGCATCCATCAGAACACCCTAGGAACGACCAAAACTAGTCTAGCATCAATCAGAAGATCCTAGCAACCACCAAAATCGATCTAGTATCCATCAGAGCACCCTAGGAACCATCAAAATTAGTCTAGCATCCATCAGTACACCACATCAGCCTAGAACCAGTCTAGCAAGCACCAGAACTGGTCTAACAACTATCAGAATACCTATATTAGCCCAGAACCAGCAACCACCAAAACTAGTCTAGTATCCATCAAAACCAAAACTGTTCTAACATCCATCAGAACACTCTAGGAACCATCAGAACCATTAGAACACCATATCAGCCTAGAACCAGTCTAGCAAGCACCAACACTGGTCTAGCATCCGTCAGAACATCCTAGGAACCATCAGAACACCATATCAGCCCAGAACCATGCAGCCTAACCAATCTAGCAAGCACCAACACTGGTCTAACATCCATCAGAACACCGTAGGAACCATCAGAACACCATAAAGGCCTAACACCAGCCTAGCAACCACCAAAACCAGTGTAGAATCCATCAGAACACTCTAGGGACCATCAGAACACCATCTTAGCAACCACTAAAACTGATCAGAACACCCTAGTAACCATATAGTAATGTGCTAAACTCCTCTGAGCACTTTAGTGACAACAAAGCAATATATTGGCATGCCACTCACAGTACTCAAGCGCTGTGACGATGACTTCAGCTCAAGTATGCACCAGAAAGCTTACTTACATCTAATTATGGAATTCTGATGAATTGTAGGATTTTATCTGTCCAGCACTAACCAATCACCGGCGAGCAGAATATGCAGAGAAGGTGTTCACAAGAAAAAAGTGCATGAGGAATAAACTCAAATGAAGGTTTAATCCCAGTGTTATGCGAACTGTCAGCCCACAATGGAGAAGTGCCGCTCTATCTCTGCCCTGCAGCCGTCGCCCTCGCTCAACAGAGGCGACTCAGCAGCACAGGAGAAATCTTATTAGTGTGCTCCGGTGATATTATTCACTATCTGCCTTAGACAACACAGAATAGACAATAATGCTACAAAATATGCTTGTTTGTTCTTGTGCTGCCTCCAGAGATACAACATAAACTTTTATTAAACAGACACAAATTTGCTACTGGATTGTCTTTTAAGTTTGCAGGGGTTGCTGCTATAGTAATTACCCTTGGTTCAGTCTGCTATCATGAGAGAGGGAATGGATCACTATCTTTTATTATAATGATATTTTATAATAAAAATTATATTTTCTAATAGTAATAATAATAACAATAATAATAGTTATATATTACTATTTAAATAATCTACAGAAATAATTTACTGCCTATTTACAGTTATTGTTTATTATGCCAAATCAAAGTAATTTGTTGCAACCAACCAACCAACCAACCAAACAAACAAACAAACAAACAAACAAACAACAATATATATAAAAAACTGATTTGCTGCTCATAAATATTTGTTGTTTGTTCCACCAAATCAAAGTAATTTGTTGCAACAAATAGGTTAAACAAACAAAAATATTTTAAATTGATTTGCTGCTTATTAATATTGCCTTATCCCCCAGTAAATCAACGTAATTTGTTGCAAAAAAGTGACACAAATATTTTAACAAAACTGATTTACTGTTAATAATATTTATTGTTTGTTCCACCAAATCAAATAATAAGCAAACAAACAAAAATATTTTAATGAAATTGATTTACTGCTCGTAAATATGTATTGTTTGTTTCAACAAATCAAAAAACAAACAAACAAATAAACAAAAATATTTTAACAAAACTTATTTGTTACTTTGATAAATTACTTTGATTTGATGGAGTGGATAGTAAATATTTATGAGCAGCAAATGAGTTTTGTTAAAATATTTTTGTTTGTTTGTTTGTTTTATTGATTGCAACAAATCACTTTGATTTGATGGAGCGAACAATAAATATTTATGAGCAGCAAATCTGTGTTGTTAAAATATTTTGTTTGTTTGTTTATGTTTATTTTTTGATTTGGTGGAAAAAACAATAAATATTTATAAGCAGTAAATCAGATTTGTTAAAATATTTTTTTTGTTTGTTTATTTATTTTTGGTTGCAACACATTACTTTGATTTGATTAAACGAACAATAAATATTTAGCAGCAAATCAGTTTTGTTAAAATATTTTTGTTTATTTGTTTTTTATTTGGTGGAACAAACAATAAATATTTATGAGCAGTAAGTCAATTTAATTACAATATTTCTGTTTGGTTTTTTATTGCAACAAATTACCTTAATTTGAGGAGCGGACAATAAATATTTATGAGCAGCAAATCTGTGTTGTTAAAATATTTTTCAAAAAACAAAAACAAAAAAAAATATTTTAACGAAATCGATTTACTGCTTATAAATATACGTTTGTTTCAACAAATAAAAAAATAAACAAACATAAACAAACAAACTAAAATGTTTGAACAAAACTGATTTGCTGCTAAATATTTATTGTTTGCTCCATCAAGTCAAAGTGATTTGTTGCAATAAAAAACAAACAAACAAGCAAACAAACAAACAAAAATATTTTAACAAAACTAATTTGCTGCTCATAAATATTTACTATCCGCTCCATTAAATCAAAGTAATTTGTTGCAATAAAACTGATATTTATTGTTTCATTTCAATGTGTTGCAACCAAAAAAAAAAATAAACAAACAAACAAAAATATTTTAACAAATCTGATTTACTGCTTATAAACAATTATTGTTTCACCAAATCAAAAACAAACAAACAAAAATATTTTAAAAACTGATTTCCTGCTCATAAACAATTATTGTTTCACCAAATCAAAAAATAAACACAAACAAAAATATTTTAACAACACAGATTTGCTGCTCATAAATATTTATTGTCCGCTCCTCAAATTAAGGTAATTTGTTGCAATCAAAAAACAAACAGAAATATTGTAATTAAATTGATTTACTGCTCATAAATATTTGTTTGTTTCAACAAATCAAAAAAATAAACAAACAAATAAACAAAAATGTTTTAACAAAACTGATTTGCTGCTAAATATTTATTGTTTGTTTAATCAAATCAAAGTAATATGTTGCAACCAAAAAAAAAAAAAAAAAATATTTTAACAAAACTAATTTGCTGCTAAATATTTATTGTTTGTTTAATCAAATCAAAGTGATTTGTTGCAATCAAAAAACAAAAAAAAAATATTTTAACAAAATTGATTTACTGCTCATAAATATATGTTTGTTTCAACAAATAAAAAATAAACATAAACAAACAAACTAAAATTTTGAACAAAACTGATTTGCTGCTAAATATTTATTGTTCGCTCCATCAAATCAAAGTTATTTGTTGCAATTAAAAGCAAACAAAAAAAAATATTTGAACAAAACTGATTTGCTGCTCATAAATATTTACTATCCGCTAATATATGTGTGTGTGTGTGTGTGTGTGTGTGTGTGTGTGTGTGTGTGTGTGTGTGTGTGTGTGTGTGTGTGTGTGTGTGTGTGTGTGTGTGTGTGTGTGTGTGTGTGACCCTGGACCACAAAACCTCAAATCTCAAAATTGAGATTCTTATGTCATCTGAAAGCTGAGTAAATAAGCTTTCCATTGATATATTGTTTAAAATAGGATAATGTTTGTCTGAGATTCAACTATTTGAAAACCTAGAATCTGAGGGTGCAAAAAAAATCTAAATATTGAGAAAATCACCTCCAAATGAAGTTCTTAGCAATGCATATTACTAATCAAAAATCAAGTTTTTATATATTTATGGTAGAAAATTTACAAAATATCTTCATGGAACATGATCTTTACTTAATATGCTAATGATTTTTGGCATAAAAGAAAAACCGACAATTTTGACCCATACAATGTATTTTTGGCTATTGCTACAAATATACCCGTGCTACTTAAGACTGGTTTTGTGGTCCAGGGTCACACACACACACACACACACACACACACACACACAGATATATATATAAATATATAGATAGATAGATAGATAGATAGATAGATAGATAGATAGATAGATAGATAGATAGATAGATAGATAGATAGATAGATAGATAGATAGATATACTGTATATATTAACAAAAATATTTATTGTTTCACCAAATCAATAAATAAACAAACAAACAAATAAAAATATTTTAACAAAACTGGTTTCCTGCTCATAAATATTTATTGTTTGTCCACCAAATCAAATTTGTTGCATCCAAAAAATAAACAAACACATATATTATAACAAAACTAATTTACTGCTCATAAATATTTATTGTTCATGCTTTTTTTTATAATAATTGTTGCATAAATAATTATTGTTTATTCCCCAACTTTTTACAACCCCAGTGTCAATGTCAATACGCTACTTAATATAAGAAAATGTATTTCAGGACTGTAAAATGCCATGATATTTGTACAAATGAAACATATTAAAAACTTTTTTTGAAAATAATTAAGATGTATGTAATCACATATTCAAGTTGTACAGAATGGCTGCATCACATGACATTTTTAAATTATTAAATGTAAACCTTGAAAATCATATAAAAAATGTTCCAAACCATATGAACCCAGCATGAATGCAAAGAGTGCATTTCTAAGAACGTGCCATGTGTTAAATTGGATTTTTCCTTGTCTTCCTCATGGACACGCATACATTATTGACCTTTTACAATACAAACATCAATGTCATGAAATATTGTTTGCTTTTCCACCACTCTTTTTTTTTCTCAACCTAATAGGGCATATTCTGATTCTGCTTCGCTCTGCGTGTTTATGTGCTGTTTTGATTTTTTTCCTCTTCCCTAATGCACTGCTGCATTATCTATATTCCACAGTATAATAAGCCTCCCCTCCCCACCACTGACACAAAGCCATATTTCACCCGGAGCCATTCCCCTTGGAGGGATAGGAAGGATAGATCATATAGCCGGTGCTGTAGATTTGTGGGAAATGGGAAGACATCGTGGATGCCACATCCTGATACCCCCTCCATGGCTCAGGCCCATTTGATGCATGGAGAGGGTCGACACGCCTGACATACAGTAAATCAAGCACTCTCCTGCACACTCTACTCCTTAGCCCTTTTTTTTTCTTCTTCTTTGCCGGGTGAGGGAAAGCAGGTGTAGGTCCTCCTGCCATACTTGTTTGGACAGAGATGAAGAGTACATCTGAGGAGAGAGATTTTCCAGGTAGCGTGTCACTAAATGCATAATGGCTGCCAAAAAGCCCTGTAGGAGCAGATGTTATCACTCCGCCTATCCCTCCTGGTCTCGTTTTTGGATCCGTCTGTTTCAGTTTTGTGGATTTTGTGCCTTTTTTTTTTTTTTTGCATCAATAACTTCCACTTTTTTTTTTTTTTTTTTTGGACATCAAGCTTTTTCTACCACAGCTGTCCACTATATGAGAAAATACACAATCCAAATCAGTATTTTTGTCTTTATTTATGTTTTTCATTCTTAAAACAAGATAAATGTACATGAGAAGCAATATTTCATAGGAGTAGACTATAAAACATTATGTAATTTAGCTCAAAAGTTTGGGGCCAAAATAATTTTAATTTTTATTTTATTTCATTTCGTTTTATTTATGTTTTCAAGAATTTAATACTTATGTTCAGCTAGGATGCGTGAAATTGTTTAAAGTGATGGTCAGGATATTTATAATGTTACAAAAGGTTTTCAATAAAAAAATAAATAAATAAATGCTATTCGTTTGAACTTCATGTTCGCCAAAAATCCAAATAAATAAATTAATTAATTAAACAAAAACTAACTAACTAGACTGGAGTAAGAACTTACCAAATTTAAACAACAGTATATATTTATCATGTTTTAAGTGATTTTTTGTGGAATATCCTGGCTATGTTCCTGTTCATGAGAGAAGTAAATGAATATATACATATGAACATATGAATAAAAAATAAAAAAGTTAATTGTGACTTGTTGTCTTACACAATTATGATTTCTTTCTTGCAATTGTGAGTTATTTTTCTCAGAATTGAGAGTTTATATCTCACAATTCTGACTTAATATGCAATTGTGATTTTAATCAGAATTGTGAGATATAAACTTGCAATTCTGAAAACATTCCAGTTTTTTTTTTCTCTCTGAAATTTACTTTTATATTTCACAATTCTGAGGATAGAGTCAGAATTGCGAGATATAAACTTGCAATTGTGAGGAAAAAGTCAGGATTGCAAGATACAAACTCACATTTGTGAGAAAAAAGGAAAAAGTAATATTTCATATCACGCATTTTTTAAAATAAAGTGTTTTTATGACACAATTCTTAGAAAAAGTTTAATTTAAGTTTATATCATGCAATTCATAGAAAAAAGGTCAGAATTATGAGTTTTATCATGCAATTCTTAGAAAAAAAAGTCTTAATTGTGAGTTTTTATCATGCAATTCTTAGAAAAAAAGTCTTAATTGTGAGTTTTTATCATGCAATTCTTAGAAAAAAAAAGTCTTAATTGTGAGTTTTTATCATGCAATTCTTAGAAAAAAAAGTCTTAATTGTGAGTTTTTATCATGCAATTCTTAGAAAAAAGTCAGAATTGTGAGTTTATATCATGCAATTCCTAGAAAAAAGTCTGAATTATGAGTTTTATCATGCAATTCTTAGAAAACAGTAAGAATTGTGAGTTTATATTACGTAGTTCTTTAAAAAAAATTGTTGTGAGTTTATATCACAATTCTCAGAAAAATGTCAGAATTGCAGCTTTTTGTGACGCAATTATGAGAAAAAAAGTCAGTTTTTTTTATCATGCAGTTCTTAGAAAAAAGTCTAAGAATTGCATTTATATCACAATTCTGAGAAAAATGTTAGAATTGGGTTTTTTTATCACGTAATTCTTGGGGAAAAGTCAGAATTGTGAGTTGATATCATGTAGTTTTGAGAAAAAAAAACTCAGAATTTTAAGTTTCTATCACGCAATTCTTGTCAGGATTGTGGTCTGTTTCCTACTGTTTTCCCCCTGTGTTCCCATTTGATTTGGTTTATTCCTCTGTCTCCCCCTTTGGTTCAGCGTTTATTTGGTTTATCCTTGCCCTTATTTGGACTTCCCCCTCGTTATCCTGGATTGTGTACACCTGTCTTGTTTAGTGACTACTCCCCTTTGAGTATGTTTAAATAGTCCATAGACCTTTTTCACAGAAACCGGAAATACGCAATCGCAGGGTATGCAGACTTCCTGTGTAATGTCAACACAGCAGAAAGCCGGGTAATTTAAAATTAAAATGGAGAGAGTCTACACAACTTCCCTCGCTGGTTTGTCAAAGATAACTTTTGCAGACCCCATAAGAGTCGTGTAGGAAAACTCCGTCACAAAGAGGAACAAAAGATAAAGGATATACGTTTTTCCACTAAGAGTTTATCCGCGTTTATACACGCTTAACGTACGTAAAAAATGACCAGAAAACCCCAAATTTCTGTCATACCTTACTTGGAACAAACACTAACTACTATCAAAAGAACGAGCCCTTATTCCACAGATAAAGTGCATAATATCACGTTAAGCGTTTTCTCCCCCATAGAAGCCCATTATAAGGAAACAGCTTGCTTTATTAACTTACCTTAACAGCGACCAGGGAAGACCAAACTTCTGTTAAATTTCACTTAAAATAAACACTTGCTGCTCTCAAAAGAACGAGCTCTCATTCAGCATATAAAGTGATCGCGCCCCATAGAAGTCTATTATACAAAAAAAAAAAAAGCTTAACGTGGCTTAAAATTTTACTTATAATAAACACTTTCTGCTGTCAAAATAATTAGCTCTTATTGAGCATATAAAGTGAATAATATAAAGTTAATAATATCACGCTTTTCTCCCTATAGAACTCCATTAAGGAAAAAGCTTAACATTGTTTGTTATAATGGACTTCTATGGGGCGCGCACTTTATATGCTGAATAAGAGCTCGTTCTTTTGACAGCAGCAAGTATTTATTATAAGTCAAATTTAACATACGTTTGGTTTTCCCTGGTCGCTGTTGAGGTATGTAAACCACGTTAAGCTGTTTCCTTATAATGGGCTTCTATGGGGGAGAAAACGCTTAACGTGATATTATTCACTTTATATGTGGAATAACGGCTCGTTCTTTTGATAGTAGTTAATGTTTGTTCCACGTAAGGTCTGACAGAAACTTGCGGTTTCCTGGTCGTTTTTTACATACATTAAGCCACGTTAAGCGTTTTTCACGTTGTTTAACTGGTTACCGGCATACCGGGGCGGAAATGGGTTTACACAGCAATTACGTATTTCCGGCGCAAAATACGGAAGTTGTGAGAAAGGTCTATTGTTCCTGTTTCCCTTTGTCCGGTATTGATGTTTCTATGTGTTTGTTTATCCGTGGATTTATGTTTGTTTATTTAATAAATAGTGTTATTATTGGTACTCCAGTGTCTCCCTCTGGATCCTCACGCCGGCACGTGTGTGACAATTCCTAGAAAACAGTCAGAATTGTGAGTTTATATCATGCAGTTATATCATGGGCTTACATAAAAAAATTTACCAGCACATTATTAAAAAAATTCTTCTTTTGTCTTCCACAGAAAAAAATTCACACAGATTTGTAGTGACATGACAACATTTTTTTTACCCTTTAAGACTTACTTTCAGAAAACATGTTTTTAAGTAAGTTGAATATTGGCAAATATTTTTTTTCTATTTTTCAAGTGTAAAGACATAAGAACAAAACATATTTTGCATGATTCTCATATACATTTAATGCATCAATCCTGTTCTATTTGCAGAGGCGCAGTCATTCCAGAACAAGCTGTACTGCTATTCATGCACGCATCTGACTAGCTATTATGTGCTGAAAATCATGTTTGGCTTATGGCTGTTTCTGGATACCCTGAAGATGAATTAAGACTCGACGCCCAGAGTGTCAGCAGAAGTGTGGGAGAGGAGCGCAGTGATAGCAGCATAATGCAGAGGCAGAGAAACCAGAAGAATGCCATGAGAAAACAGGTACAGCGGGATTCACGGTGTCTCGGCAGAACAGCGGAGCATGACAGTTAAAGGCGGTCTCATTAATAATCCAAATGAAACCGAATCAACACATACTTAAGATGGCAGAGTAAGGGAAATGTACGATGATTTTGGGCAAGGCGGGTGGCAACTCTAGCAGATGATTAATCGTTATGCCAGGCACCAAATAAAACTGCTTGCCTGTGGTAGGCTGCGAGGAACCCGTCCACAGGAATCATCACCCTCATTTGCAGAGGTTGACTTTGGATAAGGCAGCAAGCGTGAGTGTTATGGATAAAAACCTTGGTTTAATTGACTGTCCTTCAGGTCAGACTCGCTCTCTTGGTGGTGATTAGTACATTGATGCCCACTGACAGGTCTTGGCACCCAATCTGGAACCTTTCTGCACGTTTACACCTGAGAAATGGTGGTTTGGGAGGAAAAAATGAACTGAAACCTGCTGGTCTTAAACCAGGAGCCGATGGCTCCCATTATATTTAACGAATCTGTCTGCACTTCAATGGCCTGTTGCTGCGTGCATTTGGTCAACAGGCATTCAGTTCATGTTTTTGTTTTGCTGCAAAGCTACTTCAGCTGGTTTATGCTTTGGACAGAAATAAAAAAAATTTTTTTTATAGATATACACTGCCACTCAAAAGTTTGGGATTTTTTAAAGAATTCTTATATGCTCATCAAGCTTGCATTTACTTGATCAAAATACAGAAAAAAAATGTAATGTTGTAAAATATTATTACAGTTTAAAATAATGATGTTCTATATTAATATATTTTAAAATATAATTGATTCCTGTGATGCAAAGCTTAAGTTTTAGCAGCCATTACTTCAGTTTTCAGTGTCACATGATTAAAAAATAAATAAATAAAAATTGGAACCTGTGATTCTTTTTTCAGGATTCTTAATGAATAGTTAATGTAGGGATAAAAAGAGCAGCATTTATTAAAATATAAATATTTTCTAACAATATAAGTCTATAAACTATACAATATAACAATATAAACTATACATATGTGACCCTGGACCACAAAACCAGTCTTAAGTCGCTGGGGTATATTTGTAGCAATAGCCAAAAATACATTGTATGGGTCAAAATTATTGATTTTTCTTTTATGTCAAAAATCATTAGGAAATTAAGTAAAGATCATGTTCCATGAAGATTTTTTTGTAAAATTCCTACTGTAAACCTATCCAAATGTAATTTTTGATTAGTAATATGCATTGCTAAGAACTTAATTTGGACAACTTTAAAGGTGTTTTTCTCAGTATTTTGATTTTTTGCACCCTTAGATTTCAGATTTTCAAATAGATGTATCTCAGCCAAATATTGTCCTATCCTAACAAACCATACATCAATAGAAAGCTTATTTATTGAGCTTTCATATGATGTATATATCTGAGTTTTGTCAAATTTAACCTTATGACTGGTTTTGTGGTTATTCTATAAAAATATAATTTTATTTTATTACAAGCTGACTTTGATGATGTTCAGTCAGACATTTTAATGTACAAATATATTTAATTTAGACATTTAAATATTTCCAATATAATTATTTAAATAGATTGAAATATGTATAAATGTAAACAATAATATTAAGCAATTAATTCACAAATTACATTTTTATTTTATATATATTTAGAATAATTTTCCAGACAGAAGAAAATTGTCTTTGTCCACATCCCTTATATATATTATAAAAGTATTATATGTACTTTATTATAATATTCTTTATTTCATATTATTTACTTCATAATAATTATGTTCTATTGTTCTATTGTAAGTAAATATATATATATATATATATATATATATATATATATATATATATATATATATATATATATATCATTTTATTCTATCAGTGTTATTTGTATAAACTATATCCATTATTCTATATTTTATTTTGTTCAGTCAGACATTGTAATGTACAAATATATTAAATTTATATTATTTAAATATATTCAGTATTATAATTTAAATACATTTAAATAAATGTAAAGAATAACATATAGAAATCATTTCACAAATATGAAATACAAAATCCTGGCAAATTCTGACTTAAAGTTACTTTTATTCAACCAGCAAGTTTGTTTTTGAACGGCAATGACACAAGCTTCTCACAAAAGATAATAAGACGATGTACAAGAGGCATCATTGTGGAAAAAAAATATTTCTCAGCTTTTATTTACATTTGAACAAAAAGTGGCATGTCCAAAATTATTCATACTCTTTGCAAGCTGTCACAGTCTATGGGAAAATCCAAAGTTCTATACCATTCCAAATAGTCCAAGTTGTTCTAAAGCATCCTAATTACCCTGATTCATTGGGAACAGCTGTTTTAATCAACTCAACAGGTGAAAAACAGAAGCTCTCTGCTGTTGGTTTGTGGACAGTCATGGCTAAGACAAAGGAGCTCACTGAGGACCTGCGGCTGCGCATTGTGGCTGCTCACAAGTCAGGAAAGGGCTATAAGACCATATCTAAATGTTTTGCAGTTCCAGTGGCTACAGTGCAAAGTATAATTAAAAATACAAGACGTTCCACACTGTGAAAAATCTCAGAGGACGTGGTCAGAAGCCAAAAGTGACACCTGTGCTGGCCAGGAGGATAGTGAGAGAGGTAAAAAAGAATCCAAGGATCACCACCAAGGCCATCCTGATGAATCTGGGCTCTGCTGGTGGCAACATCTCAAGGCAGACAGTCCAACAGACACTGCACACCGCTGGGTTCCACGGACGCAGACCAAGGAGGAAACCACTTCTCCAGATAAGGCACACAAAAGCCCGCTTGGCCTTTGCAAATGCTCATTTGGACAAAGAAGAACACTTCTGGTCTTCTGTTTTATGGTCAGATATTTAATTGTTTGGCCACAATGATGTAGCCTTCATTTGGCGTAAAAAAGAAGAAGCCTTCAACCCTAAGAACACCATCCCCACTGTCAAACATGGTGGTGGGAACCTAATGTTTTGGGGGTGTTTTTCAGCCGGTGGACCAGGGAACCTAATCAGTAAACTGCACCATGAAAAAGGAGCGATACATCAAAATTCTCAACAACAACATCAGGCAGTCTGCAGAGAAACTTGGCCTTGAGCACCAGTGGACATTTCAGCACGACAACGACCCAAAAACACACAGCAAAAGTGGTGAAGAAATGGTTAGCAGACAAAAACATTAACGTTTTGCAGTGGCCCTGCCAGAGTCCTGACTTAAATCCAATTGAGTATCTAAGGAGACCCTCCAACCTGAAAGAGTTGGAGCTCATCGCTAAAGATGAATGGGCAAAAATACCAGTGGAGACATGCAAAAAGCTGGTCAGAATCAGAAGAAGAATCAGAATCAGAATGAGCTTTATTGCCAGGTATGTTTGCACATACTAGGAATTTGTTTTTGTGACAGAGCTCCACAGTGCTACAGAAAGACAGTGACAAGACGATACATATTATAAAAAGAACAATATAGAGGTATACAAGACAGACAATGTGCAAAAATAGCAAAGACATTTGAATGGAGTAAGTATGTGCTTTAAATAAATAACGGAAAAATGAATAAAGAATGTATAGTGTTGTATGTTCCACGATCAAGTGTTCATGAGATGGATTGCCTGAGGAAAGAAACTGTTTCGGTGTCTGGTCGTTCTAGTGCTCAGTGCTCTGTAGCGCCGACCAGATGGTAACAGTTCAAAAAGTGAGTGTGCTGGATGTGAGGGGTCCAGAGTAATTTTGGCAGCCCTTTTTCGTACTCTGGATAAGTACAGATCTTGAAGGGTAGGGAGGGTTGTACCAATGATTCGCTCAGCAGTCCGGACTATCCGACGTAGTCTTCTGAGATCAGAATTTGTAGCTGAGCTGAACCAGATGGTAATTGAAGTGCAGAGGACGGATTCAATAATGGCAGAGTAAAACTGTTTCAGCAGTTCCTGTGGCAGGTTGAGCTTCCTCAGCTGGCGGAGGAAGTACAGCCTCTGCTGGGTCAGCAATTATAGGTAACGTTTGATTGCTGTAATAGCCAATAAAGACTTTTCTATTGATTATTGAGAAGGGTATGAATAATTTTGGACATGCCACTTTTTGTTCAAATGTAAATAAAAGATGAGTAATCATTTTTTCCACAATGATACCTCTTGTACATTGTCCTATTATCTTCTGGTAGACGTCTGTGTCATTTCTAATCAAAAATAAATAATAATATTAATTTGGAAGTTAAAATAATTTCTCAAAACTAGCAGTAAAAGAAAAAGAAACACAAATATTTTGTATCAGATATTTAGTCGGATACGTATGCTTTGGTTATTTACTAGCCTTTATTTGGCATTTAAGCCAGTGGAAATGAAGATGTTCATCAAGGTGCAACAACCGGAAACTTCCCAGAATCTGTAATAAGGAAGCTCCACTGAGATCTGACTTGTAGCCTATTTAGTGAGCCTGCGGTAGAGAGGATCGACCCAAAAAACGTTTGTCCCTTGAATTTCAGCCACGGCGCTAAATGCTGACCTAGATCAGTTAATCTCCACAATATTTTGACATCAAGTCCCATTTCAAAGTTCCTTCTAGGAACACAGTTAATTTGTATTTGGCATAACAGCTTCTCAATAAGCTTGACAAAGGCTTTCCAAGTTTGTTTCTGTGTCTTATCTCGCAGACACTGGCGATAACTGATAACAGCCTCTCTCTAATTACCCTCCTCCGTGTGTCCAGCGGTTTAGAGCGACGCCAGTGAGGCTAATTGAAGGGATTGAGCGAGCGAGAGAATATCCTTGGCCTTTCAGGCATCTGGAAGAGCTTCCATCTCAAGTATGCCATCGCCACGATTATCTTCACTTCCTTATTAATGCTGCTTGAAGAGCTGTGATCTAATGACTAATGACTGCAGTGGCGCTGGCGCATTTCGATTCTGGGTTTTGCAGACACAGCTCGCCCGGCGGCGCGGTCGCTAATGCGTCTGTGGGCGTGATGAAAAGTTTGTGCATCAACAATCAACTATTACGAAGACGATTCTCCGGCCATGAGGTTTGGAAATGGCTTTTGGGGAAAGAGAGCGTCCCCTTGCGCAGAATTAATCTGCCTAATGTATTTAGCTTGAACACAGATAACCGCTCCAGCAAACCAGTGCCTTTTTTGTGGCTTTAAGTGAGTTCAGTTGAGGATGCTGTGTAAAAAAAAGAGAGATGCTAGGAAAAAATGGAGTGCTAATATGAAAGTAGAGTGCTCCTATTTTCTAAACACCCCATTCATTAACAAGTGCCTCTGCTTACTGTGACATCTAAAGTAATTACAATAATGGAACGGACTGTATGGAATGTGGTGTGTGTTATTTGATCAGGATGCATTTTTGGAAAATTATGTGGGTTTTATCTACAAGGCCGGCATTAATCAATTAAGCGGCTGGAGAGAAATGCTCCTGTTCATGTTTTGGCTTTAAAATCAAGGCCATGTGAAACTGCACACTGATAATTATCAAGATGAAAAATACCAACATGGAACCAGTATGATTTTCTATTTTTCTATTTTATTTTTTTTTCTGCTGGATCAGGGAGGTTTACTCTCTAACGGTGTTTGCAGTCCATCACTGAATGATCAAACGTTTTGCCTGAAGGAGGATAAGATGCTCGAAAAAAAATAAACACATTGACTTGGATTTTAGGATGGACGCTAGCTATATTCAGCCATATATATATATATATATATATATAAATTTCCATAAATATTCTATCAAAAAATTATAGAATAAAAAAACAATAGAATAAATTGTTAGATTATTTACTTTATAATTTTATATTCAATTACAAATAAATAGGCTATGTGGAATATAATATTCATTTTTTTGTGAGTGTTATAAAATAATTTTATAAAATTATATTTAATATTATTTATCTTATAATAATGATGTTCTATTATAAATGTTATTTTTTGTCATTTTTTTTGCACACACACACACACACACACACACACACACACGTGTGTGTGTGTTTGTGTGTATAAAATTCTAGGAATATCATAAATACTAAAAAATATATTATTTTTAAAATCTAACATTCATTTCTTAGTAGTATAATATTACATTATTTGCATTTTATCATAAATATTCTATATATAACAACAGTGTTATTTAATCTATTTTTTTGTGAACACTAAATATATATATTATTATTTTATGTGTGTGTATAACATTCTAGGAATTTCATAAATACTAAAAAATAATCTATATAATAATCATCTTAGTAGTATAGTTGTCACACCCCCGGACTTCCATGTTGGTTTCTCCCATCTATTCCCCCCGCAGCTCTGTATGGAGCGCCGATGGGATCATAACTTCCGACCAGGTGCGAGAGCCGGCCATCACAGCTGCAACGGTGGAGTGCTCAAGCAAGAAGGGGCAGTAGAGAGCCCTGCCCACTGCACTACCACTGAGGGTGAGCTGGAACAAGATTTTGGGGATTTAATTGACTGTTCCACGGAAATGCCTATCTGCCTGGATTTCCCACCCACCCTCCCTCTTCTGCCTATGCCTGAATCTCCGCTGTTTCCGTCCAGCCATCCTGAATCTCCGCTGGTTCCGTCCAGCCTTCCTGAATCCCCGCTGTCTTCTGTCTGTCCCCTTGCTAACCCTCAGCCCACCATCTGTGCGGTGGGTTCGCCGCGGGTCTGCCAATCTCCATCGGTGTCATGGCTGGAGGATCCCTCACCATCGCCTCCAGTCCTGGACTCCGCCTCGGCCCTCCGACCCTGTGGCTCCACCCCAGCTCTCTGCTCCCTCGTCTCCACCGTCGCCCATCGGTCCACCAGCTCCACCGGGCTCCATCAGTCGTCAGTCGTCAGTCCCGCCCCACCTTCGCCTCTGGACTCTACTCCTCCGGCTGTGCCTCGTCGCTCCGTCCCACCAGCTGTGTGGACCTTCTCCCTCCCGCGTGCACAGCCTTGGCCCTCTGTCGCTCCGGCTCCGCCACGGACCTCCGGATCTCCATCTCTGCCTTGGTCACCAGAGCCTTGGGTTCCGCCTTGGCCCTCCGGATCCGCGGTTTCCGTCTCCGTCTCGGGCTCTCCCACCACCTGCTCCGCCTCCGTCGGTCGGCCCCATGGAGTCGTCAGCCCTTCCTCCACCATGGCTCCTCCCTCCATCGGCTCCACCGTGGGATTCCATCATGGCTGAGTTCTGGGTCCCACCTGGCTCCTCCTGCTCCAGCCCCCTCCTGTCACCTCTTTGGCTCCTCCCTTCGTCACCACCCTGGACTACATCTTGTGCCCTCCTCCCGGGAGTCCGTCCTCCACCTTTATTGTTCCTGCCTGAAGCGTGACAATAGTATTATATTAATTGTAAGTATTAGTAGTATTATATTAATTGCATTCTATCATAAATATATTAATTGCATCTATCATAAATTTATATATGAAATTATTATTATTTGTTTTTTGTTTTTTTCTAACAATTAAATTACAAACATAAATATTATGAAGAATTATTATATAATTGTAATATTGATTCATATTTTTGTATTCTATTATAAAATGATTTTATTTATAAATGTATATTTAATTGTCATTTATTTATTTATTGAATAGCTTAAACATTTTATATTTATGTATTTTATAACATTTGTTTCTTAGTAGTATTATATTAATTGCATTCTATCATAAATATTTTTTACTTAATATATTTAATTTAATCATAAACATTATTATTTTTATTTTTAAATATTTTTTTTATTTTTATAACAATTAAATTACAAATATAAATATTACGAAGAATTATTATATAATTGTAATATTGATTCATAGTTTTGTATTCTATTATAAAATGATTTTTTAATATTATTTATCTTATAATAATTTTGTCCTATTATAGATTCTGACAATTAAAACAGGCTCCTCTATTCATGAAATCAATCACTATCTTTGTTCAAAAATGGCAGTAAATTAAAGTGCTGTTTTTGTGTGTCATATTTTAGTAGCTATATACAGCAAATCTACAGCGCTTCCATTAGGCTATTTTTTGCGAAGCTGTCAACACTGTAAACTCTGACGACATGCAATCAGTTGACGAACACCCATTCATATATAGACTTATGTTATTCAATAATATGTATAAAATTATTTTATTTACAAATTTCATGTTTTCCCTGTTTTATTCGTTTAATATTCTGAAACTGGTGCCATTGTTTTTTTGTTTTGTTTTTTTCAAGAAAGAATTCAACCCCCCAAAATATGAGATTAATCCAGCTCTGTACATGATACTGATTTTTGTTGCCAAATTGGTTTGGAAGAGTGGTTGAATAAACAATTAAACTGAACTTATATGCCTGTATGACTGACAATTTAATTGATCACTGAGAGAGCATTGATTTGGTATGATGTTGGTTCAATAGAAAAATGAAATTTTAAAAAATAGCTTAGATGTAGTGAACTGAAAAAGGTCCACTTTTTGAAAAAGAAAAAAAAGAAAAGAACCCCCCCTTCTGTTAGGCTGGCTATGGGCCTGACCTAGGCTACAGATTCAGAGAGTCGGGAAAGCCGGCAGACTGATTGTATGTTTTTTCACGTAAGCTAATACATCGTAGTGTGGTCTTGAGCGAAATGCAGACATGAAGAAGAACTTGCATCAAACTAAACTAAGTTTTAAAAAGCCAACAACAGAAGGACAGGGAAAGAGTAGGAGAGAAGGTGAGCCTGTGTGTGTCAGTGGCAGACTGTTCAGCGCTGTCAAGCGCTAAGTTTCATTTGTCATTAAAATCTAGAGAAACACACAAACACACACAGACACATTGATATATGCCAAGCCAACACTTTAAGGGTTCATATTAAAAGAATACAGCAGTTTTTGACCTTCATACTTTAGGTAGCTGAGAAACACAGTCAGTTATGGTGCCATTTTTACACAAGTTTAGAATTGTGAAAATAAATGTGTCTTCCCAATCTATTGTATTTTTTTGTATTTATTTGTGTGTGTGGGGGTGGGGGGGGGGGGTTGAAAGAATGACCTCTGTATTTGAAAAATCCTCACACAAGGACACCTATATTATTTATTTATATTCATAATAATAGCATTCTCTTATAAATACATATTTTGTATATAATGTGTAAATCTAGTAGTGTTATTTTTGTAAGTCAAATTACTAATGAAAATCTTGATAAAACGTTTTTTGTTTTTTTTTACATTTTTTTCATCATGTTGTCAACTACAAGGACTGAAATTATGTGTAATTTTAGTCAGAGTGAAAAGGACTAAAAATAATTAATGTGACATGATGAAATATTGACTAAAGGACACTTTTGTCAAGACAGAAAAAATGTGACAACATATTATTTTTTTGTTTGTTTGTTTACTCTCTTTTTAACAGAAAAAATAAGAAAAAGTGACAGAAAGTGAATTATTTTCTTCATCTCCTGTGGTTTCACAAAGAGAGTTTATTTCAGTACTGGGATCAGTACTATTTTTAATGTTTTTGTTTTTTTTTAATAAGTCACTTATGCTCAATCAAAGTTGCATTTATTTGATTAAAAACACAGAAAAATCTGTAATATTATGAAATATTATTGCAATTTAAAATAAAAGTTTACTGTCTCGATATACTGTAAAATATAATTTATTTCTGTGATGCAAAGCTGAATTTTTAGCATCATTACTCCAGTCTTCAATGTCACACGATCCTTCAGAAATCATTCTAATATGCTGATTTATGATCAATGTTGGAAACAGTTGTGCTGCTTAATATTTTTGTGGAACCTATGTTACTTTTTTCCAGGATTCTTTGGTGAATAAAAAGTTCTGTGAAGCATTTCTTCTTTATTTTTTTAGGCTGTGGTGTGGATTCAAGCTGGACAGAGAGGACAGCAGGCTGCTCACAGTTAATATCTGCGATTGGAGATTCTCTAACAAGCACATTACGACCTACTGCTTGTGAAGGTGACTTCCATTTTTGAGAAAATGATTTTTGAATGTAGTGTAGATTGTCACGGCACCTCACTTCTGAGAGCATGGAACGACACAAATATGTCAGATTTGTTTTGAAAGAGCGAGAATGAAATACTGACCTGACAATTCAATCTAACAAGCTTGGATATTTCCTAAAACCCTAGTTTATATGTGTTTGTGTCCCTGAAGCGCTATCACACAAGGACACCTGCTACCCGAGGAAAAGTTCCTCCCTTTAAGAGGTTCAACAGCGTGTTAATGGCATGTGTTGTTCATTGGTGGTGTGATAGCCTCAGGAAAAGCATTTGGTGCCATTACTAAGGCAAGCATCATTATTATCAACTTGTCCAGCATCATGTGTGCTACCAGGGGCGCCGCTAAGGGGGGGTAAGTTAGGAGGATTCTAAGGGCCCATGCCCTTTAGGGGCCCCCAGAGATCTGCTTTGGTGTGGTAGGGGGGGCCCAAACTCATATTTTGTCATAGGGCCCAAAATTGCGAGCGGCACCCCTGTGTGCTACACACAAGAATTAGGCCTCAAACATGTAGATTGTGAAGAAATAGTGTGTTATTGTCTTTCTACAGTAGGTGACTTTCTAGTTTTGCTTGACAGTCAATAAAATGGGCAAAAAGTCCTTTAGACTTATAAAAAAAATAACATCACCCATAGAGTCCAGAACTTCGTAGTATGTATGTATGTATGCATTTATAATAATTACATTATATTTATAAATATTATAAACATATATATATATATATATATATGCAATACTAGTTATTGAATTATTAGTTGATTATTTCACTGTGTTGATATTAATATTAATATTAGCACATAATCATATTAAAAGGTCTATTTTGTATCATTTTTTATAAAAAATTATAATAATTTATTATTATTAAGAATTTTGTTTGTTTAATAACAAATAAATGGCAAATATAAATATTATGAACAATAATTATATAATTGTAATATTGATAAATATTTTATTTATAAATGTATATTTCATTGTCATTTATTTTAATATGTAACATGTATTTATTTATTGAATAGCTTGAACATTTTATATTTATAAATTTTATAAACAATAATGTTATTATATATTTAATACTAGTTATTGTATTATTATTTTATTAATTATTTCATTGTGTTGATATTAATATTTCATATTTAACTATTTTGTATGTTTTATTCATAAAATAATAATAATTATTATTAATTATTACTATTTTTATAAAGCACTTTTTGTTTCTGTAATATATAATATTATATATTGTATAATAACAAATAAATGACAGATATAAGCATTATGAACAATAATTTTTATTTATAAATGTATATTTAATTGTCATTTATTTTAGTATGTAACATCTATTTATTTATTTTTATTGAATAGCTTGAACATTTTCAAATTGAATCATAATATATTTATGAATGTTATAAACAATATTACTATTATATATTTGCAATATTAGTGATTGTATTATTATTATTTTTTTTTCACTGTGTAGATATTAATATTTAATATATTTTGATATTAATATATCTATTTCGTATGATTTATTTATAAAAAATATATAAATAGTTATTGTTGTTATTATTAAGCATGTTTGTTTGTTTTATAACAATTTACAAACATAAATATTATGAACAATTATTATATAATTGTAATATTGTTTTTTGTATTTTTATACATACATATTTATTTATTTTACTCATTTATAATAATTAAAAGTTGTTGTTAAACAGTTATTGCTAATTTTATATCTATTTATTTATTTTGTAATTATACATATTATGAATGATTGCTTTATTATGTAATTGCAATCTTTAGTATTTTATTATTGTTCTATCTACTGTTATTTAGTAAATTAAGTACAATATATATATATATATATATATATATATATATATATAATTAAAATGTGCTGTTACAGATAACATTAACTGGTCTATTATCTGGTATCGGTTATGGCATAGTAGTGATTTTTGGGAAGCAGTGAGTTAAACGCACTTATTCATTACAGCACATATTTTTGACCAGAGCTCCTTGGCCGTCCCATTCACAGCTGTTGCTTAAAGACCCTAATAAAAACTAGACAACTAACATAATTTTTATACATCAATGTTTTTAGAACAAACATTGTATCGGACGGAACCGATCGACCGTAGCTTTGACCAAAGCTGATAAAACCTGAACATCTGTGTTCTCCTAACAATGCATGAAATGTGATTATATGGAGATAAGCTGAATAATGTGCGACTCAGGGGTCAAAACTAATCTAAATTGGAATCGCTTCATCCCTTGGGCTCTATGACAAAACAGCAAGGTGAGATGAGTTGGGCTGACTCACAATAGCCTTTGATTGGATTTTTTGAGTCAGGGTGGGGCAGAGGATAAATTAACACAAACCTTCTGGACAATCTTAAAACATGCTCATTTAAATCTCTACCTTCTTCACAAGCATTTTTCCATCTTCCTCTTGTTTTTTTCTTTCTTATATGTCAAATCACATCAAATGATCAAGGACAAATTTTGACAAATGTTTGTTAAATACGTTTTCCAAGAAACAAAACAGCTCTGTTCTCCATTTCTCCATTCTCTTTTTATTATTTTCATTTTCAAAGAAAAGGTCTGTCTTTGAGTTCTAGTCCTTTGTCGGTCATTAATGTTGGTATGGTTTATGTGTGTGGATTTCCCTGTGTTTGTTCTTGATGACTTATATTAAAAGCACGTTTGTTTGGATACAGTCTCCCGTTTCGTCAAACCAGCACAACAACGTAACAAGTTGTGTGTAATGAATCTAAAATATATGAAAGTCTAATGTTTATCAGTACATTACAGAAAATAATGAACTTTATCTCAATATGCTAATTTTTTGAAAAGGACCTGTAAACTTGCAATTGAAAATAAAAAATCTAAATTATGAGATTAAAAAAAATAATAATTTCACTTCTTTGTGGATTATTGAGATGTTGTTATCAGCTGTTCGGACTATCATTCTGACGGCACCCATTCACTACAGAGGACCCATTGCTGAGCAACTGATGCAAGGCTACATTCCTCTAAATCTGTTCTGATGAAGAAACAAACTCATCTACATCTTGAATGACTTGAGGGTGAATAAACGTTCAGTAAATTTTCATTTTCAGGTGCTTTAAGGAGGATGCCTGTCGCCAGCTGGAATCATTACCTGTCGTAGGTGTTGTTGTCATCATTTCATTTGTTGCTTTTGGGAGACGCTGTGTTTGAGCCCTACGGTGCGACACATGTTGTTGTTGGTGGATCCTGCTGGGAGCTGGTGGGGAATGTCAACCTGTGGGATATATGCCCACCAGCTTTGTTGTATATGCTATAGGGAAACCTGAGGGTGCCTGTGATCTTTAAATCGGCCAACATGACGTTTGGGCCCTGTGGAGACGTGGTATGTGAGGGACCCTTCCCGCACCGCAGAGCCCTATGGGATATCGTATTTTCTTTGTGGCAACTCCACAGGCACGTCAATGGATGTCAGGTGCGCTTTATAAAAGCGGTTATTTCAGACGCTTTGAGCATCTTAAGCTTCGGTTATCGAATGAAACTGCACGCACAGCCGCTAAACAGAGAAAAGTTTTTGACTGTTAAAGGTCTGAGGTCTGGAGAAGTTCATGGAGCTTCATTCAGCAGAGATTCTGTCATGAAAAAGCCATTTTCCACCTGCGTCTCGTGTCTAAACGCAGCTTTATCAGAACAAACAGATGATGCCAACCGCCGCCATGAGGATGATTTTACTCATCCGCATTGTGTTTATTTATTTGTTTATTGTTTTGTTTACTGCCTAAAGCAGTAGGTATTTGTCTTTGTACTTTCATGAATAATGCAGCTCGCCTCCTGGGATTGATGATCTTTAACTTCCTCGACTTTCATCCATATGCTTATATATTCATTTATCTATGCTACCATGCCATTACCAGGGGGAATGAGGTATCTGAGGACACCGCCAATGTGTCAGCAGGGAAGTTTTTGTGCCATTTTACCTGACAGTTGGATTTCTGTTACCCGCAGATGGTTTGAAATTTTAGATTTAAATTCAGCCATGCTCTGAAATCAGAATTATGCAGTTCAAGGTAAATACACTCAAGAAGGTCGTTGCGCCGATTATATAAGCAAAAACAAGCAACAACCTGCAATTGAAATCTCGTAATTTCTGGGGAAAGAAGCTGGAGACACAAAAACAAAGAAATATAGGCTTTTACCGAAAAACACCCCAGAAGTCATCATTGAAGCACATTATTAAATAGCACTTTTAGTTTTTATATAAAAGAAATTATAAAACTAAAAGAAAACTCTCTGTCTTTCTCTCTCTCTAACAGTACAACATATACATTTAAATATATAATGACTGAATAACCTTATCAAATGTGTCAATAATAATAATAATAATAATAATAATAATAATTAAAAATCTAAGTTTAAACCACATTGTTTTGTTAAAAGATTAGTTCACTTCCAGATTAAAAAAGTCCTGTTAGAATATGACAATATTTAGATACAACTATTTGAATCTGGAATCTTGAGGGTGCAAAAAAATCTAAATATTGAGAAAATCACTTTTAATGTCATCCAAATAAATTTTTCCCTAATCAAAAATTTTATTTACTAACATTTATTATTTAAATTTACAGTAGGAAATGTACAAAATATCTTCATGGAACATGATCTTTACTTAAAAGAAAAATTCATTTTGACCCATACAATGTATTTTTGGCTATTGCTACAAATATACCTGTGCCACTTAAGACTAATTTTGTGGTCCAGGGTCACATAATTACTTTGGTGGTTCAAAAGCATACCTACACTAATTTTTTTTTTAATTATTGTACTTAATTAATTTATTAAATGAACAACCATAATTTGTGAGTGATATTAAAAGGGAAGTTCACTTCCAGAACAAAAACAATTTACTCACCCCCTTGTCATCCAAGATGTTCATGTCTGTCTTTCTTCAGTCGCAAAGAAATGCTTTTTTGAGAAAAACATTTCAGGTATTCTCTCCATATAATGGACTTCTATGGTGCCACTGAGTTTCAACTTCCAAAATGCAGTTTAAATGCAGCCTCAAAGGGCTCTAAACAATCCCAGCCGAGGAAGAAGGGTCTTATCTAGTGATTTTTTTTTTTTTTAAGTATATAAATTGCAATTTATATACTTTATATACTCAAATGCTCGTCTTGCCTAGCTCTGCGTAAACTCTGTGTATTCCGGTTCAGTTAGGGTAGGTCTAAAAACTCCAATCTCATTTTCTCATCCAACTTCAAAATTGTTCTACATCGCTGTAGAAGTACTGACCCAGTGCTTACAAAGTAAACATGCAAAGAAGGTCAAACACCCTTTACAAAAAAAAAGAGGTAAAACAGAGATGTAGGACGATTTTAAAGGTGGAGCAGAAAATGAGATGGGAGTTTTTTGACATACCCTAACTGTCATGAACCGGAGTAGCAATCGCTTCATTAGACAAGACCATTTTTCCTTGGCTGGGATCGATTAGAGCCTTTTGAAGCTTTATTTAAACTGCATTTTGGAAGTTCAAACTCACGGGCACCATAGAAATCCACTATATGGACAGAAATCTTGGAATGTTTCCCTCAAAAAAACAAATTTCTTTAGGACTGAAGAGAAAAAGACATAAAGATCTTGGATGACAAGGGGGTGAGTGAATTATCTGTAAATTTTTATTCTGGAAGTGAACTACTCCTTTAACTTACATCCCATTGGTTCCCATTGATTTCCATTGTAGAGACAAAAATACAATAGAACTAAATGTGAAATAAAACTGTTTGGTTATCAACAACAAAAACAAAATTATTCAGAATTGTTGATAACCAAACATTCAGTTCCCATTGATTTCCATTGTATTTTTTTGTCTATACAATGGAAGTGTCACGTATCTGGTCTATCCTGTCATCATGAACTCTTGCACCACACTTCATGGACTTCATTCCCCACAAGACACTGCACTAATCACTGCATTCACCTGCTCTCACTTTACTGATTACCGCTCACAGCTGCACCTCATCACACTGACTGCATTTAAGCTTCTCACACACACAGCCACTCTGCGAAGTCTTATTGTTCCGTATGGTCTGTATTTCCGAGCGTTTCTTCCCGAGTTTGTTTTCCCTGTGTTTTGATTCCTGGACTCCCTCACGTGTTTGATTCTTGCTGCCAGCCCCGACCTTTCTGCCTGTGTTTGACCACTCTTTGGATTATCCTCGTTGTTGTTGTTTGCCGGTGATTGACCCTGTCTGTTTACCACGCCTTCCAAATAAAGCCTGCATTTGGATCCGAACGTCTGTCTCTGACCCTCCTGTGTTACAGAAGACTTCGCCGCTACAAGGATCCAGCGGCTTTATTCATCAGCCGTTCACCATGAACCCAGGAGACCGTCTAGTTCATCTTCGCCAGAACAACCGGCCTATTGAGGAGTATGTGGCTGACTTCTGCGAACTATGTCACCCGGTGGATTTCACTGTCATTTTTTTCAAGCACATTTTTTATTATGGACTGAACCAGGAGTTAAAACCCAGTATGCCTTTACACACCCCGCACTGGACACTTGAACGATACATAGACTATGCTCTCCTGCTGGCCGGTTCAACATTTACTGTTGGGACTGCGGATGAGGAGCCCCACAGTCCTACAGCACCCATATCACCAGAACTTTCACACATCCCATCTGTCATGCCTGGAACGGTTCGAGCCACATCTACCAAACCGCCCAAGTCTGCAAGCAAGATGGCTGCCACGCCTGAGTATGCACCCAAGATGGCTACCGCCAAGTCAGAGTCTCCGCTGGTTCCGCCCAGCCTTCCAGAGTCTCCGCCGCCAGAGCGCCCTCCAGTGACCGCGCTGCCAGAGCGCCCTCCTGTGACCGCTCGCCCAGAGCCTGCTCTTCCAGAGTCTCCGCTGGAGACGCCCAGCCCTCCAGAGTCTCCGCTGGGGTCGTCCAGTTCTCCAGAGCCCGCTCCTCAAGAGCGCTGTCCAGAGCCCTCTCCTCAAGAGAGCCTTCCAGAGTCTCCGCTGGTCCCGCCCGGCCTTCCAGAGTCTCCGCTGGTCCCGCCCGGCCTTCCAGAGTCTCCGCTGGTCCCGCCCGGCCTTCCAGAGTCTCCGCTGGTCCCGCCCGGCCTTCCAGAGCCTCCGCTGGTCCCGCCCGGCCTTCCAGAGCCTCCGCTGGTTCCGCCCGGCCTTCCAGAGCCTCCGCTGGTTCCGCCCGGCCTTCCAGAGCCTCCGCTGGTTCCGCCCGGCCTTCCAGAGCCTCCGCTGGTTCCGCCCGGCCTTCCAGAGCCTCCGCTGGTTCCGCCCGGCCTTCCAGAGCCTCCGCTGGTTCCGCCCGGCCTTCCAGAGCCTCCGCTGGTTCCGCCCGGCCTTCCAGAGTCTCTGCTGGTTCCGCCCGGCCTTCCAGAGTCTCCGCTGGTTCCGCCCGGCCTTCCAGAGTCTCCGCTGGTCCCGCCCGGCCTTCCAGAGCCTCCGCTGGTTCCGCCCGGCCTTCTAGAGCCTCCGCTGGTTCCGCCCAGCCTTCCAGAGCCTCCGCTGGTTCAGCCCAGTCTTCCAGAGCCTCCGCTGGTTCCATCCAGTCGTCCTGAGATTCCTGTCTGCCCGGTTCTGGTCACGGAGGCCATGCATGGACTGTGTCTGTTACCACCCACCCTCCCTGCTGCTCCAGTCCCGCCACCTCTGTCTCCTGACAGTCCCTCTGCTCACCCACATCCCACCTTCGGTGCAGAGGACTTGCCGTGGGACTGCCAGTCTCCATCGGTGTCCAGACTGAAGGATCCCTCACCATCACCTCCAGTCTCAGAGTCCTGGACTCCACCTCGGCCCTCCGACCCTGCGGCTCCACCCCGGCTCTGTACTCCCTCGTCTCCGTTGTCGGCCGTCGGCCCACCAGCTCCTCCGGGCTCCATCGTCTCTCCGGCTTTTCCCTCAAAAAAACAAATTTCTTTAGGACTGAAGAGAAAAAGACATAAAGATCTTGGATGACAAGGGGGTGAGTGAATTATCTGTAAATTTTTATTCTGGAAGTGAACTACTCCTTTAACTTACATCCCATTGGTTCCCATTGATTTCCATTGTAGAGACAAAAATACAATAGAACTAAATGTGAAATAAAACTGTTTGGTTATCAACAACAAAAACAAAATTATTCAGAATTGTTGATAACCAAACATTCAGTTCCCATTGATTTCCATTGTATTTTTTTGTCTATACAATGGAAGTGTCACGTATCTGGTCTATCCTGTCATCATGAACTCTTGCACCACACTTCATGGACTTCATTCCCCACAAGACACTGCACTAATCACTGCATTCACCTGCTCTCACTTTACTGATTACCGCTCACAGCTGCACCTCATCACACTGACTGCATTTAAGCTTCTCACACACACAGCCACTCTGCGAAGTCTTATTGTTCCGTATGGTCTGTATTTCCGAGCGTTTCTTCCCGAGTTTGTTTTCCCTGTGTTTTGATTCCTGGACTCCCTCACGTGTTTGATTCTTGCTGCCAGCCCCGACCTTTCTGCCTGTGTTTGACCACTCTTTGGATTATCCTCGTTGTTGTTGTTTGCCGGTGATTGACCCTGTCTGTTTACCACGCCTTCCAAATAAAGCCTGCATTTGGATCCGAACGTCTGTCTCTGACCCTCCTGTGTTACAGAAGACTTCGCCGCTACAAGGATCCAGCGGCTTTATTCATCAGCCGTTCACCATGAACCCAGGAGACCGTCTAGTTCATCTTCGCCAGAACAACCGGCCTATTGAGGAGTATGTGGCTGACTTCTGCGAACTATGTCACCCGGTGGATTTCACTGTCATTTTTTTCAAGCACATTTTTTATTATGGACTGAACCAGGAGTTAAAACCCAGTATGCCTTTACACACCCCGCACTGGACACTTGAACGATACATAGACTATGCTCTCCTGCTGGCCGGTTCAACATTTACTGTTGGGACTGCGGATGAGGAGCCCCACAGTCCTACAGCACCCATATCACCAGAACTTTCACACATCCCATCTGTCATGCCTGGAACGGTTCGAGCCACATCTACCAAACCGCCCAAGTCTGCAAGCAAGATGGCTGCCACGCCTGAGTATGCACCCAAGATGGCTACCGCCAAGTCAGAGTCTCCGCTGGTTCCGCCCAGCCTTCCAGAGTCTCCGCCGCCAGAGCGCCCTCCAGTGACCGCGCTGCCAGAGCGCCCTCCTGTGACCGCTCGCCCAGAGCCTGCTCTTCCAGAGTCTCCGCTGGAGACGCCCAGCCCTCCAGAGTCTCCGCTGGGGTCGTCCAGTTCTCCAGAGCCCGCTCCTCAAGAGCGCTGTCCAGAGCCCTCTCCTCAAGAGAGCCTTCCAGAGTCTCCGCTGGTCCCGCCCGGCCTTCCAGAGTCTCCGCTGGTCCCGCCCGGCCTTCCAGAGTCTCCGCTGGTCCCGCCCGGCCTTCCAGAGTCTCCGCTGGTCCCGCCCGGCCTTCCAGAGCCTCCGCTGGTTCCGCCCGGCCTTCTAGAGCCTCCGCTGGTTCCGCCCGGCCTTCCAGAGCCTCCGCTGGTTCCGCCCGGCCTTCCAGAGCCTCCGCTGGTTCCGCCCGGCCTTCCAGAGCCTCCGCTGGTTCCGCCCGGCCTTCCAGAGCCTCCGCTGGTTCCGCCCGGCCTTCCAGAGTCTCTGCTGGTTCCGCCCGGCCTTCCAGAGTCTCCGCTGGTTCCGCCCGGCCTTCCAGAGTCTCCGCTGGTCCCGCCCGGCCTTCCAGAGCCTCCGCTGGTTCCGCCCGGCCTTCTAGAGCCTCCGCTGGTTCCGCCCAGCCTTCCAGAGCCTCCGCTGGTTCAGCCCAGTCTTCCAGAGCCTCCGCTGGTTCCATCCAGTCGTCCTGAGATTCCTGTCTGCCCGGTTCTGGTCACGGAGGCCATGCATGGACTGTGTCTGTTACCACCCACCCTCCCTGCTGCTCCAGTCCCGCCACCTCTGTCTCCTGACAGTCCCTCTGCTCACCCACATCCCACCTTCGGTGCAGAGGACTTGCCGTGGGACTGCCAGTCTCCATCGGTGTCCAGACTGAAGGATCCCTCACCATCACCTCCAGTCTCAGAGTCCTGGACTCCACCTCGGCCCTCCGACCCTGCGGCTCCACCCCGGCTCTGTACTCCCTCGTCTCCGTTGTCGGCCGTCGGCCCACCAGCTCCTCCGGGCTCCATCGTCTCTCCGGCTCCGCCCCGGTCAGTCGTCGCCCCACCTTCGCCTCTGGACTCTACTCCTCCGGCTGCGCCTCGTCACTCCGTCCTGCCGGCCCTGTGGACCTCCTCCCTCCCGTGGGCACAGCCTCGATCCTCTGTCACTCCGGCTCCGCTGCATACCTCCGGACCTCCATCTCCGCCGGGTTCGCCAGAGCCTTGGGTTCCGCCTTGGTCCTCCGGATCCTCTGTGTCGCCCAGGACCATCGACTCTCCAGTTTCGCCTCGGGCTCCACCTTCTCCACCTCCGTCGGTCGGCCCCAGGCAGGAGCCAACCCTTCCTCCACCATGGCTTCTCCCTCCGTCGGCTCCGCCTCAGTTCGTGGTTCCAGTACCCCTACATGGACCTGGCCCTCCATCCCTCCCCCTGTTCCGCCTCCGCTCCACCACCCTCCAGGTGGTATTAGGTGGTTAGAGCGTCTGGAAGCCGCTCCTTGGGGAGGGGCTCTGTCACGTATCTGGTCTATCCTGTCATCATGAACTCTTGCACCACACTTCATGGACTTCATTCCCCACAAGCCACTGCACTAATCACTGCATTCACCTGCTCTCACTTTACTGATTACCGCTCACAGCTGCACCTCATCACACTGACTGCATTTAAGCTTCTCACACACACAGCCACTCTGCGAAGTCTTATTGTTCCGTATGGTCTGTATTTCCGAGCATTTCTTCCCGAGTTTGTTTTCCCTGTGTTTTGATTCCTGGACTCCCTCACGTGTTTGATTCTTGCTGCCAGCCCCGACCTTTCTGCCTGTGTTTGACCACTCTTTGGATTATCCTCATTGTTGTTGTTTGCCGGTGATTGACCCTGTCTGTTTACCACGCCTTCCAAATAAAGCCTGCATTTGGATCCGAACGTCTGTCTCTGACCCTCCTGTGTTACAGGAAGTCAATGCGTTCAGCAAAATAAATACATTTATACAGGTTTGAAATGACAAGAGAGGTGTAAAGGTTGACAGTTTTTTATTTGTAGATAGACTATTCTTTTAGGATCAAGTTGTTTGGGGCAAACATCCTTTTTTCATAAATTTGTGGGTTCTGCATGAACAAAAAATTCTTACTCTTACTTGAAATATCAAAGTCTGTTAAAGAAATAAAAAATGTCAATCATTGTTGAAGGGTCTGAAATTGTCTCACCTTGGCAATCTGTCTTCTCTATTCATATCTCACAGCCTTGACAAGCGCTGTTTCAGGGTCAGTACAGCATCACAGCCCCTGTATTGTACCAGTACATACAGCCTTTTGAAGTCTGAGTAGCTTATAAAAGAGTACAAGAGCAAATACCACCCAACACAGTCCTTAAACGTGGCAACCGTTAAAATATTTTATAAGGTTATTCCCAGAGCCTAAATTTTTAAATATGTTTGAAAAACTGTATTGCATTTGGGAGGTCTGCCTGCAGTGCGATTTCCCAGGAGTATTTGGTTTATGCCAAACTCAAGAACACTGTGAAGCTGTTGAATCGCACAGCTGTTAGAAATGACTTATTACCCAACGAGAGTCCATTGAGCACTGTCTTTCACAGCCTATTGTATCCAAATGTGTATTTCATTCTAAACGACTTTTGCCATTGACCTTGCACCTACACATTGTAGGAAAAGATTAACTAATGGCTTCTTGTTAAACGTTCCCAATTTTGCGTCTGTAGGATAATTAATGAAGTAATTAAACAGCGCAGGACGAAACTGCAGAATCATCAGAAAAATAACAACAACAACAACAAAAACATGCTTTTGTGTGTCCTCTCACGCGTGTCCTCTGGTTGTTCATGCTGTTTTCTCACAATTGTTTTATTCCTCAATTCCATTAGGAGGATATTAAAGAGGGAGCTCAATGAAAAATGAAATTTCTGTTATCCTTTATTTAACCTCAGATCGTTTCAATCCCTTGTGACTTTCTTTATTCTCTAGAACACAACAGGAGATGTTTTGGGGAAAAAAATATTTACATTGTTCTGTTTCACAAACAAAGGCATGTAAGTATTAGTAAACAAATCTTATTCATGTACATATTTAAATGTCCATGGAATACAAAAGAGAATGCTTTCAAAAATATATTCTTTATATTCATAGTGGTTGTATGTGATTAAGAATACCCTTTATCGCACTTTTAAGAAGAGTCACAATTAACACACACACAATTTAAAAAGTAAAATGTATAGACATTCTAAAAATTAAAGGGATAGTTCACCTAAAAATGAAAATACCACATGATTTACTCACTCTCAAAGCACTCTAGGGGTGTATGACTTCTTCTTTAAGACAAATCCAATCAGAGTTGTATTTAAAATTGTCCTGGCTCTTTCAAGCTTTATAATGGCAGTGGGCGGGTGTTTCTGTTCAATAGTCCAAAAGAAGTCAAATAAGGTCATCCATCTATAATAAAAAGTGTCTCACACATCTCCTGAGGGGTGAATAAAAGCCTCCTGTAGCGAATCTATGCATTTTTGTAAGAAAAATATTTATATTTAAAATGTAATAATCACTTTTCTCTAGCTTACTGTCGTACATGGAGCCATTCTGGTGGATGACTATGTGTTGCGCATGCACCACTGATAAGTAATGAATGCGGAAGCAGAGAGGAGTGAGCAAAACAGTCACAAATTAGAAGTACAAAAGAAGGAATTTGTAAAGAAAAATGTCGGCGGATTTGGACATAAGCCAAGAGGAAACTGGTTTTCCTTTGCTAAAGTAAGGAAACTTTGCTCCTGTAAACAAACAAATTGGTTTTTGTGAGATCAGCGGTGCATGCGCAACGCATACATCCTACGTAATCCACCCAGAACGGCTTACACATATGACAGTTAGCGCAAGCTAGAGGAAAGTGATAATTATGTTATAAATATGGATATTATTCTTACAAAAATGGATTGGTTTGCTACAGAAGAGCCGTGTGAAGCACTTTTTATTATGGAGGGAAGCGCTTTATGGGACTTCTTTTTGACTGTTGAACAGAAACACCCGCCCACTGCCATTATAAAGCTTGGAAGAGCTAGGACCATTTTTATATAGCTCTGCAGGGCAGTTTCTAGCCATTTTGACATCTAGTCAAATCCCATTTGGCGCCCCAGTATATATATATTTTTGCGTGCCCCCAAAATATTTATGTATATATGTCTTTTTAGACACCAGTTTCTTGTCACATTCAAATTTGATGTCACAGTAACAACACTAATTTGTGGGCATTCAGTGCATTGTGAGTTCCACGAATCTGAATGCAAATTCATTTTTATTACATTTGAATTTGGATACATCAGTGGCTACTTTTTGTATTTATCTGTTTTTTGTTTAATTGTTTTGTTGTGGTTGTTATTTGAAATTTTGATCAGTTATTATTATCAGTTATTAAGTGTCAGTTATTGCATTATTATTTAAGTCAAACCTATAAAACCCATTGTTACCCCAAACTACATATAAAAGTCTGATCAGTGGCATAAAAGTAATCAGAATGCAGCTACTTTTTCTTTTGTTACTCATTGATGCGGGAACTTCCCCTTTAAATAGCGCGGCGCTCCGTCCTCTTTGTGTGACGATGCTCCCTTTAAGCGCTGTTAGAAGAGAATAAATTGATTCAGCATTTTGACACGTCCATAAGGATGCATTAAATTCGACAAAGCGGTTTAATAAAGGATGTATTGATCTTGTGAATTAGCTAATTTTACTAAACCAATATTTTTAAATTGGCTGTTTAAGTTTTATATGGGAATATTACACGACATGCTGGTCCTTTAACAATGCATTGGCACAAAAATGCGCACCTTTTGGACAAATTTTGCAACATGATTTCTCAACTGGCACAAATACTGACCAAACAAAATACTGATTTTGTGCATTTTTTACTGTACCAATATTTAAAATTTGCCTTTAAACTTAGCTATTGACAGCGCTCTGATCCATTGGCATACAGGCATCGTTAGATTGACAGTACACAAATTTCAACTAGAGCGGAAAATTTGCATAATGCGTTGTCGCACAAGACATTCAGCAAAGAACTTACTGACGTGTGGTTTGAAAGGCACTAAACATGAACAATGCCACTAAACCGAACACAAATTGCAAATTGCTTATTATTGCTGCTGAAAATTGTCAATTATTGTCACGTTTTGGGCTGTACTAATCAGTTGGGCTGGGAAAAACATTTGGAGGAACAAAAGGCGTTTGTGGTTGGCTAAACTGAACCAGGATTTCCAGGGCAAGAATCTGTGAAAATTCATGTTTGTTCTTATCATTTCCAGACAGGTAGGTGAAATGTTTGGCTAATATCTTAATTAATACTGCTCGTACGTATCTTTACCAACTATTTACTTTAGTTTGTCAAAATATAGCACACTTTCCAGCTTAATAAGTCCTTCTCTATATGATTTAGCAGCTTTCACACATTTTTTTCCCAGGTTTAGACAGCATAAATTAGAAGAACAACGTATTCAGTACATTAACCGTGCAATCAATGCTGTTGTTTACATCTGAGTATCTCCAATATGGCGGCGCATCCGGGTAACTGACCAAACCGTGGCGTAAGTGCAAACCTTCAATGCAGGTGTTTTGTAGTTAGATATAAAAGTGAACATTAGAGTCTTCATTTTCCCCTGACATCAGAGCCTCCGAGGATGCAGTGGATTAGTTTTGTTTTTTGATTGTAACGGCCACTGAATACACAAAAAAAAAAAATTGAAGAGGGGGCGGGGTGAGCAGTAGCTCATAATCATTTAAAGAGACAGGCACCGAAACAAGTCACTGTGAACAGAGCTGTTTTTGACAAGGTAAAAATGGTGTTGCAGACCTTTTATTAAAACCCTAAAGAATTATATCAACTTGTGGAAAATGGACATCTAATGTCCTCTTTAAAACATCTTCTTCTGTGTTCCACAGATTAAAGAAAGTCATACAGGTCTGGATCAACATGAGGGTGAGTAAATGTTGCCAGAATTTTTTAATTTGGGGTGAACTGTCTCTTTAAAGCCTAGTTTGCTGGTTGTGAAAAGTGGTCCACTTGTTTCTCATGGTGTCCCCCTTCCACTGCAGGTTTCTCGGCACACCACAGGAGAAGCTCAGAGTAATGCTACAGACGATTTGCTGACCTCATGTGTAAGTGCTGAAGAATAGGCCTCTGCTGAAGACCTTGCCCACGGTGCTTTCCTGGATTTATGCTCGACTTGGTGGAATGACTCCGTCTCCCGGGTGCCAGCAGGGTTGAAATAGAGGCTGTGATGAAGTAGGGTAAAGGACAAACTCACTTGATTTTAATAAGGTGTTGTCACAGCAGATAAGTTGGCCCTGTATCAGCCGAGCCCAGGGAGCTGGAGTCA